>NW_004955408.1:26410741-26577590 GCF_000276665.1 Chinchilla lanigera | reverse complement strand
CAAAATATTATTTAACTCTTCAAAAGTATTTTTTCTCTTTTGTTGTAACAATGAAAAACAGTCCAAAATGTGACACATTCATAAGATAGTACCTAGCATGCACCCATTTACATACATGGCACATATTCATGCACTGATATCTAAGAAGTCATTTGCTTGCAGTGTCTAACATGTATTGAACAGTCTTCACTGTGTAAACTGAAAAATAAAAACATACTGTATATAGATACATGGGGATATGCAAAACTCATTTTTCTAGAACAACTGTTAAGAATCTTTGAGAGAGAGAAACTGGAATGGAAAAACAAAGACGGTCTTTACTACTTCTTTTATCTCTTTCTGTACTCCCAGAATTCATTAAAATTGTGTATTCTGCGGCTGGGGATTTAGCTCAGCGGCAAAGCGCCTGCCTGGCAAGCGCAAGGTCGTGAGTTCGATTCCTGGTACCAGAAGAAAAGACCAAAAAAAAAAAATATTGTGTATTCTATGATACTATATTTGTTAAAGGACCTTTTTTTGGTACTTAATACTAAAAATAAATAAAGTATTCTTCCCTACATGAAAGCACTAATTCTGGAAAAAACAAGATGTTAAGCCATAAAAGATTAGTAGGTTTCAGTAGGCAGGGAAGAACTGATGCTTTCAAATAACTGGTCTACTTTAAGTTCCCTACCTACTTTCACCCCTCATTGCCACTGGTGAAAAGCAATTCTACTGGGGTAGGGTGGCTTAGATGAAGAGATCTTATCAAATAACTGATTTTTTCCAGCAAGATTTTTTAAAATGTAGTGGGAGCCAGGTACCGTGGCAGATACCTATAGGCCTAGCTAGTTTGGGAGTGAAGGGGGAAGGTCACTTGAGCCTAGAAGTGGGCAACATAGTGAGAAGCCATCGCAACAAAGAAAAAGTGGGGAGAAATAGCTAAATTAGTAAGTCAGTTTTTTAAAAAAGTCAGAGACTCAAAAACTTAAAACTGTAAACATAAAAAAATAAAGATGGGAGAACCAAAAAGCTGACACAGTCACTACAAAGATCAAGGAATATGGTCAGGCAAAATTGCAAAGAAGTATTTTAAGTGATTTTAAAAATCAATTCCTAATTTAACAGGCTCAATGTCACAAAATTAATGTACGCATATGCTTAACAGAATTCACTATGTTACAACTGTTTGAGCTTACATTTGTTTGTTGGTGGAATAGCATTCAAAGAGCATTCATAAGATATGAAAAAGGTATGGTGCTATTATTTTAGAAGAGCTACCTTTGGGCTGGGGATATAGCTCAGTGGCACAGCACCTGCCTGTAAGAGCTCCCTTAGAGAAGAGCAGTGATCAGAATTCTAGCTTCTATGTATCCCTAATCTTCAGTTTTTAGGTATAAAAATAGAAAGCAAACGAGAGATTAACAAAAGACAACATATGTGTATGTAATGGCTAGATAGTCCCATGCTCAACCAATAATTCCCTCCCTACTTTTCTCAAAAGTAAACTCATATGTACATATTCTAATTTGCTCTTCAGCAATTATTCTAGGCTTTGCTTTATTATTTTAAGCTAACAATTGTAGAGCATACTAAAATTCACGATGTTTCCTATTATCTTTTTTATAATGAGACCTTTCAACATGGCCTTTGTTATAACTAGAACCATGGTAGATTATTTTTAATAAGTGATTATAATCTACACTTGTTCTGTAAATTGTACCCCCCTTTTTGATAGATTTCTACCCCCCACTTCAAGAAATATTCCTCTTTTCATTCCAAAGAGTTATAATTAAGAGATACTGTTTCATACTGGTCTTTAAAAGATGTCATGAATCTCCTCCAGTAACCACATATTTAGTTGATGCTTCTAAATGAGAAGACATCCTCAGAGGAAAAGATATGCAGGAGTCTGTTACAACCTGACCTGCCTAAAATGAACTCTTTTACACTATTGGTGGGAATGTAAATTAGCCACTATGGAAATCAATATGGAGGCTCCTCATAAAACTAAAAATAGAACTACCATTTGATTCAGCTATATCACTCTTTGATATATACCCAAAGGAATTAAAAGCTTACCATATGAATACCTATATACCCATGTTTACTGTGGTACAATATACAATAGCCTAAGTGCCCATCAACAAATGACTAAAGAAAATTTGGTATATATACAAAATGAAATATTGTTTGGCTGTAAGAAAGAATGAAATTTTGTCATCTGCAGAAAAATGGAGGGTTCTCAAGATCATGTGAGTGAAACAGCCACTTGGTGTTCCTTCCAATCTTAAAGTGAGATAATGACTACAAAGTTAGGCTTCTATTTTTCAGTTTTAAGGAAAGGGTCTGCATTTAAAAGTGAGTATAGCTAAGTTATCTATTTCCATAATATACAAAGAAAGCATGTTTAACAGTAAACAAACTCATCTTAATCTCTTTGTTTTGTATTTTTTCCATTTTGAATCTTTAGCACTAATATTCCTCACCCTCTTCCTCAAAATCTATTTTAGCTTGACTTAGTATTGCCAGGAGTTATACTAAATGATTTGCCTATATTTAATCTTCACAACAACTCCAGAGATGGGGGTACTTATATTTCTAATTATAGAATTTACTGCCAAAACCTGAACTAAAGCAAAAGCAAAGCTACTATATGAAGGAGATTAATTTACCTGAAGATGAGATCTACTCTAAAGAATTTTTTTTAAGTACAGCTGAGGAACTAGACAATGCCATGCTTAAAGCAAGATGACTAAAAAATGCTCTTAATGTTCTCCACCCTGCCTACCTTTAATTTCATGATTTTTAAGCAATCTTCTATTATAATCTAGACTTTACTGCTAAAGACAGACTGTGTCTATCACTCATTTTCAGCATCTGATCTACCTAGAACAGTCATGGAGAACACAGCAGTGCCACAGTGGGAAGTTTATATCATTGAAAGCTCTAAAAGGGTAGCCATCAATGACCTACAAGCTTTAGTCTTCATTATAAGTGAATACTGGTATCTGTCCTAGTTGGTTGGTTACTAAAACCTAACACTTGATCACATCTGACAAAATCAAGTTTTGGGTCCCCTGAAACTGAATGCTAGACGAGGGGAATCATAACCTCACATTCATTGCCCTTTGCAATGTCAAAGATATGAAGTTTCAGTTTGAGACAAAGTTAACCTCAGTCAGCTTATCTTCATAATAAATAAAATTTCCATATAAGCAAGGATAAAAACCAACCACCTAAGTGCCCTTTCTAGAGGGTAAAGAGCAATAATTTCAAAACATAAATATTTTGGGAAAAGTTACCTTTTGTTTCCCTTGAGTCTATCATTATTATTGTTGTTGCATTAATCTTGGCACTGTAGCATGAAAAGACCAAAGTCTGACAAACAAGGGAGGCATTAATAAACTGCACAGCCTCCAGAAAAGCTGGTGCTCTCAACAACTCTCATCAATCAAATTTTTTCTGACACAACAAGCTTATGTTCCACAGCACAGATTTCAAACACCAACTAAAAGGAGACTGTGTCACATACTTTTCAATTTCTCCTTTACCACTTACAACAGGTAAGGTTTTTGTTTGTTTCTTTTTTTTTTTTTTTTTTTTTTTGTAAGATGATGAGAATACAGATAGTCAAGAACACTTTTTTGAGGTTATAGGACTTAAAATGAGCTTTGCCCAATGGAAGGCAGTATCAACACACAGAAATTTCAAATACACATTCAAAAGTAAATGAGAAAAAAAGAAATAAGTAAGACTCTAGATTTCACTCTGTTACTTTAAATTATGATAGTAAGATGTAGACAGTTTAATATTCTTTAATTCTTCGTGGGTAAATGCCCCCATGTTTTCTTTGAAGTTTAGCTTGCTTCCACATGCACGCATAAAAACTAATCAGCACACAGCAATATTAAGAACAGGTAAGGAGAAACTAAGGTATGGTAAAAGCAAATACAACTTCATTGTTCTTGTTCATTTTTGACAGAAAACAGTGAATGACCTTGTCCTTTGCAATGTCGAGCACTGCGGTCTTAAGCTGCCTCTTTCTGGTTTTAGATCTGATTATCCTAACCTTTTCCTGGCACATTTATCTAGCTACGTAGAAACGGCTTTTCTGTTGACATTTCAAAGGTCACCCTACGGAAACTAATGCTTGATAATGCCAGTCTTTATCATATGTAATTTTCATTTATTCTCATTGTCACCAATTTCAGGACAGGGAATCTGTTCTTCATTATTTTAACTTTCTATCACAATTTTGAGGGGAAGAATTAGTTTTCAAATAGCTGATTAATAGTAATTTGCAACTGTCATTACAAAACAAGCTAATATCATTTCTCTATTTGATAAAGCACAACTACTGTATTTTCTCACCTAGTACTAACTTCAGTTTTGGGAACTTCACTAGGATAAATCAATTATCACTTACCATTAATAAGCAGAGAGCTATCGGATCCTGGATATGAATAGTTTAGACGACCTGAAGGTAAAAGAAGGCCGTTACTAAATTTATTTTTTAATAGATGGTTTAGAAGTAATTCAATAACAAGAGCTGAACTGATTGCTTTAATAGGCAAAAAGTATTTTTAAAACTTTATTATGGGACAAAACTTGTGCTACCAAACAGTGAATAAGAGAACATATCAATCAGCATGTTCACCAAAATTCAGACAGGGAAAGTTTGAAGGTGGTAAAATAAAATATCCTCATATTTAACTTCGAGGTCATCCTAATTTCCAAATCCCCCCCAAATAATTTTCTTTATACCTTTATGTTCTAACATCAACTTGTAATAACAATCTTCAAACCTCATAAATGTAATTTTTTTTATTTGTGTAGGTTTCTTTTTTTAACTTTTTAAAAGTATGTAATCAGCAATGATAATTTCTTTGTGGTTCATAACAAAAGTGCCAGCCTTATGTCTACATGTGCAAACATGGCCAATGAGTTTAAATTCAGGTTTTAGGCAAAACAAACTGAAGACAGAGAAGAATATTTCATTGTACTTAACAAAGAGACAATATCAAAACTGCCTAACATAGCACCAAAGACCACAGTAGTCAATAAATACTTAGTTACTTTCTTTCGAATTGTGAAGTCTTTCAAAATTTGTAAGGTTCTATGGCCACCTGAAATGTGTATAAAAGTAATTTTTGGAATTTCTAAAACTGTTGGATGAACTGTCCTCCCAACTGGTAGCCATAATATATGAGGGAAATGACAATGGGATTTCTCTATCTTTAAGGAATTACATTTCTGTTTTGGAAGAGTTTCTGTATGTAAATAAAGAGCTTTTACATGTTTCCAGACCACCAACCCTTACTGAGTGCAAACCATGTACACAAGTTATACAATGAAAATATAACTAATGATGATGTAACATCCACACCTCACATGCCCGTCGGCACCACCCTTCAGAAAACTGGTGGAGAACCCTTAAGGAGTCTTGCTCATCTAATAGGAAAACTTGGTTGTTAGTTCTTTAGTGTAGCCCAATACTATAAATCAGGAGTACAGTGGGACTTTTAATATTGGCTCAGAACTGTAAACCATTTTCAGAAATAATACTTCACTGTGATTCTCCAAGGCTATGGAAAAGCAGATAAGCCTCACGAAGGCAATGAAAAGGTGGATAAGCAGAGATTCTCCCAAGACAAAAGGTTACAACAAGCCTCCCTAGATGCCAGCAAGACTTTACCTAGTTTACTGGGAACCAGACCTACTATGTGGTCCTACAAATCCAACAGTCACGTATTACCAACTCTTCAGAAAATAACTTCAGCCCTTTGATGTTTTTAAATTTCATATCTTTGAAATAGTCTCCACAGAAATGAATTCATGCCACGAAAAGAGAAAACTGATCTCTACAGCCTACAGCTTTAATTAATCCCAATCCAAAACCTGGAGACTAACATGAAACAAAATTAAAACAATATTTTTGATAATTAAAACCAAATAAAAAGGTTTTCTAAAAATAAGTTGTTAATTGCTCCACTTAAAATGTCAGTTTATTCCTATTTTGGTAGTGAAGGTAGGTCTGGATATAGGAGAGAATAAGGTAAAACTTAACTTTGATATTTCAATTTATTCCTAAATATTGGTTTCATTCTTTAATGCTAATAGACAGCCAAATATCCAGCTCTACTGAATTTCATTTGAACTGCTTTATCTACCACCTGGATACTGTTACTTGTCACAAGTATATTTTTTTAAAAAATAATAGATTTGAGATGTTAAGAATAAGAACACAACTTCAAAACTTGGGGGGGTATGATTTCTTCTTTTTTGTTTGTTTTTTGTTTTTCTTCTGGTACTGGGAATTGAACTCACAACCTTGCAATTGCCAGGCAGGCGCTGTGCCACTGAGCTAAACCCCCAGCCCCTTGGGGGGAGGGTACGATTTCTGACTTACTTAATCAATAGCTGGTTTTCTGCAATGGAATGAAAGTATAAACTTCGTAGTTTTAAAACTAGTAAACAGCCTAATAAGCTATCACACACCACTTTCCTTTATCATAAAACATTTTTAAAAGATGTAAATCAATACAAGAAACAAAAGTGTTCAATTGTATTAACTGAAATTAAGAATTAAGAGAAAATTATTATTTCTAAGGAGATATTCCAATTTTTAATGCTAACATTCAATTAAAAGTGTGGTTATTCTATATGAACCATAATGTCTTTTACTTGACATTATGGAAGAGTAAGTATAATTAACAATGAGAATATAAAAGATCAATTATCAAACTGGTTGACCCAAATTAACAAAGAAAATTTCACTTTATCAGAAACTTATCTTCTGGGTAACTTTTAAGGAGAGAGAAATATTTCAACTTGAAATACATAAAAACACTCTTCAAACCTGAGTTTGCCTCATGGCACATTTCTTGAAAAGATGCTGTGTCCAAGGAAGGTGCTCTGACACTTTTTTTGTTACTTAACCTTCTTAATACAGTAATCCTATCCTTCACTGAGATATGACACTGAAGAATCACTGGCAAAGTTTGCAGTTGAACTCTGAAAGTGATACTTGTTTTTACTTTTTTTACCTGACCTTGTAATATGATTTGTGTCAGGCTAGAGTCAAGTTTTGGTCTCTGAGTAGCAAATACAACTGTTAACATTTTCTTAGTCATTCTTTCTACTTCTATTTTAAAACACAAACAGTGACATTAAGAAATCTTTTTCTTTGTGCTAACTTTGATAATGCTTCCTCAACCTATCTGCTGTACTTTTCTGTAAATTCGTTCTACAACTAAAATACCTAAAGAGTCATTCATAATTATGGATAACACATATCACTTCCTTTCTGGAAATCTTCCCAAAGCTACCATAAGTGCCAAGGAAATTTAGAGTCTTCCTTAAGCCATTCACAATTCTCCTTGTACACTGCCTTTATTTCTGTTCCAATATCCTCTCTGCTGTATGAATGCCAATTTATAACAAAATTTCTCTATTTTCTATGGCTAGCATACTGACAATCCCCTCCCATATCTGATCTAGTAACCTTTATTCCATGTTCCCAGTGAAGGATGTGTACATTTGTCTGTTATATTTTTTAACCTATTTAAAGACTTTATCTTTTTAGAGCAGTTTTAGATTAACAGCAAAATTGAGAGGAAGGTACAGAGATTTCCCATATACTCCCCACACCTGTATAGCCTCCCCATTATCAACACCCTCTACCAGCATAGCACATTCCTCACAACTTAAGAACCTACATTAACATATCATTAACACCCAAATATCCATAGTTTACATTAGGTTCACTCTTGGTGTTGTACATTTTATGGGTTTGCAAAAAATGTATAATGAATGATGTGTGTCCTTAACTGTAGTATCATACAGAGTAATTTCACCGCCCTAAAAATTCTCTGTACTTCACCTGATCATCCTTCCTTAACACTTGATCTTTTGCTGACTCCATAGTTTTGTCTTTTCCAGAATGTCACAGCGTTGAAATCACAAAATAAAGCCTTTTCACACTGGCTCCTTTTGTTCAGTGATATCCATTTACGTTTTCTGTCTTTTTGTGACTTGATATCTATATTGTAGTGAACAGTATCCCACTGTTTGTATGAATTACAGTCTACTTATCTATTTTGCTACAAAAAGATATTTCAGATGCTTCCAGGTTGAGCAATTATAAATAAATTTGCCATATACACCCATATACTGGGGTTTTGTATGGATATAAGTTTTTGGAAAAGTTTTTAAATTTTTTTTTCAGATTCACCTTTTTTCTAGGACACCTCTCCCAGAAAGGAAGCCTTTTTATAAAGTTAACTCACCAAATTTTATTTCTAGCTTCACAGCAATAGCTAGCCTTCTTACATGATAATTTAGCTACTGGCTAACTCTTATCTCTTTCACATAATAACCCCCTTAAACTACAGCCTTTTTTACCTTGTTGTCTGGAGTTTCCTGTTTGGGCAACAGGCAAACATGCAATGAGTTCATCCCACTGAACTTGAAACACCAGCATTTCACAAATGAATATAGTAAAATAAAAACAACTGAAATATTTGAATATGAATATAATCCAGTACCTGACATTTTGTTTGGCTGAGTTTTAATAACTTGTCTATTTATAACCACAACCCACATTTTGGTACAATTAAATTTTAATTCCTGGAGGCAGAAAGAGAGCATTAGGATTTCAGGAAAGTGATCTACTTGGTACATAAAATTCAGTCTTAGAAGTCTCCTGGCATTATGTTACATATATAAAAAATATTGCCTGATCAGCAGTCCTTCTTTTAAGGGACATTATGAAAAGCAATATAGTAGTCTCTGGAGGCCACTTGTGGCATTTGGAGCCAGAAGCCTGGCATACATCATGAGGAAGGCACAGGCTATATTTGGTGACATGACTCAACCTTGCCAAATATAGGCAGCTGATACAGTGGGACTCTGGGGAACTACACTACCAAATTCTACAGCCTACAAAAGAGCCATGTAACAACTAGACAATTCTATGCTAGGCATTTATGAGTTGGACAGAACCAAGATTTACCAATTAGACTGACTTAGAATAGGTGTGGAAACAAATGCTTTAAGTAACAGTATGTACTTCCTTAAGACTCTAAGCAACCTAATCAAAAGATGAAAGGAGAAAAGATTCTAAGAAAATACCTTATTACAGTGTTATGGCTTATGTCTAGATGTCCCCCACCCCAAGCCTCAGTCATAGGTGGGGTTTTTACAGAGGTGGATGGATCTAGAATGTGTGATGCTGAGATTAAGGGTATGTGACTACTAAATTAGCCCACTGATTAGTCTGACATAGTGCTGAGTGTGGATAATGGGATGGCATATCCTGGGTGTGAGTGCTAAGGGTGTGTACCCTGAATATAAGGAATAGAAAGAGGGCTGCTGTTGTCCTCCCTCCTCATTTGCTGCTTCTTCATTACTTCACCACTTTGCTACCTTCTCTCACCATGAATTGTTTCTTCTCTGTGATGCCCCTCTGCCATGCCTCCTTGCTTTGGAGCCAGCCAACTATGAACTAAAACCTCTACAAACTGTGAGCTACACTAAATCTTTCCTCTTTTAACTTCAGGTATCAGGTATTTTGCCTCAGCAAGAAAAATAACTAAGACATATATTAATATACATGGACTACTTTCATAATTAGGTAAAATAAAAGTTATTTTCTAAAGAGAAACCCAGATACTATTGCTACTGATGATTCAGTAGGAAATGATATAAATGATGAAATTTCATACACAAACACTAAAATATATCAAATGTTCTACAATGCTATTAGGTTTCATGTTATGACCTCTTTTTCAGAGACATGCCAGCATCTTTGGTAACATGGCACAGGCCAAGAAACAATAATAAGGAATTACTCTGCAAGGCTATCCAAAACATACCCGCGTGCTCCTACGTAATGGACATGTAGCATAAAATTCTAAGTCAAATTTTTTTTATTTGGCTCAAGCTGTAAAAACGTGTATATGCCAAAGGAAAAGGAGAGGTGTTTTTCAAGGAACACCATTAAAAATTTCTAATCCACATACTTATATATTTGTGGTTGTTTTTAATTAGAAGTGTTCCTTCTACTTCTGTTTCTGCTAAATTCATCTAGTAAAAGTACATCAAAGCTGTATCGCCATAAATATTTTTTAAAGGAAATACTCTACCTCTTACACCTCTGGTGATTTTTATCAATAATGCCTGAGACTTGCAGGAGATGCCATTGTGGGGATCCAGACAATATAGAGTAAGGCTCAAGATGTATAATAACGTCATTGATTGCAAATACCAACTTTCTATTTGTATAAAAGCAGAACCAATATCAATATGAACTAATAAAAATGCAATATGCTCTGTAACTTCATGATATAAAATTTTTAGTAATTTACACTATTGACCTAAAAGTAACTTTCCAAATCAAAATGGCTACCTTATTCTACTCCCTGATCTATCTGTGCTACAACAACTTCCCATAAGACATTTCTATGCAAAATCATGTAGCAGGAGCTGGCTAGCACTAATATCAAGCGGAGAGTCCTATTCCTTCCCAAAAGGCCATTTAAAATTCAATAAACACACACAGAGGGTTTAGGCTAAACAAAAACCCTCTCTGGGATGAATCTGGCTTTTAGTTTCAAAGCCAAGTTTTCTAAAATCCCTTGAATTTATGCCCTTTCCTGTCTCACACACTATTTCCCTGCTCACATGCACTCCAACCATTCAGAACAACTGGTTTGTAACTTCTAGTTTATTCTTCTGTCAAACGTCTCCTTCTATCTGCCCCCGACCCGTGTCTCTCACTCTCCTGTCCAGCCATTCTCGTTTTTAGGCTTCATATCCTATGCAAAGTCTTCCTTGCTGGAAGACACCCACTCTATGATTGCAGATGACCCCACATGTTCCATATAACATCCTTAACACGTATTACATTGTATAAGTTACACTTTTGTGTATGTGTGGGATTGAACACAGGCCCTTCATGCTAGGCTACCATCCCAGCACTTTTTATTTATTTATTTATTTATATGTTGGACAGGGTCTCACTAAGTATATATATATATATATATATATATATATATTTTTTTTTTTTTTTTTTTTTTTTTTTTTGACAGGGTCTCATTGCCTAAGCTGGAATCCTTCTGCCTAAGTCTCCCAAAGTACTGAGATTAGAGGAACAAAATACCAAGAATGGCAAACTATACATTTTAACCTAACTTTTCCTCTAAAAAAATCTTTGAGGATAGATTGAGTCTTGTATCCCAGAGCACTGAATGGAGAAAAGTGCTCAATAAGTAGCTGCTGAATGAATCAAACAAAGCCAGCAAGGAGTGGTCTGTCTTAGAAGATGGAGTGAGAAGGGTATATCCAAGCCCATCTTCTCACCTGCCAAATACCTTAGCTTTACTGAATTGCAGGAAGACACAGATCCATATTTTCATTCACTTCACAAAGCTGCTTTATTCCTGAGGTAATTTTTGCAGAACAAGAAAAGTCCCTCAGTATACAAGAGCTGTCTAATTAATATTAACTTATTTCCCCTCTCCAGCTATAAACCAGAGATAACCAACAATTTTCCACTTGTGAGAGAAAGGAAAAGGGAGGATTCTCTCTGGTTAGTCAGTTCCAACCTTAGGGTGTGGCAACCTGGGGGATTTTTCAGTTTCTGAGAAATGAAAGTTTTCGACTGCTCTGGGTTACAAACACGGATATAATTATCCTCTGGCGAAGAAAAGAGGAAAAAGTCCTAACATCTAACTTTTTCTATCACAGAAAGATCTGAGAGGAAAACTTAGAAAATTCAACTTAAAATTATTCCTATTAATTAAACCAGGGAAGTTCTTTTTGCACCAAACCTCCAATTTAATTTTTAAATTGTGAAAGGCCAGTTGAAAAACAGGTTATAATAGTGGCAAAAATAAATTTCTATCAGCAAGAAAAGGTCAATGAGATAAGTTTCTATAGATTGAAGAACGTTTCATATAAAGAAAAACTGTTTGATTATAACTGAAGGCAGATGCAAAGTTGCAGGATCTAAAAGCATCTCACAACTTCAGGCAGAAGGGAATGTCTAGAGAGAAGCTAGCAAGGAGCTGACCCAATTAAAGAATTCAAAAGATTTCCTACTGCCAGGAAAGATAACAACAAACCATCAAGCAGGAAGGCTATTTTTATCCTTGCCAGAAGCCTTCTGATTCTGGATGCTACATTTAGAGGACAGAGCAACAAGATAACTTGCCTTAAGAGGATGTTATGATACCAGTGATTAATGACAATTTTTAAGCTCTAAAAAACTTGACACAGCTTTTGTCCAAACTAAACCAGCCAAAGCCAGTTTAAAAAGGAGAAGAGAGATAATATATTGGAAAGTAGAAAAACAGACCAGTGGGTAGTACAAAAAGAAATTAAGTAATCCAGAAAAAAAAAAAGCCAATGTAGAAAATTAAAATTCTCCTACCTTCTTTAAAAAAAAAAAAAAGGATGGGTTAAGAGAGGCATATTTTGAAAGGACCAGTGAATAAAGAAGGAATTGTGTAACCCTCTCCAATGTAAAAATAATTTTGAGAAATGGCTCTCTACTGACATGAACATTAAAAAAAAAATTTATGAAATCCTTAGGGACCCCAGGCTAGTCCCTATAAATCACTGAGAACTTTAGCAATATGACAAAAAAAAACTAGAAGAAATGTAATTAAACACTTCCCTGACTGACCACAGAAACAAATTTCTTTATATCCATTATTTTATAAAATAGAACACTACCCCATACTGATGAACACCTGCCCTTAATGCTGTTCACTTAAATTAAACTCCACTCCCCAATAGTCAGCTAAGTTACTAATTGCCTCTCTGCATCCAGACTTATCATCAATTCTAACCACTTATTTAATATAGTCTGATGACTTTCTGAACCTTAATGAAGGATGAGCTTGAGTTTCATACTAAGAATCCTTTTTTGTTTTCACGCAAAAGCCCCAGTTCCAGTTTGTCGTATAGATACACAAGGTTCTAAGTCTTCTTCACTAGCCTTCAAAATTCGATAATAAATAACTCTTCAACTATGTCTATTAATCATTTGGAGAATAAGCTTTATCAGGCCAGGAGTCTTTGTTTTTAGTGATGGATGTGTTCCAACAACCGGATGACTAGTGCCCAGTGTACTACAGATGCCTCACGTATATCCGTTGCATGAACACTTCAGACAACTTTGAACTTCACAGATACATCCAAAGCAGAGTGACAGTTGGAGTAGGAAGGGAGAGCAGTGTATCTGAATCTCTTGAGGCCTACACATACTTAAGTCCCATGACAGCCCTGAATCAGAGTCAGGGGAAAAAAACTTTCTTAATGAATCTATCTTGATTTTTGCTCTTCAATATGAAACTAGCAAATGTGAGCCCCAAATCTTTTATAGAAAATTCTGATGATAAAACATATTTTAAATTTGGGTCCCAGATTCTTACAGTTAACAAATTTTAACATCTACACTGTCGAAGCATACTGAGACAAAAAAAATTTACATTTTCTTATTTTTTTCCTTCATGAAGGTTATACAGTAAATGTGTAGGCCTTTGAACTAGGAGCTAGAGGCTATGTTTTCTACCCAAACACTCTAGGTACCAGAAAGCTAAGTGACTTTACAGAAGCTACTGTATCTCTCTGAACTTCAATTTTTTTTCCAACTATAAAGTAGATCACAAAACCAATATAAAAGGTTACTGTAAGTATTTGCATTAGCGATCATCTGTGAAGGGCCACTGGTAAGTCAGAAATTGTGTCTGAAGTGCTTGGAACTTGTTTTCAAACTGTTGTCATTACAGAACATCCAGATCTACCTCAAAAAAGGAAAAACACTTCAAAAGTGCTCTTCAGTTTGACTTGTTCATAGAATATGCCAAAATGTTTTGTGAAGATGGAATATAAACAAGCTAAAATGTAAGATATTTCCAAACTATGTGGTTTAAAAGAGACTTCCATAGTACCTATTTCCAGTCCTAACAAGAACTTCCATGTTACACCCCATCAGGGTATCCCTATACTCATAGCCTTTAGATGCCAGAAATGAAGCTCCAAAATCTTATTTGGTGGAGATGACAATCTAGGGTAAATAACAGCCTTACTTCTTTCCGTCCTCCTCTTCACTGTTTACTCTACTAAATTTCTTTTCTGTATTATGTTCCCTTTGTAATATAGAGCATTAGAATGGCAGGAGTATAAAGCAGAACAGTGAGAAAAGTTCCCTACAGCCTTTTGTAGCTATTAAGACCTATACTGAACAAAATATTTTATAGAGGCTTCCCACCATGACAACAATTGATGACATGATGACATCAGCCTAGTGAACACAAACACCTAAGCCCTTAACAAGATAACCTTAATAACAATATGAATTCAGTGACACCTTTAAAGGTATTTTAATTGCCATGCATCAGCACCCATATTATTTTGGAAGACATTCATGATACTTAAGTGACACAGCTATAATCTAACTAAAGTGCTTGGTCACTAATGGGTTCACAGGATCCACCAAATAATTCCCAAGGCTAAAAAAGCCTATGATCCACAAACAGAGAACAAAAACGTTTTAGGAGAACAAGCTGAAACAACTGTTTCCTAAACAGTTTTTATGCCTAACTCAAAAGACACAGTCTAGAAACAAAAATTTCACTCAACTAACTTTGATTACTGGTTTTTTTCCCTTCTACAGGCTACTGAATATTCAATACTATTACATCCATAATTACATGACATTTACATGTTATTTTCAGTCATTAAACTATAAACACTTTATTTTATAATGCACAATTAATAGAATCAATGATAATTTAAAGATCGTTAAGTTCCACACCTCTGTTCACAATTAAGGAAATTAAGGTCTAGAGAAATGACCAACCAAAGGCTACACAGATGACAGTGGCAGAACAAGGTCTGAATATAATCCTAAATGTTTCTACTTTTATTTATTAACATTTTGGAAAGTGTACTATACACTAACAACTTTGATCATTACAACAATGAGATTAGTAATGATTCACTAAATATCTCCATGTAGCCAACTGTGTCAGGCTTTTATTATTTGGAACATGATAGCTAGTGGAAGTTCCTTTTTTTTTAAGTTCTTTATACTTTAATTAATCATGTCTGCCCTTCAGGACTAAGATTTGCATCGTACTTCTCAAGCAGTAAAAAAGGCCCTTTAATTGGTTGATTCTTCCTTCTCTTTCCCAATGCATCTGCCCAACTGGATTCCAAACAGATTATGGAACTGCTTTCCCTTCAAAGTTCCACTAACATTCTTAATTGACTTGTTACCAGGTAATACTTGGAATAAAACAAAGCCTTGCTTTTAGAACCGACTACACCGGTGTACAGTGAACTAAAACCCAGTCAATTAGACAAAATAATGAAGTCCACAGGCACCACAGCCACCTCACTAGCTTTTTTAAAGAGTAGTAACTAGTTAAAGCTGGTTAATACGGCTGACTTTTAAAAACTGTACTGCTGAAACAGCAACAAATTCACTGAAGGAGTTTTGTTTTTTTTTTTTTCCTTCATTTAAGCTTTGGTAGTAAGGACAGAAGTATCATGAGAGGAAAAACATCACAAATCAGGCACATACAGCTGATAAATTAATCAACTGCATACAATATTCAGGTAAAAAATTCCATGCATGTCAGGAAGCAATAATTTTTGTGGCACAATTGTGAACTATTCCCTCCTTCCTGTTCTTAAACTGAATGTGAAAAGAATCTTGGATATTTTTATGACAGCTATGAATCACATGGCATTGCCTTCCCTCCCCCGAAGTCAGCCAATAACATAGTCCAGGATTATATAACAGGATCAAGGAAGGCCTTAAGTCCGTCATAGATAACAAAGGGCTTATTAAGCAGATATTAGTATACAGGGCTACTTTATGTTTCAGTAGCTGTCAAGAAATGAGACAGCAAGAGTCACTTCTCTATATAATTGTATAGAAGTTTTGTAGAAAAAAACTTTAAAAGGAAAACCTAAGTGGCAATAGCAAGGGTATACAATACACTACCTTAATTTTGGACATGGAGCATGAGCAGCATGTACCTCTGGACCTATTATTTTACATAGTAAGGAACTTCTTAGTATTTATTACTGACAGCCTGCTGAAAGTCTGAAAACCTTACTACTTAAATTTCATTTAAATTTCACTTTTAAATGAAGAACATTAATATTTTTGTCTGTTCACCTGATAAAACCCACTTGTGTAAATTCTAGGCAATAGTTAATGTGACAATGTAAGACATTAAAGAAAAGCACTTGTTCTTCCTTAATTGTCACTTTTTTCTGATGTTACCTCTAAAAAGTATCTTATTACATCTAGTTTATTTCTTTACCAATCATTGCCCTGAATGTGTCAAACAAAATTAAATCACTGCAACTACAGAATATGAGAGCCTTAATAGAGCTGAAAAAAAAGTTAATGAAGTAAAAAAATCTTTTAAATAAAGATACAGGATCGTTACTTTTCTAGCAACATAAAAAGCTTGCTATTACTCTACCCCTCCCCTGCCCACATTCCCCTTCACCCTCGCCTCTAATCTAGGTGAAATCAGAGGTATGAGGAAGTTTTAAGAGGATCACCCAATTTTCAGACTTCAAATAGGGTTCCTTGTGCTCAGTGTTCAAGATGAAAATAAGGGGACTGCTTAAGTAATTATGGACTCACACCATGGATGACATAAGACAAACTCTCCCTTTGTGACAACTGCTTATATGATTTCAGAATAAAAACAAGGGTCAAATATTCTATCACAAATGTATAAAGTAAAAGGCAGGGGATTGCTACTTTGGACTTAGTTCTGTTATGTAAGAAAATAGGTCACATTAGATTTGGCTGATGAATAGGATATGGATATGTTTAGTAGGAGCTGAGTTGGTTTCAGTTCAGAGGCAGAGTGAGGGAACATGTCAGACTAACTCTATGAGCCAATCAACATTTACACATCACATATTTTCCTCTCCTAAATATTTTCCCTTGCTCTCCTCCCCAAGCGAGGTGGGGGTGGGGTAAAAACAATAACACCCAGTCCGAAAAAGTGCTGTATAGCTGCTTGGTTCAAAGTTCACACCTTGGTAGGTTCTGTTACACAGGGCTGTGAGAAATCCAATAAGTTCGGGTCAAAAGTAAACCAAAAAGCAGGCAGTTTCAATCAAGAATAGCCCCTGAACCACAAGCAATACAAAGAAAATCATGCTACATGACTGCCCTCTGCTTCCTCACAAGAGAAGTTACCTCAGCACAGAAGCCCAGGTCACATCCTCTGACACCACTAAGTCAAGGCAAAAGAGAAAGACTGTTTAGGATATCCCATGTCCTGCAGTCAGGTAAGGGAGAATGCACAAGGAGTGGAAACATCCTTCATTTCTAAATAGCAACACACGAAGTTAATTGTGACCCAGTTTAGATTACACTCTTGGTTATGTACCTCACCCCATTACTCATGAGGCTTCTAGAAACGAGGCAATTTCTACTCTCTGGAGACCTCAGCTGCTCCCCTGCTCCATGCTTTGAATTACTTAGTATCATCCAAACAGAACAAGAAAGAACCAGCCTGGTTCACGAAGGCTCCAGCCAGGCATGCAGGGCACTGGCCTGGCTGAGTCTAAATCTGAACACTTGTAATATTTAAAGGTGCCCCCAATTTGCCAGAAGATATCTGATACCATGTAATTGTAATTTATATGTTTATGAAATCCAAGTAAAATTAAGGAGTTTGCTTTGTTCATTTCTTCTTCATGCTACTTTGTATCATGCCCCACTAGATATGAAAAGAAAATGTCTCATCTAATCCTTTAAAAAGGTTAGGTTAGGTTTCAGACTCAAACTGCTATAGGCAAACTAATTTAAATAGAAAAAGGTTAAGTATCTTAAGATTAATAACTACCCCCTACACACCATTCCTATTTGAAATAAATCACTCTGATATTAAAACAATAGAATCTATTTCAGTAGGAGTTACTTCTATTTTTAAAATTCTTCCTTATGACCAAGTTATTTCCAATTTATAATATATGCCATGAGTAAATGGCAAAATTTAGTTCCATAGTTAGCAACTCTTAGCAGGTAGCTACAGCTATCTCTGTCTAAAGTTATTATGCACATAAAATCTGTTCTAAAACATCTACTTTATCAGTATAGAACATTTTTTCTCTACAATAAAGAACTAAGTGACTGTACTTTGAAAAAGAGAATTTTGTATCAAAGGAAAAGGTGTCCCAGCTACTATGCAACTTTTTAAAACAATCAGTACTCAATTCATTCTCTCCTAAATAAAGATACAGAATTTAAATAATTATCCCAACAATGCTTGCTTCAGCAGCACATATAATAATAATTATCCCAACAGTCCCTTTTTTGCAGTGATATTTTTAAAATCCTATTTCAAATTAATGCAACAAGCGTTATGTAGTAAACTTCAACTGAATTTCATGATCTTCTATAGAGAAAATTATAAAATCTTTTGCTTAGCAACAAAGAAGCACAGATGGAATCATCACTTGCCCACTCGTTTAAGCATCTGTTTCAAACAAATTTACAGCAATGAAAAATAGTAGGGGAAGGGCCCCTAAATATAACGTGTAAAGGAAGAAAAAAATATCAAGTGTTTTAAAATGCAAGGTCAAAACAGGGGTGGCAGCCAGGAATTAAATGCAAAGAATCTTTGGAGAAGATCCACAACTCTTAAATTCTTATTAAATGAATGCATGAAGCATGAAGCAAATAAGGTAGTGGTGTGTTTAACTGTGTACCATGTCCCTACCACGTACTCTACAGAGAAAGAAGCTTCTTTCTCAAGTGGAGTTATAAAAGACAGTCATTCTAAAAACATGCATTTCTAAATGCAATCATTACTAGTTACATTCAAATTAAGTATTTAAAATGTCCAAAGCTAACCAGAATTCTGGTAGATATGTTATTACTTCCCCCTCCCAAAAAGTCAAAGCAACATATATTCTAAAACAATAGAAAAGACTCCATTTTCATATTCAAAAGAAAAATATAATATTATGACTCACAATCTTGCTAACTAATGTCTAAAAAACAAGTGTAAACTTTTGACACTATACAGGTTGCCTTTATCCTCTAGTAATTTTGCTGTCTCATTTTGGCTTTCAGGTGAAATAAGTCAAATTGGCTATTAAGCTGCTTTTATATATTATTATTTAACATACTCAACCACTATCACGAAGTTGTGAATTATTACGACATTTGATAATTTTCAAGTATTTGATAATTTTCAAGTATTTTGTCTCTTTATCCAGTACTAGTACTGGATTTTATCTCAACTACTACATTTTATCTCTTTATCTGTTTCTGTCTTCTTTATATAAATTACTCTTTCTTGATTCACTGTTATACCACTTTATTCCCTTCAAACACAGGAGAAAAAGGCTCCTTAACTTTCAGAGATCTGTCCTGTTATCTACACTGAATATAATATTGCTTTATGAATCTTTATTTTACTATTTCCAACCTACGTTTCAGAAGGCTGAAAACAAATATACTCACATGTGGTTTTAATCTATTTCATGCTGCTCCATTTCTAAGTAATAAATACCAAATTCAAGGTGAGGAAAAGCAGTAAGATACAATATTTCCAAAATAACTATCTAAGCATTTATGATAATATTTTTCTGTCCAGAGGAAGAAAATATTTGTTAAGCCTAATAATACTGTATCAGCCTGTATCTCAGGCTCTGGGCTTATGAGACTGGGTATGCAGTAAAGAAAACGAAATCAGTCTCTGGGGCCAACCTTCTGTGGACTGTCGCTGGTGCTGGTTAGGGATTAGGCAATGCACAATTTCCAGGATATAAATAACATATGCATCTGCCAGTTGACCAGAAAAAAGACAGGGCAATAAGGTATAGGGAGGACTCTTTACATCTCAAAAGTGGTTAAGTGCTTCTACATGAAGAACATGATAGTAGTTTTAAAATTTTTACCCCCTAAAAAACTCACAAAATTGTAATTATAAAAAAAAGTTATATAAATTATGAAAAGAAGGCTAAGTCCTTCTTTTGAACATTTGTTTAAAAAAGAAGTTTCCAAGAAGCCAGCTGGAGTTAACAACACACTCATAAAGCAATTCAAAAGCTATATTTGAAGGTTTCTAAGCATATCAATCATCTTGTTTGCTGACAGCAAAAGTAAAAATGTTAAGCCCCATTATATCACAGGAGATTTTTTTTCTCAAATGAAAAATATAAATCCATTTTCTGGCTTGTTTTTCATTCAATTAATATAAGCCACATCAATAGGTTCAACTTGTAGATTCTGTCAGTTTGGGGCTTTACTATTTAAACAACACCCAACCACTTATCTCCCACGACTCCAAATGAGAGATAAAAATAAATGCGGTCATTCAGAATGTTTTAAACTATTCTTAGTGTAAAATTAACCCAAATAAAAAATTTACCTTTATAAAATGAAATCTTTTTTTAAAAAACTCTGAAATTAATCTTAACTGCATTTCTACCCCTTTTTTTTGAGAGGTACTTGGTTCTCCACTAGTCTCATCAAATTAACACCAATTTTCTATTTACTGTTCCTAAGGAAACAGCACTGGGAGAGATTTTTTTTTAACTTATTTACTTTCAAAATAGATTGATGGTTTTAAATACCTATTTTGAAGAGACAATGAATTATTTTTAAGACATTCAAATTTTATTATCACTGCCAAACAAATTCTCACAAATTGCTATTAAAAATCAATGACAGTACTCTAAAACTAACTAAATCAGAAGAGTTTGATAAAAAAACTATTTCCCTGAGCAAAAGTACATTTTAGTAGTGATAGAATACAATAATATATCCTGATCTTGTTTTTTTAAGTGCTATACACAATTACAAATTGGCACTATAAAGCCACACCCTCATCTATGAATTCTTTATTGCTTTTTGAAGGAAAAAACACATAAGTTCATTTAATACCTCAACTTAAATTGAACTTGGCTCTCTCACTGGTAAACATACTCCATATCATTTCCTGAGTTCTTCCATGAACTACAAATTTGTTGAAATTTTTAGATACGGCATATCATTTAAACTTCTGGATTTAAGAGTGGCAACTTAAATCCACACCTATGCCAAAACTCATGTTTTTCCATTCTGTCACGGTGCCTTTTATAAGTCAAAAGTATACCAAATCTTTACATTCTTAGAATAGATCAACACAAAATTTTTTGTTGTTTAATTTCTGATTATCCTTATTGAATCAGCTAGAGACTTAATTGAAGTAAAAATTGGTGAGAATAAATTTACATAAGAACATAGAATAAAAGTGGATATTATACAATAATTCATTTAGCAAACTAGAAAACAGAAATGAACCTGAGATGTCCTGGCACTTCACTGATAAACCAAGGAAATCCTTCAGTTAATTTAAAAATAATGTAAACAAAGCAAACTCTTCATATCTAACTTAAGTACTAGAGACTTGCTTCTTAGGAATCTTATATAACATACTGTTTAGGGGCTGGGGCTTTAGCTCAGTGGCACAGCACCTTCCTTGGCAAGCACAAGGTCCTGAGTTCGATTTCTGCCACAAAAAACCCTCCTAACATACAGTTTATATCTACTGCTCCTTGTAGCCTGTGTTTTTTCTGATCAAAACCACAGGTATTTATCACAAAGAATGATTTCTTACTATCTACTATCCCTAATATTTAGTAGACAGAAGGCTTTCAAAAATAAGCCTGGAGAAATTAAATACTGTTCATGAAGAATAAACAAATGCCTTTCAGTTTTATTTTTTCTATACATTTAATTTTGAAATAATTATATATTCATAGGAAGTTTCAAAAGTAGCAGAGATATCCTTCTATACCCTTTATCCAGTGTCCCCAAATGGTAACATCTGTCATAATTACGTTACAAAACCAGGAAATTGACATTGTACAACCCACAGATCTCATTCAGATCTTTCCTGCAGTTACTTTTTAAGTATACAGCTCTTCCTGATGCTAGAAATGGCCTTAGACTCTTCACTTTTTAGATGAGAAAACCAAGAGGCTGAAGGATTACACAAAGTCAAAACACTAAAAAGCAGCAAACATAAAAAGACACACAAAGTCAGTCTGGATTAGAGTTATTCACTAAAATTTCATGAGGAATTCACTAAGGATCTTTATTTAACGTATTTTTATTTCAAATGTATCTCATGAGAGATGCATGCATCTTTTTTCACACATTATTTTTCACCTCTCCAGAAGCTCCAAAGCTTTCCACATTAAAAAAATTCACCTCCTATTGACCAGCTGAAAAATACTTAAAACTTTTACTGCATTAGTAATGCAGTAAGCCAAACTCAAAAAGCAGCAGGTTACTTTGGTACCTCTGAAACTCATAAGCTTATAAACATGAAATGAATGAGTGAACGAATGAATGAACAAATGAACAACTTAAGTGGGGTGACCAAATATGCCAAACATTCCAAATGTCTCAAAAAGATAGCAAAAAAAAAGAAACCTGCTATTTAGTAAACAGACAGTTGTGAAGAAAAATGTTTTATTTTCTGGAGTAATTTTCACAACAGCAGAGGAAGGGCCTTTTGAGAACATCTAGTCAACATCATCTGAGACATTAAAACAGAATATGCTGTGTCTCATTTCTCTGAGTGCTTGCATTCTACTCTCGAGTGCATCCTAAAATTTCTGCCTAATAAACCCTTCCTGCGCCTCTTTAAAAAAAAAAAAAATGAATGTTCAAACCCCCTACCCCATCTCACATGTAGGGTGAAACCCAGTCACCTGTACTTTATTTTTAAAACTCACAGGAGTAGTAAAAAAACAAAAAGCAAACAAACAAACAAACAAACAAAAACCACACAAAAAATAAAAAAAAAAACCTCATGGATGATTATAAGTCCCTTACCATAAAAGTGACCCAGTCAAACTGAGTATCTTATTCAAGGCCACACAGCTAGTCATACAATGGAACTGAAAAAAGAATCTAAGAAAGAATAGCACTATTTTTTAAAACATAATACATAGAAAAAATTTCAAAATTATGAAATTTATTTTAATTGTGAAGCTATTGGCCATTTTTAAAATTTAAAACTAGGCCAAAAACAAAAATCAACATTTAAACTCTTCCGGGCATATAGTCACTATCATTTAGGCAATGAGAAGGCTTTGCCTGAGATATTTAAAAAAACGAAACATACAGTTCTTATAAGTGCTCACTTCTACCCTAGCCATTAACACACTGGCAGTACTCTTAACTGGTATCATGATGAGTCCATTGTAGATGTACACCAAATATTTTTAAATAAAAGTTCATATGTAAAATTAATGAGACTTACTAGATACAAAATATGACTCCATAATACTTGTGATACTGCTCATCAGATTAAACACATAATATATTTTAACTATTCACTAAAATTGAGAATAGTTTCGTTTCTCAACTCACCTTTAATTGAATCATTTTCAGCTCTCATTATGTCAATGAGGGAACTCTCCAATGAGTGCATGTCAAATGTCCTTGGGCGATCCTGCAAACACAGCCAAAAACCACTTTTTAAAATAGCATTTCAATATAAAAGAAGAAAATAAGTTGCATTTGATGAGACACAGACCCAAAAGTAGCAGATTTACTTCCCTTAATATGAGGCACCATGGTTATTACTAAATGCTGTTAACACTTTCAAAACATCAAAACCACAAAAGTACACCAAACTCAGTAGAGTGACTTAATTTTAAAACAGTAATTTCAACAAAAGCATCACTTTCATTCATAAAACATAAACCATTTAAACTAATCTCCATATTAAGGAACATTATATAAATGTAAAAAAATTCTTAATCTTCTCTATCACATAAGATTTCAATAATGAGGCAAAGTTTTCTAAGCTTGTTCCAATATTTATAAATTAAACTGGCACCTATATGTGCTACTCAGAATAGCTACATTTTCTTAATAGCCAAGGTGTGAAAATAGTCATCAACTGTCTATTAGGGCCCCTAAATTGTAAAGGGTTCCAAAATACACATCAGTGGGCATCATGAAAAAGTAAATTATCCCCTTAACGAAAGAATATGAAAATGACTAAAGCATCTACCTCTTTAATACCAAGGCTGTCCTTGAATGCTAATCATTTATCTTCTCTAAAGAATTTTTAAACTTATATACCATGTCACCAGACATGGTGGCACACGCCTGTAATCCCTGCACTCAGGAGGTTGAGGCAGGAGGATCATTGTGAGTTCAAGACCAGCCTGGGCTACAAAGGGAGCTCAAGACCAGCCTGAACTGCATAGTGAGACACGAGACCCTGTCTCAAAAAGACAAAAAAAAAAAAAAAAAAAAAAAAAAAAAAAAAAAAAAAAAAATCCCTTATATAACATGTGGAAAGTAAAAAAAAAAAAAGCTTTCCCTATAATCATTATACACATAAAAAACATAAAAATTATTTTTGCTAGAATCTTCGTTCCCCTAATATAAAACTAAATCTGAAATAATAAACCAGAAGCTCTGCTCTCAATTACTGTGCCAAAGCTTTCTCTTAGGAGGAGAATGGGGACCAGCAATACAGAACTGACACAGGACATTCTGTCCTATCCTATGCCCCGGTGTGAAGAGTTACCAGGTCTCTAAACCACCACTCATTACTCATGATAAGAGATAAAAAATACCAATTAGAGTTAGCATCTGGATGAGAAAACCAAAAATAATCTCCATTCTTAATTAGTATTTCAACTTAAAAAGTTAGGCTTGATTTTGCTGCCATGAAAATTAAATGGAAGAAAGAATATGAAGTATGTTGTTAGTCTAAAACCATCGTTTAATGAAGAGCATTTCAAGAGTGGGCGAGGAATCCTAAAATATACAATGTCCCAACTGTTCTGGCATTCCTTGGGATGAAGAGTACTAGCTATAACTATAGTTAAAGTTTTGTTTGATAAGTCAAAAGTGGGAGATGAAAACATTTTAAATTTAAACTCTGAGAGGAAACAGTAATACATGTTTATGATCATAGATACACATACTCACCACCACCATCACCACAACATATTAAAGAAAAAGGTCTTCCAAAGGAATCTGACAAGCTCTATTCTGTAACCTCTCTTCAGTTAAGTTTTCTCTTACATTGTTTTTTTATTTAGCTTTTTAACTTTTGGTGCTGATGAGTGAACCCAAGGCCACTCATGCTAACTACACACTATTCCACTGTGCTATACTCACAGCTGACTTGTCATAGGACACCCTGTGTGATGAGGCTTTGCTGAAATAAGGAAGATTCCTCCTGACTCCATCCCCTATCCCACTGTACAGATAACTATGCATTAATGTTCACTGAGTGGTTTCATAATACAAACTTTATTTCGGCAGCTTAAGGAGTCTAACTGCAGTTATATTTGGATATAATCCAATATTAGAAATTAGAGAGAGGTTTATGGTTATTTCTTCCATGGGTGAGAGGGTTGTGATGGGCTAGGGATGAGGATGGAGGAGGCAGGTTAACAGGCTATTCTGCTCTAGAGAGGTATGACCATAGACTTGTCCCCCTGATCCTCTCTTTGTCTTCTCTTCCCCAACACAGTCCATAAAGAAACAGTACGAAGCAGGAGGCTAGAATCAGAACTCCTGAAGGCTGGCATTCTGCTTTTGTGCACTGAGTTAAACCAAAACTCTTACTGCATTTTCTTTTGGAAGCGAAATGGATCTGAAGCATAACTTGAGGTTTAGCAGTTAATACAAAGTTACACTATCTCACCTTATAGTAGCTGGATTTGTCCACCTTTCAGCCATCTTCAAACCATGCCTCTAACTGGGCCATCCCCATATTCATTACCAATACCCTGTCCTGGAGGCCAGAATGCCTAGTTACTGCTCAGGGGTGTGTCCTCTGACAGTGAGCTTCCCAAGAGCAGGAACTATCTTACTCAAAGGTTTTCCAGTGTTTACTAAAACAGGTGTCAGCATTCCAAGACAGTCATCACCTTAGCCCACAGGACTTCCCAAAAGGGTCTGAGATGGCAGAAGCTCCCTAGAAGATGACCCTTCTTTAAATATTATCATTTCCTATTGGGAAATGGGTTTAAGAAGTACCGTCCCACACTTCTGTGTTACTGGGCCTCAAATACATCCTAATGAATAAAAAGCCCACAAATGTTTGTTAAATCAACAAACATATGAATTCCTTCAGGTAATTTTTAAATGTTTAAAAATTCTCTTCTACTTTCTGAAGGTTTATTTCTGTCTTTCCCATTATAGAGTTGTATGTTTTCTTTTGCCAAAATAAATAATGCAGGTAAAGGAAAGAACCAGATCTATTTTTCTTTTTCATGAAACTTTTTTTTTGTCTTTTTGAGACAGGCTCTCGCTATGCAATTCAGACTGGCCTTGACCTCACTTTGTAGCCCAGGCTGGTCTCGAACTTGCAATGATCCTCCTGCCTCAGCCTCCCGAGTTCTGGGATTACAGATGTGTGCCACCATGCCCAGCCTTATTTTTCTTTTTCATGAAATTAAAGGAGTGTGCAATTTTGTGAATTCTAGAACTTGCCTTTTGCCATTACAGAATGAAGAGCACAGAGGAGACACAGTTGATAAATATAAGAGGGTGTTTTGGTTTGGTTTCTTTTATAAGAGCTGTTTTTAATAAACCAAGAAGCCCTATAAGTTTCTTGATAGGGTACTAGAATTCAGTCCATCAGTACATAGCTTCCTCCACTCCAGGTATACTGCCCGGGACATAAGGATGCTTGCTAAATTTAATAACCACTGACTTCTAACTGGCAAAGTACATTAAACTAAATCCTAAATGAAATTTTAAAATTTCAACAACGTTTTGTGGAATTGAAATAATTTGTCTATCCTTTTTACCCTGATAATATCTTTTTCTTTGATTTTGTTATGGTTTAATTACAGAGGTGACAAGTAAATATCAATATCCAACCTCTGATCAGGTAGTGACTATCAGATACAATGTGTTGAGATGAATTCAAAAGGAAACAATGCCTCATAGCACAATGAAAATGTATTGACTGTCTGCTCTTAAATGCAGATTATTGGTGATCATATTAAATCCAAGTATCACAATTCTAGTTTAACTTGAAGTCTTCTCCACAACCCAAGAGTATTACAAGTTATACTTATTATAAACTGTTTGTAAAATACTTTATTTCTTATGATCCTTTGGTAATTCTAAGAGTTTAAAAGTCACATATTTTATCAAATAAATATTTTATTCTCAAAGAGTGTCTGAAGTTTATCTTTCTTGACTTACATCATACTGACTTTTTATATTTTTAACATATAACAAAAAAATTATAACTCTAATTTTTTAAAACAATCTTTATGTCCCAGGCAACAAGAGACTGTGCCATCAGGTAGAGAGACAGAGATACATACACTCAATGTATAATAACAGCACAAGGGGCTGGGGATTTAGCTCAGCGGCAAAGCGCCTGCCTTGCAAGCGCAAGGTCGTGAGTTCGGTTCCCGGTACCGGAGAAAAACCAAAAAAAAAAAAAAAAAAATAATAACAGCACAAACAATGCCAGTTTTCCTCTCAAATGATGAAAGAATTAAATCACGCAAATAAGAGTGCTTTGATATCCATATTTCATTCTTTGATTTTGCCTCTTTAGACTGCTAACTGGGCCAAATATGATTACTGATCTATCTTCTAGAATACATTTCTCTGAAAGTAAAGTAACTGTAAAACAGAAAATTTGTTAAGTGACAGGCCTTTGTGATTGAACTTGAGCAAATGATCAAAATATCAACAATTATAAATCAATGTAATAAAATTAGACACTAGAAGCTTGGCTCTGTTGCAGCATACTTGTCCTCTAGAACTTTTCCAGATCCATAAAATGAAAGGCTTTATTAGATCTCTAATGTATCTTTTAAGCTCCAAAATAGCTTTTTTTTTCCTTGCAGTGCTTGGAACCAAACCCAGGGCCTTTTGCATGCTAGGCAAGCACTCCGTCACTGAGCTTTACTCCCAGCCCATTTTTATATTTTAACTTTGCAATATCCTAAGATGTCTACCCTCTGAAAGGTTCACCATCACTGCTCTATACACTAAGCTACACTCCTTAGATTCCTAGATTCTTAACAGGACAGTCAATACCTTTTCATTGTGCTATACATAAACCCTGTATACATGTTACAAAGTAACATGCTTTTTTGGAAAAACAATTAAACTACTTGTTAGAATAGAGTCCTGACTTCAGATAAAAGATCAAAGAATCTCTTATAAAACCAAATACAACAACTCTATTTGCTTTACCCAAATGGCCAGTTTCTCATGACAGTCTAAAGAAAAAAAA
Organism: Chinchilla lanigera; assembly: GCF_000276665.1. NCBI lineage: Eukaryota > Metazoa > Chordata > Mammalia > Rodentia > Chinchillidae > Chinchilla > Chinchilla lanigera. Next base: position 26,549,310 of record NW_004955408.1, on the reverse strand, counting down.
CATAAATTTCACTTTATTAAGCACAAATAAGTACATGACATTATTCTAGACACTTTGTTAATATTGCCTTAATTAATCCTCAAATCTCCTAAATTAGATTATACTATTCTTATTTTAATAATAAAAACTGAGACTAAGTAAAATTTACACCATTTACTGCATAGACAGGTTACTGTAGAGTTCAGCATGAGAGGTAGGATTCAAGCCCACATCTCACTCCACAGTTGGCGATGCCTCCTTATGCAAGGTAATGGTTATGGCAGTCAAAGGACCATGGTACTTAAGACAAGTTTGAATTAAAGAGACACTCCTGAGAGCATGAACATGTCTGCAAATCAAATATTACTTAATAAAGGTGGTGAGGATCATATCAGAGATCTGAATACTATAAGAGACACAGAAGACTTATCATTCTCTCCCTTAGAATGGCAGTTAAGTGTGGCACACACATAGACCTACCACAAATGTATCTCTAAGTTACTCAGTGTTAACCACAGAAGGAGTGGTAGCAATAGTAATAATGAGATGCTAACTTTATGGTTTATATGCATAATCTCATTTATTCCTCATAGAAACTATGTAGTTGGTGATGTTCAGTTATCATGCTATTTCACAGATGAAAAAGTTGAAACTCACAGTGATTAAATAACAATGTCAGGTAAGGAGAGGAGGTAGAATTTGAACACAGACCTTCTAACTTTAGAACATGTGAGTTCAATAATCATGAGTGGAAATAAAAGAACATCAATTATTTTCAGGTCTTAGCAAAGCATACTTTATTACAATGTTTAGCCCTCATTTTATTTTGTAATCTTAATTGTTATATTTAATATGCTAAATCTCATGTCAGTAACTGATGCAGTTTCTGTCATCTCTATATCATAGAACAATTTCTAATGGAAAAGCTACACAATACCACTAATGAAAATCAAAGTTAAAATAAATCATCTCACAAAACAGCCTATTTCAAAGGGCAAGATTCTTCATTTTAATATATACCTGAAAAATCCTTCCTGCCATGGCAAAAGAAGAAGACCTACATAAGCACAAAGCTAATGACAAGGCCTTCTTTAACATCTGAGTAGTAATCACAAGAAGCATGTGAACCTGTTTGCCTATCACTAGCAGGAAGAACAACTAAATTGTAATTAAGCAGCACAGGAAAAGAATCATTTTTGGCAATTTATTTTATCTTATTTTTGACACAGGGTTTTGTTATGATGCCCAGGCTTGCTTCGAATTCACAATCCTCCTTCCTCCTCTCCAGTAGCTGGGATTACAGATGTACACATCTGATGCAATTTTTTTTAAAACACCCAGATGATAACATAAACTAATGCTTCTTATACTTGAGAATACATCAGAATCATCTGAAGGTCTTGTTAAAACACAAATACTGAGTCAACTCCCAGAGATTTTCAATCAAGAGGTCTGGGTAAAGCCCAAGAAATTCACATTTCTTACAAGTGTTCAAGTAATGACAAGGACCACAACTTAAGAACCACTGAATTGAGCAATTCCATTCAACAGATTAACTTCATTATAAACATTACTTGGTGTTGCCATGTGTATCTTATATCCTCACTGACCAACCGTATGCAGTCCAGCTTAAATATCCCATACGACTCATTTCAAGGTTTCCCTCTGATGAGAAAAACTCTGCCCTCCAAATCTAAAATGAAACTCTAACTTCAAGTTCTAAAGTACATACCTTGGGGGAAAATTACAATCAAGTTCAAATTCAACAAACACAGAGTTGCTCTTGAAGAAACTGAGTGTGCTACCACTAACAACGAACAAAATACAAATCTGACACATACATTTTTCACCATAAAATATCCTTGGCATTTATAAACCTGTTTCCTTAAGCATATGACTCTTAACATAGGCCATATGCCTACATTCACTAATTATATGTCTCCTCTCAAAACTGTTAGTCATATGCCCTAGATGTCATCTCTATTCAGAAAACAAAGGGTATTCTAATGTACTCTTTTGGTAAGATTTTTCTAATTTATCAAGTCATATCATCAGAAAATTGTATACTACGCCTTGGTCCCTGTTGTCTTGCCTTCATATAATTGTGGTTTAATAATATGACCTCAGATTTTAATAAAGAGAAAATACTAGTATTTTCTATCTTTAACAAAGATATTAAACAGCTTTAGATTTTCTTGAAAACTATGTTACCAAGGGAAAAATTCATTATGTCTATTCATATTCCATGATTAGAGACCTACAAAAAAAATTTCTTTCAAAAATGTTTCACTCTTATTTCAGAATATGTTTACTTCCATCTGAGAATGAGTTACATAACACACTGCGGTCTACTTTTATTGTCCTGGATGTTGGGAAGTTGACAACTAAGTTTTATGCTCAGAGGTAATAACTGTCCTCAGCCTAAATTTTCTCATCTAACTGTGGCCCATATTACCCACCACCACCACCATTCATTATTGGCTCTTTTTATAGTTGAGTTACTATTTTTTAGCATTGCCAGACTGTATCTGAAACACAAAATGTAACGGTTTAAATAGAACAAAGTTATTAAAATCCAAAGCCAAAATTCCTCTTCTTTTTTCCTTTCTTTTTTGTAGAAACATACATTAATGTGATCACATCTTATAGCTCAGAATCTGCATCGGACTACGGAAGTTTCTCATTTGGCCTATACTTTCCCTGGTGAAGAAGAGAAAGGAAAATATTTTGGTTTAAAAGGAAAGTCTATGCAAGTGTGTTGGCTGCCAAAATAAATAGGAAATTTGAGATGCCAGTAGAGTCCATAATTAATCAAAAGTAACTACGGGAGTTGTAATACAAGATTTCCCAAAAATCTAAATATTCTTCTGGGAATAAGAGGTATTTAAATTCACATATCATCAAGAGTTGAGTTTATAGTCAACTTTCAGGACTCTTCCTGAGCAGGTAGCAAGTCATTTTTCCCCTGTGTTCCCTTAGCACTCTAACATTCCACAGGATATTGACAAACTTGGTTAGGACTATTTCCCCACTGAACTCTAAGCTTCACTCGTTTTCACATCTACAGAGTATAATACACATACAGCATGCTATAAATCTATCACCACCAATATAGAAAAGGACTAAGATATTCTTCCTGGCTCTGTGCTGTGCATTTTACATGAATTATATATCATTTATATGCACTAGTTCCTCATAATCACCATATGAAGTCACCACATTATATCCCTATTTTAGGCAAATGAAGTTATGTGACATTAATTGCCTTCAGAGGACATAGTAAATGGTAGATTTTGTCTTTAGAGAAACTCAGAAAGAGCAGACCCTTTACATAAGTCTTGTCAAGACCACTTTCGGCATCCAAGAGGTGTGAAACCCTTCACTGTATATACAACGCCTGAATGTAGATAACAACTGTCAGAGGCTTATGTCAAAGGGGTATTATCTGAAGTAGAGGGAACTACAATTTAGTAGCATCTCATATTTCTTAGCAAGTTCCTTTTTCATTGAGTACTTTCTCATCATGACTTCTTAAACGAAGGCAAAGAGTCTTACAGCTCTTAGGCCACAAAATGTTACCTAACAGAAATATAAACATAACTAAATGATATGTTTACAGTATATCATCTTCACTGGATCAAAGGCTCCATTTGGTTGCCATGTAAACTGATAAATCTTAAGATTTGTCTACAAGATCTTTAAGAAAATTTTCCTTTATTCCCCCCTAACTAAATAAAACATGCTGAGCATTAGAAATTCTTACCACAATAAACACTCTCAGTCAGCATTTATTTATAATACACCAAAAAAATCAAGCTGGCACTCTAGGTTCAGTTGACTCCTTCTTCTTGGCAGTTTGTTCGCAGTAATCTCACTTGGCAGAGAGCAATAATTAAAATCTATTAGAAGATCTTAAATCACCATTTACTAAACAAGTAATCTTGACACTGCAACATCACTGAACCTTGAACTCACCTACAAAATAAGGACACAACAACTCCCTTATAAAACTGTGATAAAATAAGACAAGGTATATGACAGCACATGCTAAATTCCTAGCAGTCAATAAACTTACTCAATAAACATTCTCTCTGCTCCTTCTCTCTGTAGTACAGTGGTAAAGAGCCTGGGACATTTTAAATTACATATTAAATGTGTTTGAATAATTCACTGTTCTATGCTATTTCTCATAGTTTTCATAAAAACAATCATAAACTCAAATCTTTCCCCTAAACTGAAAAATACAGAAACACAGAAGATACCTTTTACCTAACGAACTTTAGGTCAAGAGGCCAGTAGGTTAAATAAAGAATACTAAAACTCAGCTTTGAGGGATGAAATCAAGAAGATCCATGAAGACCCTGACTGGCTGCGAGGCTTCCTCTGCTCCATGACTGCTATACCTGATCAGAATCTGAAGTCAGGAGGGGAAATGCCCCACCCAAATGCATAATCCTTATTCCTAAACTAGAGTTTGTGCCCTATGATCCTTGATGTCCCTTCTCTGTTGTGAGCTTTAACAACAATCCCAAGAAACACCCTGTGCCCAGCTTCTGCCTTTCTAGGTCCTTATAGGTCTCAAGCTCTCCAGCCTCTGGAGAGAAAAAAATTCCTCAATTCTCAAGCACAAAACAGGAAGTCAGCAGACTGTACCCTTCAAGAGAAGAAGGATTACATTTGTTATGGTTAAATATTTCCAGCCCAAGATCCATCAAAAACATCATACATTTGTGAACTAAAAAGTGAAAAGGTTTGATGCAGTCTACAGGCCTGCCTAATAGTGAAACCTGTACATTCCCCTTAAAAATCAAGAACAACCAAAAACCTTGGTCCTGTTCTGTTCCTCTTCTCTCATTCTTCCAGTAAACATGTGCTGGGACCTATACGTAGCTGACAGAGTATTTCTTTCACATGTAATGGAACCTGAAGTTTGCTATCCATAGTTAAAATTTGCCTTTTGTGGCACCATTTTGTCACAGAATATAAACATGCATTGCTTGTGTTACACCTGAAGTTGAACCATGTTTGTTTGCCTTAAAGATTAATCAGCTCATGAATGAAACTATTTAAATGCTTAAGAGGAATTATGCAATATCAAAGATTATCACAGATCAAAAATATACTATAAAATATACTATCAAATCACTTTACAAGAGCCCTATGCCTAATCCATAACATAGCACATGTCCAATAAATGTGTGCTTAAAACATTAAGATATTAAAAACAAAATTCAATTGTAGGATAAAAGTCCAATTATACCCAATTCAAATCTATGTACTATACCTACCTTTTAACAAAAAGTCACAATCTTCTATTAAAATGTTGTCTTCTTTAATATATATAAAAGCAATATGTGGTCTAAAGTTCTTAGTAAAACAAACATAGACAACATCTTTTAAAATACTGACATAGGCTGCTAATGATAATGAAAGTTTAAGTATGTACAAATTACTAAACTTCCCTTTAAGAAAACTGATACTTCTGCTAAATCATTTATCTGTCCTGGGTTGCATTTATAGCTGGTTCAGAAGAAGTTCTTTGAGAAATAAAGCATATACACAGTAACATAAGCAATACTAAAAACTGTTATAAAATTTTTCACAGGATTAAGAGCCACATTTTAAATTTAAAAATATTTAAGGTACCTAATATGCCTACTTAAGGTATCTCACAATAACCCTTTACTGTTATCTATTATTATCTTCATAAGGTACTGACTTCCCAAATTTAATGGGACTTACGCAGGGCCACACTGCTAATCAGAGATTAGAATCAAACTTAAGTCTGTCTGGTTCCAAAGACCAATCTTCTCTCCACTACATGTTTGGCCTCACAAAATGGCCTTTCTCAAAATACTATCTTTCTAGTTACAACTACAAAAATTACTCATGTTTCACATTCAGAAACTGATTTTTTTTAAAAAATAGATCTATACCTTTGTATTTCCACAAGATCTATACCTTTATATTTCCATTTACTATTTTCTAAAACCTAGAAAATGTAACTCATTCTGTTTCAATACTATAAAATATAAGAAAACACTTGAGACTCTAACACTAAAGTTTAATTTATAGGTATTGCTAGTATGTGCATTGCTATAAATCTATTGTGACAAAACCATACTTTTAACTTCTGCAAGGCACCTTTGAATAAATGAGTATTTGTCACAAAAATTTAGAATGAATGCTCACATTATAGGCTCCTTGCCTTAAAAATAAATTCTTCATACTATCTGTGATGAGACCAAAACCCTAGGTACAATACATAGGTGAAAAAATCTGATTCTGGGTCTTCAGGATTATTTTCTTTGCAGCAAGACAGAAAAAGATCATAAGGAAAATGAGAGTGTAAATTTCAAACAGGCATACGTTAATTTTAAGACTACTTTTCCTATTTCTTTCTTTTGAACAGTAACAATCACTCTCAAAAGCTTAACCTTGTGAATTAAGTCCCATCTTTCTAGTTGCAACTAGCAACAACCACATTTGCTAGCCTTGCAATAAACAGGTTTTTCCTGACAGATGTTGAAGCAATGTGTTGATCATATTCCATGGCTTTGCTGAAGACAAAATATGATTAAAAAATCCTACCCTGAAATTAGTTTTCACTCCAAGAGAAAAAATACAGACTTAGTTAGAACCCTTTCTACAAGGAGGGAAGAAACTATTCGGTAGGCTTTTCCCAAATTTTTTTCACTACCTCAATTCTGCTAGAACTAGAACCATTCAATCCATATTTTATTGCTGAAAAATTAAGTTTCTTTCCTTCTAAGTAATGTTTCCTATGCAAAAATCTCTTGGGACTATATTAATGAGGTTTCATGTTAAGGCAATTTTAATAATTCACCATGACTTTCAGAAAGGAAGTACTGCTGAGTGTGGTGGAGCATGCCTGTAATACCAGCACTCGGTGGGAGGCTGAGGTAGGAGGATCGCCCTGAGTTCAAGGCCAGCCTGGGGTACACAAGTGAATTCAAGGCCAGCCTTCACTACACAGTAAAACCCTGTTTATAAAAAAAGCATATTATATATCTATATATCTATATCTATATATATCTATCTATATCTATATCTATCTATATCTATATCTATATATATCTATCTAGATATAGATATATAGATAGATATGATGCAGTATATAACTTTAAGGCTCCATAAACTGACAGCACTAAGAGATACTAAAGGGTCAGAAATTTGCTTGATCAACATAACTGAACAAATCTGTGATGCTTGTAGCCACAGTAATAGCAAATAAAGTTCTAAGTAAAATCCTATATTATTTCCCTATAATAGAATTTTAGGATAATCTTTGTGACATGCAGAATCTTTTTCTCTTTTGCTAGCTTCATAGCTAACAGAGGTAAGACCAAATTAATTCAGCTGTAGATAATGGAGTGTCAGTATATATACTAAGCAATTCTCCTCTCCTTTCCTGTAAGGACAGAAGATATAGGCATTTCTCCAAAGAAGTGCTATATTGAAATATTACTGGACGGTGTCCCAATATATTATTTGGGTTAGACATCAGGATTCCAGGATGCATTTGGCAAGACAGGTAGGATTTTTTTCCCTTAAAGTAAGGGTCAAATCATGTCTGTGGTCACATGAATACGAGCCTCGTTTCTTCATTTTGAAAGAAAGACATTAAAACCAAAAGTCACAGGGTTGAGAAATCCTATATAGGAAGTGAAATAACTTATGGGAAAGCTCCTAGGCCAGTATGTGGCAACCACTCAAAAATAAAAACAAAAGTATTGATTGAAGATTATCTAACTACAGTTGATAAATATGTTCTATTATTTTCTACTTTCAAATTTCTACCATTAGCTTTTTGTTTTGTTTTGTTTTTTGTTTTTTGTTTTTTTCTGGTACCGGGAATCGAACTCACGATGTCGCATTTGCCAGGCAGGTGCTGTGCCACTGAGCTAAATCCCCAGCCCCCTGTTTTGTTTTGTTTTGAGACACAAGGTCTCTCTATGATTCCCAGACTGAAGTTCCCCTGGCTCAACTGATCCTCCTGCCCCAGCCTGGAGAGTAGCTGAGACCACACTTGGCTTAGCTTTTGCACAATCATCCTGTACCACTATAAAATTCTTCCTTTCATCTTACATGCTTCTAGGAGGCCCTCCTCTCACCTCCATCCCTTCCTGATTACGTGAAGAGGCACAACATAAACTAATGAAGAGCCAAATCTTGTGTATAAATAAGGATAATGATTTCTATTTCATAGGACTGCTGAGTGAATTAAACGAGTTAATATATCTAAAACAAAACAAATTAGGTATGTTAGCTACTATTGCATGCAAATTAATGTATCTGAAAATAGGATACGAGAAATGTCATTTGAATTCATATAATGGAGCTTTAGCAAAAATAACTTAGAAACAAATTTTACTACAAAAGTTTCCAAAATACAATGCCTTCACATATAATTTCAGGAGGGGTTAACCATATACTCGGAATCTCTGTTTATGCTTCATAAACATGGATGAAAGGAAATGCTGAGATTGGACCAAAAAAACTAATGTGAAATTTTATTCATATTAATTCCCTGAATGTACCCAAAACCATAGTAAACAAATGTCAAAGTCATTCTGGCTCATGACAAAATAAAATAAATACTGCACAGTAACAGTGTTTGAATTGCAAGTAAATTATTTCCATTTAATATAACAATACAATACTACCCTTTGAATACCAATATTATGATCTAAATACCACCCTAACTTCCGTGGTATATTTCAAGATCCCTCCATAACACCTGAGGAATTCTTTTTAATAGCAATGAAATTAAACTGCTAATATCTATAAACTTTGTTTCCTAAAATTAGTAATGTTTAAGTTATACATTTCAATAAGACAGGAAAGTACAGAAAGAAAAGTGTGAACCTTTGTTGAAACAGTGAATTTCACAGTTGATTGCTTTAGAATCATAAGGAACTTCAGGGTTCACCTAGGTCACCACCCTTATTTTGTGAAGAAATTGGGCCCTCAGTTCTGCTACTGATAGAGCCAAGACCACAAAATAGGTCTCCTGAATACCAGCCAAATAAACACTCCTTCCAATTTTTTCAGATCAAATTTAATCATAAATTCATATCAACTCAAACGGGTACAATTTGCCAAAAACTAATTCAAAAGAATTATTGTATTTAAAAAACACACACAAGAACTGTATTCATTTCAGTAACCACTACAGTAATCAGTTTATTCACTTCTTTTTTTTTTCCAAATCCCAACTAGGAGTTGCTTGTCATGAGTGATTTTTAAAAATCATTTATTTCTCTTGTGACTTTCAAATCACCCCTATACATGCTTACTCTCCTGCACTCTCACTCAGACACGCTCCTAAAAATGGTGGGGACAGGAAGCAAAAATTAGCAATTTACTTTCTAATCCTACAGTATTTAAGCCAGGAACATCGACAACCCTTTGCTCATCCTCAACACAAGAAACAAGTGAGCATCAGTTTCCAACAATATCTTTTAGTATCAATCAATCTTACACTATTTTTCATAAATCAGCTGAATCTCAAAAAAAAGTGATCAGGAAGATTTCATAAGTGAAACGCATACCATTAGCCTCAAAAGAAAAAAATATTAATGTGCATATATGCATATCATATTCACTTACTGAACTTTTCACTTTTCCAAAGCAAACATTTATCATAAGTCATTAAAATGAGGACGGGAGACAGATCAGGCAGTCATTAATTCATTCTGTCAGTGTATAGTAGTAAAATAAGGAAGAAAATGTATTCATTCGGACCTTAATTTAGTTAAAATGTATAGAATGCCATCTCAGATTTTTCAAATTAGCAATAGATAAATAATTCATAAAGGTTATCTTTGGATTAAATTTTCTTTAAATTTACGTCGGAAGGGACAACTAAAATAACTTTTAAAAAATTGATTTCATGGGATTAACAAGGTCTTGAACAGCAATTTATCTGACCACTAAAGCACAATAACTGCTCTTTGGTTTGAGTAAAAACACTTTCTACATGAAAATGCTAACTGTTTTTTGATAGGAAAAAAAGGGCATTAAAAAATCTAAAACTAAATTTAACCAAATAGCAAGGCACTGAATCCTAAGGATGGAACAGGAATGTAAGTCCGTCCTCGTAATGACGGTCTCATGGCAAACTTCCTCTCCTCCTAAACAAATGACTAATTAAAACAGGTAATTCTGCTTGTGCTAACATTGTATTTGAGAACACTACAATTATTTTGTAATCTGTTTTAGCCCTTGCAGAAAGATCTCCAAAATAATCCTCTAGTTGTAGCACATGTATAAGTATGTACATGCATATCTATAATTTTAACTCTTGCTTTTTAGCTTCAAATTTGTAATCCTCGTAACTGTGTGTAATTTTCTAGTCTCTAAAATGGGGATCAAAATAGAATCTACCTCTGGGGTTAATCTAAGGACTAATTCAATGTTGCTCTATTATCTTCTGTAAGTTTTCTAAACATACATAAATGACCATACTCCCAAAATATACAAATTTAGTGGGGCAAGTGATGTTTAACCAACAATGAAATTTCTTATATATTGTTTCTATCAACTGAACTGGCTACTAATTAGTTCAAAAACATCAACGTGCTTCTTGCCAGAAAAAGGATATACTGGTAGCAAGAAAGACAAGTGAGCTTTGCCTGGTTCTATTTTTAGGAATGGCTTAATTATCTACCCCCCTAGTGTTAACATTGGAAAATAAAACAAATGGGTGAAAGCCATAGCAAAAAAGAGTCACTCTGAAATCAGGACTTTCATAGTATTCAAAAAGAAATGTGTTTATCATGCTCTAGGCCCTGGGCCTGATTCCCAGCACCACAAAAAATTCAAATCCAATTAAAAAAAAATGATGAAGAAAATATTTAGATTATACCTCTGGCAAGTAATTCCTACTGTCACCCAGAACTGCAGAGGTTTGGGAGGAACTGCTGAATTTATCAATTCAGACTGTTCACACTGCAAGGTCCTAGGTTTAAAATATAGCCAGTGAGAAAATAGCTATAGTCAATAGTTGGTTTTCTGTGAATCACTACCTTTTCAGTGTCAAAAGAAATGATTTTTCTAGGTATACACTTACTTCACATGAGCAGAAAACATTCATTCATTTCTACAACAAAATGGATTATATCTACCTATTACTTGTTCTCACCTAAATATTAACCATGAAAAACTGACCCTGACTCTCTTTTCAGGCAAGAAAGATATTAGAATTAATAATTATGACATCATTAGCTACCTGGTATTCGTAATTATCACAGAAAGATTAAGACTATAATTAAAGATTGCCAAAGAAACAACTGAAAATTTTGTTCCAAATTATACTTTTGTCCTGCTAAAATGGTCTGCCAATTGATTCATTTTCTAAGACCTCTGTGCATATGAACAATTCAGATTCTTTAGTTCCACAGATACTACACAGTGCTATTTCCTTATTCATCTTAATCTATTAATGGAACATACTCTTACCGGAAAAGGAAAAATGTTGTCAGCCCTGTTCAAACTATCTTCCATCCAGGATTTAGGAGCAAAGGCAGAGCTGGGGCGAGCATATTTCTGGAGCTGAATGTGATTGCTTGCAAAATTTTTCTTCAAAGGTGAGATGGAGTTCAGGGGCGTTATTCCACCATTCAGCCCTCTTCGGTGATCTCGGCCTTGGGAACCTCCCCAGCCACCATATCCCCCACCTCCTGGGCTCCAGGAAGAAGACGGGGTTGGAGAGGGACTCTGGTAACTGCTCCATGGAGAGGGGGGCTTGTTAAGATTATTTGCCAAATGAGGCAGCTGGTTAAAAGCAGCATTTCTGTGTGTGAAGGGTGGGGGGTGGGGACTGGCAGGAGACCGCCTTTGCTGCTGATGCTGACTGTGATGATGCTGGAAATGGGGGTGATGAGGGTGGTGCTGCGAGAGAGGCCCGATCTGAGGGGAGAAGCTGCCTCCAAAGCCAGGGCTGACATGATGGGGGAAATTTTGAAATAACAGAGCACCGTTATTAGCTGAAGCCGCTGGGACCCCTCCCTGGTGAAAGAAACTTGCATCTTCGTTGATTATTGTGGAGGAAGAAGGCGCTATTGCTGCTGACCAGTTACTGAAACCAGTAAGAGATGATGCACTAGATGTCAAGGGTTGAGTCGAAGTACCTAGCCCAGTGGCTTCTTGATAATCAAATCCGGTCAACACTGGTGATTCGATTCGTATTTTCTCCTTCCCATTGCCATTTTCTGAAGAACTGTCCCCTTGATTTTCTTCAGACTTTGCCTTTTCAGTTTCAGGCAGTATTCCAGCTTCCTGACCTGGACTCGGGGAGAGCTGCTGCTTTTCTAAAGGGTCTTGCTGTTCCTGTTGCTGACTTTTTGCTTTTTCTGACCCCAAGATGTCATCCTGAATATTATGGGTAGCTGGGGCAGGAAAGAGCCAAGCTGACCCAGCATTGCTACCATTGGCAGCTGTGTTATTATTTATGAAAGCAGCAGGGCTGGGGGTGGCATTTTGGTGATGGTGTGGAGGCTGTAGATGTGGATGGAATCGGACTGGAAAAGCAGATTTATTCCCAGTATTGCTTTGCACTAGCACTCCAAACCCGTAATCCCCCATTTATTATTTTTAGGATCAGAATCTCACAAAAAATAATTGACAACCTGATGTCTCACGCCTTTTTGTCCTCTATCCCAAATTTTAGCTGTTTGCTCCAAATCTTGTTTATAGTTAGGTCAAAGACTGCAGATTATCACCCTAAGTAGCTCTGATTTGGAATTCTGATCTCTTTCTGGAGGAAAAAAAAATCTAAAAAAAAAAAAAATCTCCTAAAACATTAACACGAATCCAATTGGGCTTATTTCTAGGAGGAAATAAAAACGAAGAGGGTAAAAATCAAGTCTTTGGTTAGTAAAATAGGCGCTTTCTTCTCCAAAGGAAAATGTACATGAATGACAAAAACACAGCTTCTCAAACATCTATGGATGTAGAAGAATAAGCATTGTGCGGAGTAAAAATATATATATATAATTTAACAATCACTTGTGGTCTTCCTCAGCAGTTTAGATTCACTCACATAAAAATTAGAATAGGACTAAAAGGAGTATATGCTCTTCTTTTCTTGGCAGCTTGGTTAAAAAAATCAGGAATAATTTAAGAACATTATATATTATATATATTTATATATAGATAGATTATATTAGGTTATCTGGGGTGGGAGGTGAATTCTTGGTTGAGGGAGAGGAAATCAGCATTGACTAATGCAAAGATGATTGCAGGGAGCTTTCTGCTGTTCCTGGTCCTGTTTCTGCTCTTTCGCAGGGTGCAGTTTTGGCCTCTGGGGCTGTTCCTGAGGGTCCGGGTGCAGATTTTGCTGTGGTCGCTGTTCGTGGGCTCCCCCCGGCCTCCTCTCCCCCATGAAAGGGGTTGGAAACACCCGTTTCTCCCTCTTGCGGGGGTGGAGGGTCGCGATCTGGAGGGATTAGCGAGCTTGGAAGAGGGCGAGATGGCGGCCCGGGGGTGCGGGGACCAAAGGGGCGACCTGGAAGGTCCTGCGGTTTCTGTCTCTTCCCCTCTCTGCGGCTCCGGGGTTTTTTTCCCTCATGGGACCCAGGGGCGGTTCGTTCAGTTCTCTCAGTTCAAGTCTCCGCAAGGGGAATTGGGGGAGGGAAAAAAAAGAAAATCCCACTACCGTAGTTATTCTAAAGGAGAAAGGCCTCCCCCCACCTTGGTGCTCTCTCTCTTTCCTCAGATTTTTTTTTTAAACTTATAATTTAGAAGGCTTTTGTTTCTCCTCACGGTTGCTGGGCCGTCCTCGCCTCCGTCACCACCGCCGCCGCTTTACCCCGGTCCCGCAGTCCCAGCTGTCGCTGTTGCGAACTCCACCTGGCTCTTCTTTTTTTCCCTTCTTCCTCCTCCTCTTCCTCTACTGTCGCCGCTGTCGCCGCCGCCGCCGCCGCCACAGCCTCCGGGTGCCCGGGTCCCGCAGCCGCGACTGAGTCCTTCTCCTCAGGACCGAGCCGAGTGAAATGACAACCAGCTGGAAAGACCGAGAGACACTTCCGGTTCGAACAGGGAGGGGTGGGATCCCGCAAATGCCCCACCCACCTTCCGGTAGACCAATAAACTGTTATGATTCGGGAGGGGCCACGCCTCCTAGGCTCAGGGTCCCGCCCAAGAAGGTCGAAAAGTTACCTCGAGAGACGCCCCTTCCGTTTGCGTCTAGCCCAGTGAGGCCCGTCGCCTGGAACCGGTTTCCCCAAGAGTGACCGCAGCATATCGCCATCTTTTGTGTGGGCAAAGGACTTCTTCGATGTTTATCTTCTCCAGCTGGGCTTCGCAGGAGGTCCGTATAGAAGTGCGCTGAATACAATCGACTCCTAGCACATTATGGCATAGATTCAAGGTGTCGAACATCAAAGTAAAACTTGTGAAGCCTCAGATCAACGGGAGGAGTGCCCTCAGTAAAGGTGGTGCCCCAGGCCTCACGTGCTCTAGACCGAGCTCCGCCCCAGAGGGATCTGGAACGAAAGGCGGATCTTCCCAGCAGGTCTGCGATGCCTAGAATTGCGTAGGTACTTACTCAGAGCGCAGACCTCCCGAGGGACTGTCCCTCGCCCTCCATTGCCCACCCGCAGCTCTACTTTCTCATTTCGTCCTTGAGATGTAGCATCTGTAAGCGTACGTGGTTGAGCCCCCATCTCTCTGCTCTAGTCTAGCTTAGGTGCAGTAGAGAACATTTCCAAAATGAAAATTCAATCATGGTCCTCCTCTGCTCCTGTCTCTTCTATGGCTGCTCATGACCTCAAGAATAAAAATAGTCCTTAGTCTGGTATTATTCAAGCCTTTTCACCTTGTGAGCAGTGTATTTTAACTTCGGGTCCTCAAACGTACTTTCAGTGTCTTTTTGTATGCCCTTTCCTTGTATCCCCACTTGGTAAATCACAATTGAGTTTTAGGTTCAGAAGCTACCAACTCTGCATTTTCTTACAAGCGCCCACGGCTGTGTGCACATCTCGTGCTTACCACACTACATTGTAATAGTTGCATATGTCTCCCGGACCTATGGTCCAATATGGGTTCCCTTGAGGGAGTGGTCATTATAGATGGGATGCCCCATGAATGGACAAACTCACAACAGTGAATTTTTTCCTAAGTAACAGCTCCTAATTTCAGTCTGAATTAATCATTTACTTCCTTGTGCCATTTGGTTTGGAGTTCGCACCACAAACTTTCATCATTCAGGTTCTTTGTTTGCTAATCAGTTGCTCCTTGTCTTGTTCATTTTTTTACATTCCTGCCACTGTGACTGTCATCCGGACCTGGAATAATGCCTTTCTCTCCACACTAGCTCTAACAATCTTGAATAAGAGTTTTTCCTTGGGGCTGGGGATTTAGCGCAGCGGCATAGCGCCTGCTTGGCAAGCGTAAGATCGTGAGTTCAATTCCCGGTACCGGGGCGGAGCGGGGGAGGGGGGGGCAATTTTCCTTAGCAAAAAGTGAAAAATGAAAGAAAAAAAAATCCAGAGTAAAGCTAGAAGTGACTGACAAAACTAGGGGAGGGTAAGATTTTAAAAGAAACTTATAAACAAAGGTGGCATCCATTTC
Source organism: Chinchilla lanigera (assembly GCF_000276665.1). Classification (NCBI taxonomy): domain Eukaryota; kingdom Metazoa; phylum Chordata; class Mammalia; order Rodentia; family Chinchillidae; genus Chinchilla; species Chinchilla lanigera. Next base: position 26,533,734 of record NW_004955408.1, on the reverse strand, counting down.
ATCTCTATAGCCTTCTTCAGTGGCCCCAACTTCTGTACCTCAATCTTTTGATTCTCCAGCACTTCTATGTAGCTCACCTACGTGTGCCCATAATCAGGGTTTTTATTCTCTTTCATTGTACCATAAGCATGAGTTTCATACCTACAATACCTACAAGTTCCTTGAGCACAGGTGTTAGGTGTGCCCATAATCAGGGTTTTTATTCTCTTTCATTGTACCATAAGCATGAGTTTCATACCTACAATACCTACAAGTTCCTTGAGCACAGGTGTTAGGTTTTACACTTGTTTATTTCCCCCCATCACATGTGCCTTAAGACTTAGCTGGTTCAGTCAGGAGCCCTTTTCTCGAGAATGATTTCCCTGCCTGCCCCTTTTCCTAGACCTTGTAGATTGCTCTTTTTTAAATTACTACTGATTGTCAATGGGTTAGTTTCTTGAGGGCAAAGGCTGTGTCTGATCTGTCTTTATGTCCCCAGTGGCAAGCAGAACATCTGGCATGGATCAGATACAGGACATGTTTATTGAATGAATGGATGGATCTTCCATGTCCAGGAGATGGAAAGGTTTCCTTGAAGCTACCAAATAGCCGCAGCTAAAGTGAAAGCCATGATTTAGAGGAAAAATGGCTATATTTGCAACTGAACTGTCCTAAACTGGAATCCCAGCTCTGATATGTCCTCGTTGTGAAGCACTGGGTATCACCTCTACAAGCCCTTCCTTCTTCATAGATAAAATGTGTATGATATTCCCCCCCTTAACTAGGCCTGTAAAGTATATTATACATACAAGTGCTGGGCTCCTAAGAGGTTAAAAAATATCAATCTTTATTAATATATTAAGTGCCGAGGATTACTTCACAAGTGTCTTTTCCTTAGAAGCAGTTAAATGCATGAGTAAATCCAAGAATCTGTCTTGGTTTGTAGAGAGAGACATGCCTAGAGCCACAGCCAGGTCAGTGTGATCTGTATAGTTAAACCAAGTGCAGGCAGTAAGTTTGAGCTGGGCTGTAGCTAGGATGATTACTGGAGTCATTAGTCAGACTCCTGAAATAAGTAAGTACTGGGAACAGGTGAGAAGCAGCAGAATCAAGTCTTACTTAGGTCCGTGGCCTAGTCAAAAACCCAAGATACACAGCCAAAGGCTGCCCTCCCAGAAAAAATTCTGGCTTCAAAAACTGTACCCTGGTAACCATGACAACAATTCAGCAGCTCCATTTAGGATCTCTAAAAGGTTCTACACTTGCAGATGAGTGCAGGCTGGAAAGCTGCTGCAGAAAAGAACGCTTCCCGTGAAGCAGAGTCACCAAGAGCCTTCTAACTCCATGGAAAACAAGCTTTGCCCAAACATTAAAGTGCTACCAACATTTTTTTTAAAATTTCCTTCTTGTCTAATGCACAGACACACAGACATACCTTCAGAGAAGTTGTAGGCGGGGGAGTGCCTATACTCTGCTGGCTGCTGCCCAGCCCCCTCTGGGATTCAAGGTCAACCACACCCTGAACCTGGAACCTCCTAGGAGGCACAGCCTTAATGTCTCCTTCACCAGCCTCTTTTAAAGCTTGGCAGACAAGGTAAATCTCACCCCCTAATCACATAGGCTGAACTCTGCCCTACTCTAACCCTAATGTCCTCCACTACTGTCTCCAAAGCATACATTATCAGTCTTCTCCCATCCGCCTACACCCAACAGCTATCAAATGGTTTAACCAGAGCTATCACTCAGGTGTGTTCATGTTCTGTACTATGCAACCGCCTAAGCTACCACAGACTAGTATTTGAATGCTGCCTGATAAAACTGTACAAGTCGCTAGTCCTGCTGCATTTCATTTCCATAAGATACAGGAATGTATTTTAAAATATGACCCTATTAAAAAAAAGCCACCAAATACTATTGTGACACAAATACATGCTCACTGCATGCAGAGATATTAAAAGCAGTTTAGCCAGGCGTGGTGGCACACCCCTATGATCCCAGCACTCGGGAGGCAGAGGCAAGAGGGCTGTTGTAAGTTCAAGGCTGGGCTACAAAGTGAGCTCAAGGGAACTGCATAGCGAGACCCTGTCTTAAAAAGATTTTTAAAAATAAAATAAATAAATAGATAAACAAAAGAAGTTTATCCTTTTACAGTTAGGGGCTCCAGAGTTTTCTGTAGTTAAATCAAAGGACACAGTGTCCTTGGTATTGGTTTTAGTTAGTGAGCTGTAGTGAGACGACAAGTCTGGACATGTATGCAGTCCAGTCCCCCAAGAGATTAGTTCCCAGCAGTTAGCTTGCCTGGCAACATTAATAAGCATTCTAATGTAGCACTGGAATATGTATTTCAGAGAATCTAAGAAAATATTCAAGGGCCGGTCCTGTGAAGGAAGGGGGAAAGAGGATTGAATTACTTTTGGAATACTCTTTTTCAGTAGTACAGGAAAGCTCACTGCCATAAGGCAAGCTGTTCAGAAACTCAACCAAGTCCCAAGGGCAGGTTTTATTAAAGTGCACCTCTGATCTTCACCCTGTTTCAATACTGGAAAGTATGCATGTTTACTTAGAAAGCACCATTTTTTAACAACTAACTGCTGTGTTATGTTTTCTTCTTTTGTTTGTTATTTTGCAGCCTGTGCAAGCCTTCTGCATTTTAAGCACTGTTTTTCTCTTGCCTTCTCATTTGAGATATTTTCATTAACACAATCTATCCATAGTTAACAAGCCATTTTAGCTGGGAGTGGTGAAGCCAGTTCTTCCAATTCATTGTTACTGAATAACTGGTTTCGAAAGGTCCAGGACATAGACATGCTTCATTTGAAATGACCATATCCTGGCAAAAGATTTGGGTGAACTGGAACAGCAGGTTGACCTTCCACACTGTGACACTGTGACGTGCATCACAGGGGATGACTTAGATTCTTTTGTGGCTCCAGCTTCCATGGGAGGGCTGCTGACTCAGATTACCCCTTGCTGTTTTGACTGGGTACATTTTGCTTCCTCTATGAAAACACCACGGTCATGCCACCAATCAGCTGCCATCTCACACCCAGTGGCTGGGCTGGAGGATTTTCACCTGCCATGCCTGGAAAAGAATACTTTTTCAGAGCATGGAGAGAAGCTGTAGGGTCCAGAAGACAGACAGCTGTGAGTCAGACATGAAAACTGTGACCTCAGTATAACCATAAGTTCACAGGCGTTGGTCTAGTTTGATGATTCCCTTATGGCTAGATTTTTACTATGAAAAGAATTTCACCTCAGAATCTTTAAGCAGAAAAAAGGTGCAAAGAAAATCATCTATATATATTTTTTAAAACACTAAAAATGATTCTTCCTTTTTATGTCCAAATTTCTTGTTCCCCTGACCTTCAAGTATAAATGTTACTAAGGAAAAATGATAAAATCTGATTCCTAAGTATTCAACCTCAAACTTTACAGTGCATCAGGCCCCATGGAAATTCATCAGATGCATATTCCCAGGCAAGGCCACCAAGATACAAAGTACAGTACCTTGCTTTTCTCTCACAGTATTTTCTCATAACATTATAAGGTATAAGAGATTGCTCATAATAATGTAAGAGCACAGACAAACCTAAATAAAAATGACTGAAAAAAGTCAGACATTTGTCACATAAGAGAAACTAGGGAGAGTTAACACAGAGCTGGTAGAGTGGTTTCCACTAGTGATCAGAAACTCAAGTTCCTTCTAGTGCATTGCTCTTTCCTTCTCCTTTCAGACTCAAGATAGCTGATCAAGCTCCAGCCATCATGTCTATATTCTGGGCTGAAGGACAGAGGAAAAGATGAAGAAAGATAGAACCCTTCTTATGGAGGAAACTTTTCAGAACATATATGCATGCTTCACTTCCAGTCTCTCTTCCTTGGCCCCAGCTGGACCACATGGGCATACTGAGTGGCAAAAGAGGTTAGACAGTAGGATCTTTATTCTGGGTCCTTTAGTACTAAGTTAACAATTAGAGTTCTTTTACTATGGAAGGAGAAGATGGATATTTGGAGGTGGTACGCTAAGACCCACCAAGATTTGTTGACAGATTGTAGGTCTCTTACTGTTGGTTTCAAGTCAGGATCCTTATTTTGTAGTTGAGGAAACTGAGGTCCAGGGAGAGATCTTGTGTAATGTAACCCAGTTGTTTTTACCCAGCTATTTTCACTCAGCATTCTTTTGCCTGCCCAGTGGTCCTCAGATTTTCACATGTATCAGAATCACTTGAGGACTAGTTAAACTAGACTAGAATTTCTGATTACATAATGTGTTAGTCAGTTTTCCATCACTATGACAAAATGCCTGAGAAAATCAACTTAGAGGGAGGAAAGGTTCATTTTTGTTTATGGTTTCAGAACTTCAAGTCCATGGTTGCCTGGCCCTGAAACTTTGGGCCACAGTACATTATAGTAGCACATCGTGGTGGTAGTGAATGGCAGAGGAGCTGCTTTCCTCATGGTAGCTGGGAAGTGAAAAAGAGAGGAAGGGGCTGAGGTTCCAATATCCTCTTTGATGGCACACCCCCAAGTCTAACTTCCTTCTATTTTCCTCTTAAATGTCCCACCATCTCCCAGTAGTGCCACAGTCTGGTGACCAAAGCTTTAGCACATAAGCCTTTGGGGGACACTTAAGGTACAAACCAAAACAAATACGTATGAGAGAGCCAAGAGTTTGTATTTCTAGCAAGTTTGAAGTGATACTGTGTGTTTGAAGAACACACTTTGGGAACCTGTGGTCCATGGGACACTCTCTCACCTAGGTTTAACAAGGGGCATTCAGTTCAGTGTGGCTAACTACACCCTGGTCTCTCGCTCCCTCCCTTCCTCCCAGCCTTACTCCTACTCCCATTTTCCCTAGATGATTTAATGGTTCCATGATTCATTCTTTCGGTCAACTACGCCAAGTTTAAGAGTCATACTGAACTCCTCCTGCTCCCCCATCCTCTTACAATTGGTCCCCAAATTGTCTTCATTTTCTCTCCTTAGCATCTCTTTCCCTTCACCTCCTGTTTGGTTCTACTCTAATCATTTTTCAACTGAATTTATTTGTCCAAAGCTATCTTCAGGTTAAAAGCCTGGCCTTGCTCACTGAATCTTGCTAATGGAGAGTCTTATCATATTGCTTCATTGTTTAAACACTTCCAGTGGCCCGTTGATACATTCAACTTTATTTTCAGACTTCTATGGTTTTTGTTTCACTATCACAATTTTTGCCATATTGGTGAACTTCTTTACTATCCAAGCTCACTTACTTTTTAAAACTTGTCAAAGGAGGGGCCGGGGATGTAGCTCAGTGGCATAAGCGCTTGCCTGGCAAGCCTGAGGTCATGAGTTCAATTCCCAGTACCAGAAAAAAAAAAAAAAAAAAAAAAAAACTTGTCAAAGGAATTATGCATTAAAAAAACTTGATTCTTTACCCCAAAGGAAAACTTGCTGTCACTTCCTGTAACTCTAAGGTAATTAACAAAATTAAAATAATGAAAACAAAAGAATAGTATTGACTTTCCCCTGGATCTTGTTTTTAATGCAAAGACCCTATATCTGAGACTTTCTTTCTCTTGGCTCAAAGAAAAGGGCTGGAGAGAGATGTAAAGGACTTCCTAACCAGGGCTTGTCTGTGTGCCACTTCCAGTCATCTTGTGTACATACTGGGAAGGCACCATTGTTTGGAAATGATCACCATCAGGGTTCTCATCAGCCCATCACCTGCCTGACATTGCAGCATCCCTTCTTGCCACGCTGTGAGAGCACTGCCCCAAGCACCCAGAAAAACTTGTTTCCACAAACATAACAATCAGTCAGTCATGGCTGCTATTGGCTCCCAGGAAAAGGACACATGAGCAACAATGTCTGACACAGTTAGAGCTTATTTTTCTCACTTCTCAAGAAGGCCAGAGGTCAGGAGGCTGAGGCAGAATGATTGCAACTTTGCTTTCTTTCTTTTCTTTTGTATTGTTTTGTATTTCATTTTAAAGAGAATAAAAAAAATTTAAAAACATTTAAAATGATACACAATTCAAAACAGGATGATAGGAAGTCAATATGGTTGTTATATTGCATGTTGTTATCCTTAAAGTAGTTGTGGACAACTTTGCAAGGCCCTGTCTGAGGGTGGGGATGAGAGTATAGCTCAGTGATAGAATGCTTGCCTAGCATATTCAAGGTCCTGAGTTCAATTCCCAGTACTACCAAAACATAAGAAGGAGGAAAAAAGAGGTGGGCAGGGCCGGAAAAAGAGGAAACAATGGCTAGAGGAGGGGTGTTGCTGATGCCAGCAGGCCAGTCATGTCAGGGCTTGGGGATGGAATCTCTGGATGTTCTTGGCCTTCCCTTCAGGGTCTCTTCATGTTTGCCCTGCTTTCCATCTTCAAGAGCAAGAAATTGAGGTTTGCAAAGAACCTGGAGTTTCTTGTCATGAACTGTCTTCTGATCAGAAAGAGAAGGCCTTTACCAAAAGTCGGTCCACGTACAACTGGAGCATATGCCTCGATCTAGAAAGTCCTGGGCTCACCTTCCTCATAACAGAAGCATGAACAAAACCAGGATTCTGCTGGCAAGGAAGAAGGGAAGGTCCTTGGAGGAGAGAACTAGTGTCTCCCGTGCTCATCACACAGTCGCTTTGGGCCGTTGTGTGCTTGCCTGTTTGACAGAAACACTCCTTTCTTTGCCCAGACGGCACCTACTCAGGGGTCCTTCAAAAGTAGCAGCCACATAATTGATTCCATGTGATTGGCTATTTAAATCCCACTCTATAGAACTGCTCACTCAGGTCAGAAACTTTTCTTTTCTGTACCCTCTTTTCTATACCTGGTATTATACCCAGCACACGGAAGTCCTTTAATGTATGTTTGTTGAATTAAAGCTAAATTAACTAATTTTTTTCCTTTTTTTTCTGTGCAACACACAAATCCAAAGCACAACTATACATACTGGGTTGAATTTAGGAAAAAACATACTTTGGAACACTTTGTAAATACTGCTCTCGATTTTATTGTTGCTTTACTTTTTTTTTTTAAGGAGAAATACAGTAATTTCCTAACAGTATATGTGAAGTAACTATTGGGATAAAACTTCTACCATACTGTAGAGCATATGGCAAATCAGTCACTGTAAATCCTGGAGAGTGATTTTGTAAACAGTAAACCATTTCAGTCTTGTGTAAAACACATTATACAGGGTGATAGCTTCATTTGGCTCAGTCCTCATAGGTACAATGCTTCAGTGGCATTAAGCAGTCTTTATTGATATCCCTCGATGTTAAACAGCTCCTAATGAAGTGGCTTGCCTTAAAGCCATTGGCTAGTGCATGCATGCACACATACATACACACTCATAAAGTTACCACCACTCTAACAGAGTTGCAGAGGCAGTAATTACTTAATATTAATAAGGAATATCACATACAAGTGGATGTGCCAGGTTCTAATGTAGTTGAGTTGATAATCAGCAATAGGCTTCTCTAAATGACCTAGGCCCCCAGAAGTACCGTCACATCCAATGGTCTATGTTAAATATAATAAATGCATAAATAATTTAGCAAGGGAAATAGGTAGCATTATGGCCACACTTCTGTGCTGCTGTTATTTAAAAGCCTGGCAGCTTGGTAGTTAGAAACCACTATGTCCAGGGGTGTTGTAATTCACCATTTGCTCAGAGTTGAAATGAGGCAGAGGAGTGCTCCAGGCCCCTGGCTCATTTTTTATTTAGAGACACTTTTTTAATCCATTCAGCCATTTAAAATCCAAAAATAGAAATGGGAAAAAGAAATAAACATGCTTTAAATTTAGTTTAGAGATTGCTTTGAAGTCTTCATTTAGGATGTGTTATACAATTTTTAAGCAACATTCTACAAACCTGTAACTGCACGATGAGAATTTAAAACTTAGTTTAATTGTGTGTGTGTGTGTGTGTGTGTGTGTGTGTGTGTGTGTGTGTGTTCGCTATGAATCCTTATATGGTGGTTTCTGAGGCATTTTTCAAATTCTACTTTTTATATACTTGATATATAATTTATGCTGTATAGTTTATGCTCTATTTTATTTATTGCTTGCCCAAAATTATTTGTAAATTGACTCATTTTTTTAGAATGTCAGCAAATAAGTTCAAAGGAAAACCTTATATCACTAATGTAAATGGAAAGGTCCATATAACATCCATAAACAGATGCTGTCAGTAATTTTTTTCTAATATGTGCTGAAATAAATGCACATTGAGCCCAGTAAATGTCTGGTAATCAAAAATAAAAGACTGTTCCTCTGTGTACTATCTGCCTCTAAGACATTTAGGGAAGCACTAGTTTACTGGTTAAGAACACAGACCTTTCAAATCAACTAAGATTGGATCAAGTCACACCTCTGCCACTTTCCACCTGAGTGCTTTATGAGGAGGTCTTTTTGTTTCTCTAGGCCTAAGTTTCTGCACCTGGAAAATGAGCATAAAAATGTGTGAGCAGTTTGTTGAGAGGGTTAAATTAAGTGATACATGTAAAAGTCTTAGCACAGCATTTATTAGTGTTGAGTAAATAATAAACGTCAGCTATAATTATTATTAACTTTTTGATTTCGGATATATGGGTCATCCTAGAGAACCAAACACTGGTGAATTCAGTTTAGGACAAACAAAATGTATGAAGTGTGTACATGTGACAAGTTCTACGGCAGACCCTATGGACACAGAGATAATTCTTGAAGTGACAGCCACACACAAAGATAATGACAGCAGCGTATGTGCAGTGCAATGAAAGCCATGTGCCTAGGTTCAGATGACAAGTTAGAAAAGAAGAACATCATTAAAGACAGCATTGAGGGAGAAAAATGTGCAGATCTGAACATCACACACTTCCTGACAGTTATTGGGGACATACATCAGTCCAGGAAGATGCCAAGTAAATTGAATTTCTGATGGGGAGCAGAAGATGCATGAAATTCAAACACAGATACAACATGGAGTACTATCATCATTTACTTATGGGTTCAAGTGACATTACAGAATTGGAGAATATTATTTTGAAAATTGAACTGTGGTCAAGCAACATGTAAACAGCATTCTAATTTTTCATTATTTCTGATTTCCACAGAAATCACACACAAATGGGTCATAAAAACAGTTGGCGCTCCATATCCATGGGTTCAAGCCACATAGATCAAAAACATTTGGAAAAATGATTGCATCTGCACTTAATATGTACTGGTGTTTTTCCCTTGTTCTGCTTCCATAAACAGCACAGTATTACAACTGTTTACATAGCACTTACAATGATTGGCTATTATAAGTAATCAAGAAATGATCTAAAGTATACAGAAGGAATGTACCTAGGTGTTTTGCAAATAGTATGTTATTTTATATGAGACTTGTGCATACTCTCTAGTTGGCCACCAAAGTTTACCAAGGCGCTTTCTCTTTGCTACCTGGCTCCACTGGCATTTGGATTTGTGGCACTTACTTGAGTAGAAACTTCATGAGAGTATAAATTGTACCTGACTTGTTCATTGCCTTATTTCCTGCCCCAGTGTAATCCCCAGCCCACCACAGGTACCCAGTTAATATTGAATGAGTAACTATCTAATCTGAAAGTTGATAGTTTTGATTAGTTCTTTTGTAATTATTCTCTCCTCTATATGTATGCACATCACTGAGTACTTAAAATTTTCTCCTTAGAAACTAATAATGGCTGGAAAATGTAGTGTTCTATTTCTCTGATTAAATGTGAGTTCATATACATGGAAAAATAATGTGTTAGTATGCTAGTTAAATTTTTTTAAAAAAAGAAGAAAGCTAATTCACATATCATCCTAACTCAGCTGAACCAACCATTAACACTTTTATATATTTATTTCTAGACCCTTTTTCCATGCATTTCTTGTCATAGTTGAAATTCCATTGAGAATTTATGACAATAAAGTCACCATATTCTTAACTGTTTGAGCATCTTTCTCTGCTTACCATTTGCTATGATGTATTTTAAAGATAAATTTCATGCAGTGCTTCTGGATTTCTTGAAGAGATGTTGAAGTGAAGAACATTATAAACACTTTTCAGAGAAGTGAATGTTGTTCTAAATTTTTGTGCATGTGAGAGTGCATGAGTAATTTACCAACTATTCATCATTTTTATTAAGATTATCAACACTGAAGGTTAACTATTAGGCATCTAATTTTTTACAGCCCTCCTGTACATTAAGAAAACTGCATACGTTTTTTCCTCCCCTTCAAAAACCAGCAGACTGCCGTACATACACATTTGTCATTTCAGTGGTCTGCAAACACTTATCAGGTAATGCCCAGTGCCATGCACCCCTGAGAACACAAGACTGACTATTTTAACACCAGAGAGATGCCTACATTTCCATTTCCAATAAGCATGAAAGTCAAGAAGTAAGGGTGCCATGGGGACACTGAAGGGAGGCTGCCTTACTCAGCTGGTCTCCAGGGAGGGCGTCCAAAAGAGACATTTGAGCACTGTCTGGAAAGATGAGCAGGAGCTTGGCTAGTGCTAAAAGGAATCAAGTGTCCGGCTGGGGCCCCAAGAGAATGGGGCTAGTGAAGGGGAAATACCTAACCCACATTCATTGGCTGTGTATTACAGGTCAGGGACCACGCTGGGTCCGAGGGAGATACGGCTGGATGGGCTGATGAATGAAGATGTGCACAGATCTTTGGGTGACATCCTACTACCAGAACACTTCAGTTTTACATTCTTAACAGTTAAGCCTAAATCCAAAGATTCTAAAACAACTTTAATAAGAGTAATTAAAAAGTCCCATAAAGCTATCTATTAAAATTAAAAGTGCACACATCCCATGATCCAGAAATTGTTCTACTTAGTTTAAATACAGGAAAAAATACTTGTTCAAATCATTCATTCCTGTTAAAGGATATGAAAAGATTGTATTGACACAAATCTGCTTATATAGAAAAATGGCTAAGTAAACTAGCCTGTATCTATCCTATGAAAAAGTATGGAAAGTTTAAAGGAGTGAGGTAGACCTATAAGTATACAGGAAATTTCAAGGAAATAAGTCACAATATATATGCAATGTGATGCCTCATGTAAAAATATCTACACACAAAATATGTATTTTCTGTAGTTAAACAGATATGTAAGTTTTTATTGTTTAGATATATAATTTTATACAAGAACACAGGTAACTAAATAAATTCATTGTTGGAGGACTTTTGTTAAAATGAAAATTGTGACTTCCTCTGAGGGGTTTAGAGATTGAAAGAGGTACTGAAAAAATTGACTTAGACCTTACCTTTCTTTCTAGACCTCACCAATCTTTTGCAAAGACTGTGTATTCTATGAATCACTTGTGCAATTAAATATTAATTAAAATAATAAAAATGTACTAACTTTGGGAGTAAACCAGTACCATCTATTTGAAAACAAATTGAGCAACATGAAACTCGACACTAAAATGTTCTTACACTGTGGCCCAGTAATTTTCCTTCTAGAAATTCATCCAAAAAAATAACTCTAGATAATCACAATGATTTTTATAGAAAGATTTTCAATGCAGAATTATTTATAATGGTGAAAAAGACAAGAACCATCTAAACTGTTCAACAATGAATGAAAGATTAAATAAATACTAAGTTTACCTGATAGGATATAAATAGCCACTAAATCTTTGTGGTAGAAGATTTACTGACTTGCAAGAAGATTAACAAAGTAATATTAAGGAATATGAAAACGTGTAGGTGATATGATCTTTAATATAATATAAACACAAATGCATGAGACAATGATCTGCAGGGGAGCAGGGAGGTGATCCAGGATAGACATTTGACTAGGGCTCATGCTCTTGACATAGACTTTTGACATTACTCTAAATGTAGTTACACAAATAAGCAGAGGGATATTCTAAATTCAGTCCCACACAGTCACAGATACCCTCTTGCCATGTCACATGTGACTTTGATGGCCGTGAATACACATTTAAATACAGTGCTGTGGTTTTTTTCAACCTGTTTTAGTATTGCTTCATATTCATGCCCAGAGTTTCACACACAGAGGAAAACCAGGCTGCTCCCCTTGTCTAAGCAGACCTGGGAATCTGTTCTGCCACAGACACAAAGGGCCAAAAGAAAATATTGCAAATATCAGTGAGCATGCTAGCTGACTCTTGGTAGAGGAATTATAGATTACTTTTAGTGGATAGTTTTCCTCTTTCTAAATTTCCTCCAAAGAGCATGTGTAATTCTGTCACAGTTTAAAAATAGCTCCTCCAGTGAAAATTAAAAAAAAAAAAAAAAAAAAAAAAACAGAAGAGGAAACATCCTCTTTTAAAACACAAAAGCAACGCCTGACTCTAGAATGTGCCACATCAGGATGTCCCCGGGCGGAGACCTCGGCAGGCTGGCTCCAGGGCTGGACAGAAAGAATGCAGTTGGACCCTGTTCCAGTGTGTCACAGAAAGGCCAATAGTGACTCCCCCACCCCTCCAAGTGGCACTTCTAGGTAAGGCCAGAATAATTGTCAACCAGTGGGGAGATAGGTTTTGTTTTCAAATGGTTCCTATGTTTCCAGGGACTAGCAACATAATCCAGGCTCTTGATAGACTGGATGACCCTGTGTTCTGGGCCCTGTGGCTATAAACCAGTGTAAGAGCAGTTCAGAGTCAAGGACCCACACACATTTGCAGAACCAAATAGTATACTCAGATGAAACTGGTAAAAAAAACAAGGCCTTTATCACAGAACTTCAGAACAGAGGATTATTTGCATAGCAGATAAGCTACACACAGGATGCTAGGCACAAGAGAGAAGACATGAATCACTAAATTACAGTAAAATCTCTTATTAATGGAATTTGGCCTCTCTCTCTCTCTCTCAGTGCTGGATACGGAGTCCAGGGCCTTATGCCTGCTAGTCACCTATACCTACCCTACCACTGAGCTACACTCCAAGCTCAGGGCCTTAGACTTTTAGACTTTAACAGTTTCAGGGACTGTGTGTGTATGTGTGTGTGTATGTGTTTTGTTACCTATAAAAGTGAATACTTCTCACACCACAACCTTCCACCTCCAGCACCCAAGCCTTTTCTTGCCATGAACAAAGTGGGTCTATGAGCAGCACAAATAGAGATCCTTGGTATTTCAGGAGGTGTCCATGCACTGGAAAGTCAGGGTGCAAACTAAGTGTCTAGTGCAGAGCAGCTGCGGCTGGGAGCCAGCACCCTCATTAGTGGAAGCTGATACTATTTCCAGCCTGCTTCTATTTAGTAAAAGCAGGCCATTAGAAACACAGAGTGTTTTTGCATATTAACCAAATTAAAATAATAATATGTTTTCTCCTTTCATGTGCTATACTGATAAATCCCAATTTATGAATGAAACATGCTGATTAGTTAGTTAAAAAATAATTAGCCCCAGAATATGCTTCAAAGTTGGAGGCTTAATGAATGTACACAAATATATTTTTTCCAAGTCCTCAGCAGATTAGTCTTTTAAAGAAAAATATTCATAAGATATGTTCCTAAAAGACAAATGATGAAGTAGCCTGATTCTATTTTTCTGTCTGCTTGCTATGTAAGATAATGTTTGGATGTTATTTTAGTGCCTTTTTAGTCTGGGTCATTTTAGAAATATGGATCCAAGCAGTGGCTCCTCTAAATAAATAAGTTTTATATTCATCAGATTATCAAGAGAAAGGCTTCAGCTCAGAACCTCCTTCTTCTCCTGGAGAGAACTTTGTACTTCTGTTATGAAGCCTTCATTTCTGGGCTCTGAAAGTTACGAAAACACCAGGGTGCTGGAGAACCTGTGGGTGCAATCTACAAAACCAGAGCAGAATCTATTAAATTTCTTTTTTGTTCTCATGGCTTGGTTTTTTATAAAATCAGATGCTTCACTATTGACAATCAGACCATTCCCAGACATTCTAAGGACAAAAGGGCACACAGATATCTGGCAAGCTAAGAGCATTAACCCACGGTCTAGCTGACCATTCCTAACCTGGGAGGCTGTTCACAGTACAATGGCACTTTATTTGGGCCTTTACATTCCAAAAATAGCTTGGATTGCATGCGCATTCTTAGGTCCAACCTTTGAAAATTTCTTAACTTGTCTATCAGGTGTTCGGTACGATAAGATTCTTTAATTTCCATTATTGGACAAGATCAATCACTATTTCTTTGACGGCACTCCAAGTGATGTAGTATGCTTGCATTTAGGAACTTCCTATGAAAACTGTGTATTCTGCCAGGTGTTGGCTGTGAGTAGCCCATAGGAACAGAGAGGAATGAGGGGAGCTACTTCAGATTCAAGGTTTGTACCACAGTAACTCTGTGACATACAAGAACTATGATGACAGAGAGGACCTTACATATTGCTCTTTATTTGCAACTGAGTATAGTGAAAATCATATAAGTTAAGTGGCCCAATTTCCCTGTAGGGCATGGGCTAAGGGACTGAGATTTAGGCTCCGCTAGACCTGATTATACATCTGTTATCTTATTTTTCTCAGTTTTAGCATGCATAACTGCAACTTTAGGATAATAGTGAAAATGATAATATCTACATAGTGCTTACTATGTGGCAGAAACTATTCTGGGTGTTTTGTAGAGCTTTGTTTCTCAATCATGGGCATTTATCTACCCATGATAAGAAGGATGGAAGCCTGGAACATAGTTCCCAGTGACCAGCGGTAACTGTTATTGCTTTATAGTTGCTCTTCCGTCTCACTGTCTATGGCTCCCCATTACATTTCTTCACTTCACTCTTTCACTCACTATTCTTTCATGAATTCAACTGATATTTACTGAACACTCTGGGTCTCTAGAGTTCAGAGAGGAACATGGTCTGAGAGTTTTCCTAATGGACTTGTTCTCCTGCCACCTTTACTGCTTCACTGGTATGACACTGTCCCTGCTCTGAGTGTGTCTGCTTAACAAATATGCCCATCATGGATCAGCTCATGCATTGTCTCCACTGTGAAGCTACTTTTCTGTTTCCAACTCGAGCTGATAGTTTCCCAATTCCACGTAAAGGCTGAAATCTATTCTGATGGATCAGGCAATCATTCTGCCTAGCCAGTCAGTAGCAGTGGTAAAATACAGTATCTGGAAAACCATCCCCGAGCTCAAGGGGCTTCCTCCCATTCTGTGGTCCCATAGTATTCTGTATATACATTTATGTGTGGCTTTACAACAGAGACATAGGACACATTCTGGGAAATGCATCTATAGGCAATTTTGTCATTGTTCAAGCATTACAGCATGCACTTATGCAAACCTAGATAGACTAGGTTAATTATTCCATGTGGCCTCTAGATGCAATCCAGAGATGTGGTAAACACAAGATGGATAAAGGTACTGTCAAAGGAACATGGCATGCTGTTTTACAATAACTATTTTTTATAAATAGAAGGATGACACTCTAAAATGTTTTAAAGGATAGTACAGTAAATACATAAACTAGTAACACTGTCATTTATTCTCAGGAGTTGTATATAGCACAAAATCACTTGTGCTACACTTTTATGTGACTAGAAATCCTGTAGGTTTATTTACACCAGCATCACCACAAACACACGATGCATTGTGTTACAGCATTATAATTACAATGTCACAAAGCAATGGGAATTTTTCAGCTCCATTGTCATCTTACAGGACCACCGTGGTCTGTGGTTGACTGAAGTGTTGTTGTGTGGTGTGTGGCCATGTTCATCTTTGTTCTATTATCCTGTATTTTCACTCTTGGCCTTTCTTACCTGTCCTCTCTACCTAACTCTGAGCCCCGGAAAGCCAGGGGTGGGAGTGGGGAATGAATACTCATTTCTTTACCTAGCTAAGGGATGACCCTTAGAAATAATCAGTGATGGAAAGGAGGCAAAGGAGAGAAAGATGTGTAGAAGATGAGAAAAGTGGAAGGAAAGGAGAGCTGGTATATTTTCAGCCCATGAGGAAATGGCCACAGGCTATAAAGCTGTCTTTATAGCGCTTCTCCTCGCCATCTGCCCCCTAAATTTTGGCACAAGAAATCTCAACCTTCTCTATAAAAATGCCAGCTCATATGAAAACTGTATATAAGTGTTATGTGCTATCTGGGTTTTACATTCAGGAAGAAAAAAAATCTCTTACACTTGCTTGTGTCTGTTTCATTGTCCAGTTTGTGCAGCTCTGGTCTGTAAGTGTCTGTGCCAGCGTGTATGGCTGAGAATGGATGCTTTATGTGCAAAGGAAGCGAGGCTTTTCTTTGGCTGGGTCTCTGAACCCAGCTGCCAGTCTCAGAGTTGGATGCCTCAATCCACTTCAAGGAAGTCTCACTTCTGTGTTTTAGCTCTGTATTGAGAAGGCTGCAGCCCTTACAGGCAGGCCTGTAGGACACCCCCTGAACTAAGTGCCAAGGTGCAGAGAGCAAGGTCACAGACAGGTATGCCTCATCAGGAAGCTGTGTGCTGCAGTGGGAAGGAGTCAGGCAGGCATGGCTACAAATCAGTTACCAGGTATATTATCCTGGACAAGGTTCTTGAATTCTCTCTGTCTCAATTTCCTGCAGAATTATCATCTCAATAGAATTGCTGTGAGGTATAGATGAGATGATGCATGTGATAACATTTTATGAACTGGAAGGTTAATACTGACTTGTTTTTTCAGAGACAAGTTCTCACTGTGTTGCCCAGGCTGACCTTGAACACCTGGGCTCAAGGGTTCCTCCTGCCTCAACATCCTGAGCAGTACCTGGAATTACAGGCATGTGCCACATACTGATATTTTTTTCTTCTGTGGTGCTGGAGACTGAATTCAAGATCTCACACAGGTCACTTTTTTATTAGTGTAAAAGGAGGTTAAAAAATAAGTTCTGGTGAGCCCCAGTAGCTCTTACACTCTTCAGGTCAGATAAGGTAGAATTTGCAAAAGAAAAAAGCAAAATCCAGCTGCATAATTCTCAAAATGGATGGAGTTCCTGACCTTTAGGGGAAATCTCTGACAATTTCCTTAGAAAAAGAGTTTATGCTATTACTTTCAGCTCTGTTCCATGGGAACTCTCACAGAGCTTGCTTTGCCTGCCCTGCAGCTACGAGATGTGGTGGGTCTGAGTCTGATTCATGCTTACAGAAGCAATGGTGGCTGGTGGCTGCAGAGGAGACAAATAGGAACATGACCTTCAGTGGCAGATCAGGTCAGTAAAGCAGAGGGCAGACAAAGGCATGTCACATTTGGAAAAGCAAGGAAGAATGTCACCCTTGGTTCATTGCGAAAGGAATCATGTGTTGTTGGAAGGACCTTAAAAGGGAGGCTAATCGGAGGGTGAGGAGCCACCACCCAAATGAAAAGTCTACCTGCGTTAAGAAACTTGGACCCAAACAAGACTGCAGAGAGCCTGCAGAGTTCCCAGGAGGGAAATTGCAACTTAAAACCTCTGTCAGACTCAGAGAGGGCAAAGCCAGCTTTTGAAAGTATCAACCAATTAGGAGCATTTCCTTCCTCCTTACCTCCGTTTCTTATCTCTCCTTGATTCTTGGAGGGACCAGAAACTAAGTTAGCAAGTAAGTAAAAGAGCAGAAACACCAGATTCACTAGTTCCTCCTGGCAGTAGGCCCCAGCAAGAAGAGATGTACCAAATAAATTGACCCATTGTCTCTGATTTAAAGTGATCACAGACATTTTATTACTTAACAGAGATTAGAAAACTCATGGATCCATATTCTCATTCAAGAGCAAGGGTCACAGGGCTCAAAATGAATAGTTTATAAGGGAAATGGGAGACAAATATATAGGTGCTTTTATGAGTCCTTCTTGTTCCATGTATTAGATACATTATTATTATTCATCCAGCAGTAACCCTTAGCTAAATATTGTGCTAAACGCTTTATATCTTTAAAATAAGAAATGGGTACAGTTATAATCTCCATTTTACAAAGGAAAAAACTAAAGTTCAGTTAGATTTGAAAACTTAACTTGAGCTGCAGGGTGAGAAGATAAAGCCAGGATTGGGAGCCAGACTGTCAAGCTCTGGAGCTGGCATTCACACCACCTTCCCCTCTGTGTCTCAGTAAACAGACTGAACAAAGCATCTGGGGAAGGACTAAAGTTGTCTCCCATGCCTCCAAGTGCATCCACTTAAAAATACTTCAAGTATTCTTGGGAATTTTCAGGAATCCTTCTGGAAAAGGATTTCCGAGAGACTTGGTATTTGATTACAATGACTTCATTTTAAATACTGAGACTCAACCAAGCTATCTTAAAGAAAAAGAACACTATCATAAGGATGCAGAGACGTATTCTGGAAGGCTGCCCCAATTTTCTCCACCTTCATCCCTCTCGTTACTCACTCAGCTCCTCTGCACATTCCTCAATCTGTTTTGTAGAACATGACCGGTCCAGCTCCCAGGTAAAGAAAACTTCAGTACTGCTCTAGGGAGGCCCATTGGCTGAACCAGACTTGAAGTGTAGACAAAGAGATAGTTAAATAAATACTGAACAGCTACTAGGTGCCAGACTCTATTTTAAGCCTTGGGTTATAGAAGTGTACAAAATAGAAAACACAACAAAATAAAACAAAACAATCCTACACTATGGACATCCCTTCCAGTGAGATTCTGATTAGTTCACCTTGGGTCAGCTGACCTTTGGCCTAGGCATTGTTGTCTTGGAGTAGGCTCCATGGTGGCTGGAGGCCCTGGGACTAAACCAGGTATTGGATCCAGGGGTGCTTTTCCTAGAAGCCCTCTGGACCAGAAGATTTCAATGTACAATTGAGCTAGTTCTAGCAAGTCTGAAGCTCCTCCATAAATGGTAATAGCTTGCTGCAAGATTGTGTTGTTTCTCTCTCAGGAAAGCCCTTACCTCATTAGCCTGACAAGGTTAATCTCTCATACTGGCTTTGACACACAATTGTTCTTTATCCTACCCCTTTGTTGTGTTAGATGAAGTTAAAATATGCTTTTCCCTTTGTTTTTTTTTTATATTTCTCACCATCCTGAGTGAGCTATTTTAAATGGAAGTCTTCCTTTACCTCGATGTGGGTAGCACACTAAGGCAGAGCCAGGGAATGAGAGAGTACACAGTGAGAATGGACTATACTAGAGCTGTTGTCCCCCAGATGGGTTCCTCTGAGGCAGTGACACTGCTTTGTACAGCTGTGGGAGCCTGCTGAGCAGGCCTTATCAGAGTGCCCTCATTCTTTCTCACTCTTCAGGCTCGTGATGACCTGCACATTTAGGGTACTCTTTGCTTCCTCTTTGATGGCAACTGTGATCTGCAATGGTAATGCCAGCTGCCACTTTTCAGCTGGCTGAGTTCTGGGCCTCTCTCCCTTCCTTCTATTTCTGCAGCATTTTTTTTTTTTTTGCATGAGCTTCTGCGCATTCAGTAATGGAATAGATTACATCAGATGGTGTGTTTGCCAGCCTCAGCGCTAAGCTGAGTTCCTCAATGCTGCAGCAGAGAATGCCAGCCTAGTTTATATTAGGATGGAGTTCACACTGCAGATAGATGTCTTGGGGATCCCTGAGTTTTGTCATTTGGGAAGTATGACACTGTTTTTTCCTGGTGGTTAAGAGTATAAAAGCCTGAGTAGAAGAGACAGGGATTCAGTACTGCAGAGGACACTTTCCATGCCAATCCCTCTGCATGCAATTTAACCCTTGGTGCCCCACTTCTCATGGAAAAAGAGATCTGTCATGGTTTCCTTACTGCATCCCTGTGAGTTGAAAGCAGGATAATGTATGTAAAATGCTTATCATGGTTCCTGGTGAATAATAAGGACCAGACACCCAACTTCCCATTGTTAATGTATTTGTCATAACACTTCTCGAATTCTGTTGCCCAACATCCTCACCATGGCCACAGTGACAGTGTGCAGAAATCAGACTTTAAGGCCAGACAGACCTGCAACGTTGTGACATATACTTCTTGGGCTATGATGCAGATTAAATGGGATAATTGTATAATCATAATACATAATAAGTGCTTTATACATCTTTCTCATTTAATTCTCCCAAAAACTCTAGGAGGTAGGTTAAAGTATTACATGCACTTACACATGAGAAAAATGAGGGGTTAACAGTGGTATTAAGTAACTGGTTGAAGCTACAAGCTATTAAGTAGATACAGCAGGAAGTAGGTAGAGCAAACTACCTATTTACTATGCTAACTGCTACTCTAAGATCTGAAGTGCCTGCCACTCTCAGCCATTTAAAGACGTGAATTTTATTTCTATACATTACACATGGCTAAATGACAAGGCTACAGAGCCAAATGGATGTTTAGGACAACAATCAAGCCAATGGTATGACCGAATAAGGTTAAGAGTTCTGTTTGCCAAGTGTTTTCCTGGGGGCTTGGCAAGTATAATTTAGTGCTGAGAATCATGATGCGTGGTAAAGAATGGGTCCAGGTGGTTTGCATGAATGCTGTGTTCACATATCTGAGGGGTTCCTGATCTCAAATCAGGCCTGAGCACCACTTTTTCCTAAAGGCTGGGAGGAAAAGTGACTGTGATGGCCAGCTCCAACTGAATGGCAAACAGGATGTGTGAAGATTAGGAAGGACAACCTTCTCATAGCCAAATTTCCAGCCTTATTTTCCACTAGTCCAGAAAAATATATGCACAGTACAGCAGTCTCTAGGCTGGGAACATGGAGGTGTCAGTCGGGGCTAGGAGGGAACAGATGGCCTGCTCAAATTAGGCAATTCAAGGAGAGTTTAATAAAGGAGTTATTTATGAAGGTGAGGGGGACCCATGAGATACGTGCAGTTCCCTGGGGCTAATAATAGCCCAGTGCTGTCACCTCCTCTAGGCCTGAGGGGACAGGGGACAGAGAGCATTGTGTGGAGGGGACCACCTGGCAGAAGCAATGCTTTCATGGAGGGACTTAGCCAACTCATAGTGGCCCAGCGAGGCAGAGGGAGAGGAATAAATACCCGAAACTTACTCTCTTCCCTCTTTCCCATCTCCTGCCTGGGGTCTCCACTGTCGGAACCCAATGAGAAGCCACTGGGCAAGGAAATATCATGGATGCCGTGTGTGGAGATCAGCCTTCCAGGAGCACAGGGCAGAGTGGCACAGGGTGGAATGTGGGTCTGGAGAGGCAAAGAGAAACTTCAGGAATACTGGAGCCATGGGCGGTCCTCTCCCTGAAACTGAAGATTTGCAGGCAAAAAGCCAAGTTTGGAATTCTAGTGCTAGTGGCCTGCTTCTGGGATTGTGAAGAGGTGTGGTTGAGGCATGACTAAACTTGTGCTAGCCAAGGTGGAAACCTGGCATTGCCTTACTTTTGGCTTTCTGAACTGGGATGGGGTCTCTTATTCCACTAAAACTGAATCACAGATGCAGTCTGTTTTCTCTACAACTATCCCCTTAAGTGCAGGAAAATAACCTAATTAGGACTTCAACAAACTCAGAGGTGACTGAATGCAAACTCCTTCATGCCCTTCAAACTGTCCTGGCTTAAATACCACCAACCTATATTTCATTTCTGTGATGTCTTCCTTCTTTTTGTGTATGTATGTTTCACATACACAAAAGAAAATACAATTGTCCCTTATTATATGCAGGGGATTGGCTCCAAAAACTTTTCTGTACCACAGTCATACATGCTCAAATCCCTTGTATACAATGAAGTATCCCTGCCTATAACCTACACACATTTTTGTATACTTAAATCATCTCTAGATCACTTACAATACCTAATATAATGTAAATACTATGTAAATCATTTAGCACTGTGTTATTTAGAGAATAATGACAGGAAAAAATCATCTGTACATGTTCAGTACAGATGAAATTTTTTTCAAATGTTTTCAATATTGGATTGAAGCCATAGATGCAGGACCCAGAATATAGAGGCTGAGGGTATAGATGTAAACTATAGACTCACAATGGCATGTTTTATTCATCTCCGTATGCCCAGAACCTGACACAAAGCTGACATATTGTGCAATACCAATAAAAATTCGTTAAGTCTTTATGTCTCTGTAGTCCTCAGCAGATTCTAATTTAACTGACATTTATTTTCTAAGCACTGTTTCAGGCCACTTTCATATCAATTTTCTAATATAATATTCTCAACAACTCTGGTTATATTACCCCCATTTTTACAAATGAAGAAACTGAGGCTCAGAGAGAGGAAAGATGCAGAACAGGGATTTGAAAAGAATTCTAATCTGGTCTGATGCCCTTTCCCTTTCTGCTCAGAAACTTCCCCTTGATTGGTCACTGAGCAATTACTTCATGCATATGTATGAGCTGGCTGCATGAATGAGCCCAGCAGAGCCTCTGTGTCTATGTGTGCTTTGTGATGCTCTGGACCTATCACTGACATTGCTGGCCCACTCAAAGGGTTTGCCTCAATTTTTTTAACATTTAAAACATTTATAGAATAATTGTATATGTTTCTGGAATACAGTGCAATAGTTCAATACCTGTGTATAGTGCATACCAATCAAATCAGGGAATTAATGATTTCACCTCTTTATCATTTCTTTATGTTTAGGTCCTTTGATCTCTCCTCCTGTAGCTATTTATGAAATATATGAGAGGTTATTGTGAAATATAATTACCCCACTATGCTGTAGGATACTAGAACTTATCTATCTGCTTTTATCTGACTATATATTGGTACCCAAAACCACTTGTACCACTTTGCAGGTTGCTGCCAGTCAGAGCATTTATAATCTTCTTAAAAAGCCTACCTCAAACCCACCATCACCATGAGCATGAGGTCAGGTCAGATAGATGCTGTCCTTGAGTTTGGCTCTAAACTGGATGCAAGGAGCTTCGTTCTTCCGCTTGCCTTGCCCACTGACTCAGAACATACACATTTCTGGCAGTTTCCTCTATCGAACAGCGAAAACACTTATCATATGCCTGCCCTTTAGTTTTTCTGCAGTGATGCTGCCAAAATTCAAATTAGCCAATAAAATCCAATGATTTTAAAAGACCCCCAACACATGTCCACTTTTTTTAAAAAAGAGAACAAAAATTAAACACTGGTCCTTATTATGCATAATCCATATGCCCTGAACTTGCATATGGTTCTCTCAGTTATTCTTCATAACAGCTCTGAAGATAGAAACTGTTGTTTGTTGAATCTTATAAAGATTGGGCCTGAGGCTTTGGGATAATGTGGCACTTGTCCATCTTGTCCATAGGTAACACAGGATGTGGCAGAGCCAGGACTTCATGGAAAACCATATGTCTGGCTTTTGCCCGTGGATACAACCAGCTCTTGAATGCTTGCTACTGATTCTAAACCATCAGCCTCAATTCCTTCTCATCACTTCCTGCCCTATTCTGCTAAGTATTCAGGCAGATGCTGATGTGTCCTAGAAAAACAAACACCTTTCAAATGAGAAATAAGGAAAAAGGGTGAAAGAGAGAGAGCGAGCAAGCGAGCGAGCGAGAGAGAGAGAGAGAGAGAGAGAGAGAGAGAGAGAGAGAGAGAAAGTTTCTAGGTTGCTCTGTAAAGCCTAAGGCACTTCCATGACAAGTGTTTTTCTTCCTATTGGTCCTCAGGACACTTTATCTGGTCCCTTACATGACCCTTGTCACTGGCTGCCTTATTTTGCTCCGTTTCCCTTTCTAGGCAGAGAGCTATTCAAGGGCAGGTCTGCCTCCACTCCTTCTTGTGTCGTTTCACTGTCAAAGTCTCAGTGACCATCCAGCACTTGCTGAGCACCAGTTGAGGCTGAAGCCTCGTATAAGATATGTTCACAGTTGTGACTATCTCTTCAGGGCAATCCATGTGAAATAAAAGTGTAGGAGTAGCCCATTTATTAGATGAGGATGCTGAGGTTGGGCGGGGCAAAAGAACTTGCTGAAGCTGCAGAACTAGTCTAGTGAAGGGCCAGGCTGGGACTTGATCACAGACCTGTTTGACTCCTCTTTGGTGATCTTTCTGCAACATCACATTGCTGAGCAGATGCTCAACGAAAGTTGGTTGAATAAAAAAGAAGGCAGTAAAGAGAAGAAAGGAATATTGAAAAAATTGCAAAGACAAAAGCGGGTTGGTATATTTAAGTGGTGAATATCACCACTTCATAGGGGATTGTTTAGTTCAGTGTTCCCCATGTCAATCTATATGATTAATTCATTTTTTGTTTGTGTTTTTCAACACCAGGGATTAAATGCAGGGCCTCACGCATGTTTGGCAAGTGGTTTACCAATGAATTACATCCCTAGCTTCACTTATTTAAGTAAGGAAAGGCAAAGTAGCTCCCTCTGCTACTAGCTCCACATGAACTTGGGTTAGCACCTGGGAACATGCAGAGTAGCAGGGATACCACTGACTGCAGCCAGACTGTGGGGGGTGAAATCCTGGTGCAACTTATTTGCCCTCCCTTACCCTCAATTTTTTTTTCCTTGTAAAATGGGAATAATTATAGGATCTCTGCCTTAGAGTTTTTAAGAAGACCGTGTTGCCTGGGAAGAATATGCCTGACAGAGCAAATGTGCAGAAAATGGGAGTTACTACAATATTGCTATTTTGTGCTGTTTTCTTATGGCTGTGCTTCAGCTTTTGCATTGTCCTCTCTCTGCCTCCCCTGTACTCCTGCTGCTGAACTGGAGGGCCCAGATCTGCAGGGCAGTGAGGGGAGTGCCTCATCATCTTGCAATGATGTCAGGAGGGCTCCTTATCAATAATGAAACAGTTTTTCCAGGAACCCAATCTAGCGAGCACAGCGCTCTGGCTGCAGCTGGGCTGGGCTGGCTGGCGTTCCCGGAAGGCTCTGGGCAGAGGGCAGAGGGGAATCATTATCTGGGGTGCCGGTCCGGTCTGCTATGTGAATGGAGGGGTCTGGTTGCTCAGCAGGAGGGCTGTCCATCTCTGGCCCCGAGTCCTGCTGTCACAGCCCTGTTTCTCACCTTCTTCATCTGTTGTGCCTCAGCCAGGAGCCTGGAAATCCTTCTGAACACCTCTTCTTCCTCCACTGCTCACTTCCAACCCATCAACAAGTCCCAATGATTTTGTCTTTAAATTTGTCCCAAATCTGTCCCATCCTCATTACCACCAACTTTGTCCAGATGTGCCTAGGCATCTACCATAGCACACAGGGGCTCTCTGGCTTCCCTTGTCCCCCACCCTGCCCTCTATCCTCCCTAACCATCCCCCTTTCCAACAGAAAGGAGAGAGAAGGACAGAGAGACAGAGACAGAGAGACAGAGAGAGGAAGGAAGAAGAGGAGAAGAGGAGAGGAGAGGTAAGGAGGAAGAGGAAAGAGGGAAGAAAAATCTTTTAAAATGCAAATTTAGTTATGTCATCTCTAAGCCTAAACCCTGCAGTGCCTCTGTTCATTACCTGGACTCCATTTTTAAGGTCTGTGGCCACCTCTGTCAAAGTTCATCCAGTTCCCTCTGATCTTCGTACCTGACCTTCTGGCCATAATGTGCTTAGCTCCACCCTTGTTCCAGGGTAAGCTACTTCTAACATCTGGGCCCGTGTCCTTCCTTGTTTGCTCTGTCATGGCTGCCCTCTATATATCACACAGTTCTCAGATAATGTCACCTCCTCCAAGAAGTCTTCCCTGACTCTCTTATTTTAAGCAATGACTTTGCGCCCTCAGCTTTTCTTCCTTGACACAGCTCTTGAATACTTCCACTAGGAAACTCATCCCAGACAGAATGATTTTGCCAACTATCAGCTTTCTTATTTGTCATCTGCCTCCTGTTTGAAGGTAAGCTTCCTGGGGATGCAGATTCTCAGGTCTTTTCTGTCTGCCTCACAGCCATAGCCTCAGGACCTCCCAAAGCCCCTGCTACTTGACCACACATAGTAGATGCTTGGTGAGTAGATGGATGGAAGCTAGAAGGTTGTGTGATGGAATGGGTAAGTGCTGGCATTGGTCCCCCGTCTCTATTTCTGCTCTATGTTTGTGATTGAGGACATTGTTTGAATCTGCTGAGGGAGAGCTGAAGTCTAGTCCAGACCCTGCCATTCCTGGCAGTGTGGGCTTGGGCAGCTCGCTTTGCTTCTCTGAGCCTCCTTTTCCTTACCTCTCAAATAGGAATTGGGCTATTTGCCTCACAGGAAAGTTGTCAAGATTCCAGTAGATGAAGTACATGGAATCTATGCATGTGGTAGAATTTGGCACATTCTGAGGCTAAAAGGAAGCGTACTCAGGGCCTCCAGTTCTCACAGGATTTTTGCACTGAATGGTGCTGACAGAGCCCATTGTTTACCCTCGGGTGCGACTCACCCTCAGGGGCCAAAAGACAACCATTTAGCCAAAAGCCTGGTTAGATGGTACACCACTTTAAAGGGACCAAACCAGTGCAACAGCACTCAGAATATTAGCTTCCTCCTGTCAGTGAAAGGAGTCTGAGGCTGAACTTCACAGTTTCCCTTTGGTTAGGAGCTTCCAGTGAGCTTCCCTGTGGATAGGTGCTGCTAGGGAGCTCAGAGAGACCATGGGCACTCAACTACAAGCTTTTCTGCTTCATTTTGAGTGTTCATCTTGAAAACTGGATATAGTCAGAGGTAGTGATGCACACCTATAATCCCAGCACTTAGGAGGCTGATGCTGGAGGATTGCTGCAAGTTCGAGGCCTTGGCTATGTGGTGAGTTCAATGTCAGCCTGAAATACATAGCAAGATCTTGTCTAAAAAAAACAACCTGGGTATAACAGAAGGGATTACATAATATATGGCATATAATTGGCCTTACAAGGTCCCTTTTACCCTAACCCACAAGGCAATAGGCCAAAAGGCTTTGAAGTTGCAACATTTGCTTTGCTGGAGAGATTTTTATCATAACATAGGTTGGAAAGATGATCAAGAAAGATAAGCAAATATGTAACATGCTTTGCACCAATGTCAGAGCTGGTGATAAAGAGGATTCCATGTGATCTGAGACCGCAGGAGCTGGTGACATTTAGATTTTATGGTCATAAACTCCCAGCTATAAAAACACTTTTATTGTTGGCATTCTTACAGGAAAACTTATTTGTGCTATTGTGACTCTAAAATTCTCTAGTCTAATTCCCCTCTTTCTTTTGATCCCATTGAAAGAATTAACTTTGTAACCATGACATAAAAGTCAGGGTTGCTCTGGTTTTAAAGTCAGAAAGGGCCATCATTGCTTAGAAGGTGAGGTTCTACCTGCTTTTCAGGGTGCTGCACTGTGTTTTGTCTTTGAACAAAAATACAGGCAAAGCACTTAACATAGAACCTGGTACAGAAACACTCTATAGACATAAGCTGTTATTGTTCCTACTCTTTTTGTAATACATTATATATTTTATATATTATATTATGTATATTTTATATGATATATTATATATATATAATATAGATATATACTTTTTGGGGGGAGTAACATAAACAATACAGAAATTCTAGGAGTTAAGAGTGTGCCCTAATTGCCTGGGGTAGGGGGTAGAGTGATTTGGTTCAAATGCAGTGATCCTTAACAAAGTTATCCTACTTCCACTGGGTAACATCTGGCTGTCTCTCACTCCTAAAGCTGAACCAGTTAAGAGATCCCTAACTGGGTAGAAGAAGGGAACACATATAAGGAGGGAACACATGTAACATAAGTGCCTATGAGGCACCTCCAAGCACCTTATCACATTTAAGTTTCTTGACAATCTTGGGAGGTATGACAAATTCTTTCCAACTTACAGATAGAGAAACTGAGTCTCAGTACAATTTAGTGCCAGAATATAACTAGAAAGTGGCCAGGCTGAATTTGAACCTAGATCTTTTTGATTCTAAAAATAGCAATTCTCTACAATTTAGAATGAATTCTCAGGTCTTGGCTATTTCTTACCACTCTGCATGAAGTTGGAGCTTGCCAAGTTTGCATTTCTTCTGAGGCTCTGATTTGTTTCCTGTGTCCATTCCCCATTCTGTAGGCAACCCTGCACTAGGTGTTTGACTTCTCTGCCTTAGCTGGTCATACGTCTTATTTGTAATCTAACACACAATCCTAACAGAATCCAGTCAAAGTAAGTTGTTTGCTGTCAGGACTGCTTAAATATTTCATGGTGGTCCAGTTCGCTCTGCTTTGGTGGCAGGCAAGGCAGCTAATGGATCAGCCACAGGCACCAGCTGTCCAAAGGCTGGGGACAGATAGACAGTCCAGTGGAGGAGATAAGCAGACAATGGATGCTTCATGTTGAGCATCAGCATATTTATAAGGGGTCAAATGTTAAAATTTCCAGTATAGGTGCTCCTTTGAACTTGAACTTAGTGGAAACAATTTCTTTAATGTTTTTATTACCTTTATATCAACCCTCACATGATCTTCTAAGAAATATACCCAGTCACACACAGAGATACATGCATACCCAAAGGAAACTGTATGAACATCCCAATCTGTAGATGGGTACACTGAGGCTTACAGGTTGCTATGGCAGGCTCTAAATCACCTTGGAGGTAATAAAAATATTAAGATTTGATCCCATTTTTCTATGTCTTCATAAAAGAGAATAACAATTTATTGGGAAAAACTTTGGAACACGGAGAGAGAGGAAACCCGGGTTCTCTTCCTATGTCTTCTACCTTCTACCTGTTGCCAGATCACTTCCCCATCTGAGCCTCAGTTTCTATCTTTTGGGAAATTCTGCGGGTCCATTATGTTATTGCCACTATGAGTTTCCACCATCCCCACCCCCAGCAGCAGAGTAGGCCAGGTCTCCTGGCAGAAAAGCCAGGGACATAGACTAGAGGAATGATAAGGCCATTCCAATTCTGTGACCCGGGCCCAAAAAACATAACCCCCAGTCTTGAGCAGAGAAATGAGCTGCAGATCAGGAAGCTGTCTATATGTTGATTGGTTTTCTAAGAGTTCACCTGCAAAGATAAAATGCTGATGGCTAGGGGAAAATAACAGAAAGGTTAGTTCACTGGAAGTTGCCTTTGTGAGCTATGACACTGAGTGCTCTTAGGGAAACAGGGACTCTGAGTCCAAACAGAGACAGCTGAAGGACTCTGGAAGGTGTCTAACAGGATGGGAAGTGCTTGGGTTTTTAATGCCTGCTATGTACTTCTCATTCATTAGAAATGACTTATTGAGTGGCTATATGTGCCAGGCACTAAGTTATGTCTGGGAAACAGAGGTGAATAAAACAGACATGTCCCTGCTCTCTTAGGGCCTATATTCTATCATGCAGAGGAGGAGATATTTAAGGAGTCCCAAGGGTTTTGCAGGAAACAAGATGGGATGGAGTGATTGACATTCAACAGGAGGTGACAGGGAGGGACTTCTGAGCTGGGCCTGAAAGGTGAGGTGGAGCCTGGCAAGAAAGAGAGTCATGCAGAAAAACAAGAGGAAAGCCCTGAAGCTGGACATAAGTTGGGGGAACTTCTGCTGACAGTAACAGAAAAACCAAACTCAAGGTGGCTGCTATGATAAGGTCACCTTTTTAATCTCAGTGAGCTGAAAGGGCTCAGCAGAAAAGCGGGAGTGGGAGGACACAGCTCTGTTCAACCATATCACCAGGACCCCAATGTCACAGAGTAGTAACACTCTACCTACTTCAGCATCCCAAGGTTGGATCCCTTCCTGATGCCTGTAGTGACAGGCACATCAAGACCTAACCATGTCTAGGGAAAAGAAATAAATCTCTTGTGCTTGCCTTAAAAGACGTTTACTTTAGATAGGCCTTGGCTCAGTGGCCTAGTCCCCAGCCCCCCACAACTATTGACATGTCGTTCTCCATGCTATATTGGACATCTGATTGGAATGAAGTAGGATAATCTTTCCTAATGAATGAACACTTCTACCAAATCAGGGTTCTGTTATCCAAGAGAAAGGGAAAGAGTATATTAACAAGGCAGCGGGCAGTATCCAGTACAAATAGGAACAACCTGGCAGTTAGAGATAAGACAAAATAGCAAATGTAGACAGAATAAGGTATACTAGGAGGAGGTAAGGTCAGGAAGGTGGGCAGGGATCCTTGATTTGCTTGTGAGCAGCAAAGCTACTTATCTGTGAGAAATGAAGGCAATAATAATACATATGCAGTGGTTCCTTGGTACCTATGAGGGACTGGTTAGAGGACCCCCACCACGGATCCCAAAAGCCACAAATACTCAAGTTCCTTTAAAAAATGGCATAGAATTTGCATATAACCTATGTACAGTTTTCCTGGACATTTTAAATAGTCTCTAGAGTTCTTATACTATCTAAATATATGATGGCAACAATGCATACCTGTCCAGTGGAAGTGCAATTTTTTAAAAATATTTTCCATCTGCAGTTGGTTAAAACCACACAGCACAACTTGTGGATACAAAGGATCAACTAGATTCTATTAATATAAGACCTCAACAATGATAAGGCTCACCATTATTTTATATATTACTCAGAGGGAATAACCACTGTCAATTAAACTTTGACAAGCCATTGACTGTAAAACATGCTGATTTCTAAGATATTAAAATGTGAAAACAAGAAAGTGTGTTTTCACACATTAGAATCATTGAAATGTGATGGTATCAACCTCTGTGATAGGACTGCAATTTAAATACAGGCCTCCTTTTTCTGTTCCAGTGTTGTTGGATCTTTGCTTTGCTTCCAGGATAGTGAGAAAGTTTCTATAGACTTTGTTAAGACTGTAACTTGAGGGTTTGCCAATGTATTTGGCTCATAGAGTAGGATAGAAGAAAATTGCACAGCCTAGAGTGAAAATAACTTAAATTTGAATTCTTCTCAGGCCACCGAGACCAGAGGGGATGCTAAGCAAGGCTCCTGCCCTCCCTGAGCCTGTAAAGCTGAGGGTTCACCAGGCCAAGTGCAGGAGCTTCCAGTACACACACACACACACACACACACACACACCCAAAAAACAGATCATCAATCCCTCCCCCTTTTCCTCTTGCAAGTGAAGAAAGATTCAAATATAACTCCACAGAGGGAAAAATTGCCTTTCTTTCATCACTTCTAAAAATCTACCTGCCCTAAAGAAGCTCCATCTTGCACATCGCCTTTGAGTCACCCATCCCTGGAAATGGGCACCACTGTGGACCCCTGTGCGTCAAGGCCAGCTTAGATCTCACCCTTCTACCGCATGCCACCGGATACATTAGCTCTTTCAATCATAGTCACTAAGTGTTTCCATCTAAACCTTTTGAGGCTGCAAGGTACCAAATGTTTTGAATTAATTGCCTTCTGTTTTCCTTCCTGTACGTGTACCTCGGTGCCTTTTTAGGAGAAGATTAACTCTAGGAGTCCTTTCTGAATTCTGGCAGCCCTGATTCAACTTGGAGTTAATTAGCTCTAATATGCTGTACAATTCCCTCTGTACCTTTTGTGACATAGAGTTGAGGCATAATTTATCCAAGTCTATCATGAGAGAATTTTTTTCTTCTGGTAAAAGAAAAATACTATGCATGTCTTATAAAAGAATTCATTCATTCAGTCGATTGTTTATTCACTAGATGTTTATGGAAGATATACCATGAGACCAAACATTGCACTAAGTCCCTTATAATTCATTACTAAGTTAGTTCCTTTCAGGTCAGTATTCTCATTCCCATTTTTGCAGAAGGCAGTGCTAGGTTCAGAATGGAGCCTAATTTGCTGCACTAGTGATTCTCCATTTGACCCCTACATTTTTCCACTCTCTACAATAACAGACTTCTTTTTGTGCTGGATTCTCTTCTACTGGGCTCTGCCAATGGGAGACACCAGCTGTAAAAGAGAGAAGTTAAAGTTTTTTCTCCCACTCCTGCCTGGTTAGATGCTACATGGCTGTCCATCTCTATGTCCCTCAGTGACTTCACTTCCTAATAGACCCCAATAATGCTATTTTCTTTCTTTGTCCCTTCAATCTAGAGGTCATATCTTCTTCCCATTGTTACTGTCTCTGCCAGTTTCATCCACCCCTGGTTTGCTCATCACTCTCCAAGCACCTCCACACATCACCGCTTCCTTGTGGTCTGCTCCTCCAAGCCATCTGCAGTGAGTGGTGTCTCCTCTAGGAGTCTGACTGAGACCTTGGGCTAGGACCATGTAGTCAATGGTGCTTTCTACATCTGTCTGTAGTTCACGTCATTCTACCCTCCCACTGCTGTTTTCCTGGGAAGTTATTGTTATTTATTTTTGGATATGAGAAAGTGAGTTGTGTTTTCTCTTCATCTCTATATTTTTTATAGGTCGCTTAGAAGAAACCAGACCTTTCTAGAATCTACCAAGACCATGCACTTACATCAAAATTCTCTTTAAAGTCACCCACCAGAGAGGCTCTTTGGGTGGTCCTTATTGGAAGTTGTGTCCTGTTGTAGATTCAGAAGTGAAGCTGTGTCCATCTGCTTGTGAGCCATGCAAAGAACCACAAACTGAGTGGCTCAGAACAATAGAAATATGTTCTTTCACAGTTCTGGAGGCCAGAAGGCTAAAGTTAAGGTGTCAAAGCTCCTCCTGAAACTCTGAGAAAAATGCCTCCTTTCCTCTTGCAGGCTTCTGGTGGTGACTGGCAGTCTTTGCATTTTTTGGCCTGCGATGTTTTGGCCTCCAGCCTCTGCCTTCATCGTCAAAGGCATTCTTTCCGCAAGTGTCCATGTGTCTGTGTATTTTCTCTTCTTCTTATAACACACCAGTCACATTGGATTAAGGATATGCCCTACTCCACTATGACCTCATCTTAACTAAGCATATCTTCAATAGCTCTGTTTCCAAATAAAGTCACACTTGAAGATACTGAGGGTCAGGACTTCAACAACTCTTTTTGGGCAGCACCATTTGGCTAGAAGACTAGAATCAACTTGCTGGAGGTTCTGACTATCTCTTAAAATGATGTAAGAAAAGAAAATATTAAGAGTTACAGTAAACATTTAAAGGTAGCCCTCTCTGTTTTAATGACCACAGGCAATGTTGTTTTCAGAGCTAAGCAGTGAGTAGATTGATGCACATGAATTACTATTCCCATCTGGAGTAACAGAGATGGTGGTGGTGGAGACTTGGAGAAGTATATCATTGTATAGATCATTATTTTCATAGAACAGGACTTGCACATGCATTCAGTGGGTATGTATGTGATGGTGCCGTAGGAATAAAGTTATACATTCTTTAAATCACTTTATCTTCTCCTTGAGAGCAACATTTATTGATTGGCTCCAGCCTGCACAATATCCAAGAGTGGGAGCCTGCAAGGATAGTGAGGAAAATCACCCTGGTGGGAGGTAGAAGTGGTCTGGAGAAAGAGAGTTTTTGGACAGGCATCCTACAGAAATGCAAGAATCAGCATCTCTTCCTCCCTCTCCCTCCTTTTGGCCTTCTTTCTTTCTTTCCATTCATTCCTTTCTGAAGCTTCCTCACCCCTACTTGATTGACTCCCAATGTGCACCATACCATGATCTCTCCAAAGAAATAGGAATTAGGCTGCCTGCTTGCCACACATTCAGTTATTCAGCTAAACAGAGGCAGAGACCACTAAGGGAGGTGTGTAGCAAGGAGGCTGTAAGTATTTGAGACTCATGATGTTCAGCAGTGACAAGATACCACCTGACCTGGGTCCAGTCCAAGCAAGTGTTTAAGGAACAAATGTGAAGGCACCCCCAAAATCCAGGAGTAAACAGTGACAGCAGTGGAAGGTAAGAAAGAGCATTAGTATCCCATTGTGGGTGCTCTTTTTAGGACTTCTAATTACAGGAATAATGTTATTTACATTTTTCGTTGTTATGAAGCATATTAATGACCATCTACGTGTTCATTACAGTAATGTGACCAAGATAAAATGGTTCTAACAACATCTGAATTCCTCATTTAATATTTTTCTTTTTTTTTCAAGAAAAAAATATTCAGATAGTCCCAAAAAGTAAACAGTAAATCACAGATTTCCCTTTCATTTATGATTCCTGGTGCCAGAGACACTTCTACTATGGATTCTTTAACTATCTTTAAAAACTAATACAGATATGGGGGTGCAGGCATATAATCCTACCACTCTTGGAAGTTAAAGCAGAAGAATCACAAGTTTGAGCCCAGCTAGAATAATGTAGTGACTTAGCAAGACCCTGTCTCAAAATAAAAATCAATCCTCAGTACTGCAAAACAAAACAATGACAAAAATTAAAAAGTTAATGTCTTCCTTGTTGGTAGTGTAATAACTGCTCCAAATGGAAGCATTCTAAAGTTAACATAAGAGGTTTGTTGTTGATGTTGTTTTGTTTGGTTTTTCTCACTCAAATAAGACTTATTTCTCTGGGAACTAAGATTTTCTCCTAGTAGGTCATACCACCTCAAGATTAATCAGCAGGGCTAGGGCACATGACCAGTTAAGCCCAGAGCTATCTTGTGAGGTATGTGTGTGATTATTCTCATTTGTACTTATGATTATCCACATTTTATTGATAAGCAAACTGAGTTTCAAAACGACTAAATAACATACCTGAGGTCATAAGAGAGACGAGATCTGACTACAAGTCATTCTGGCTGTTTCTAGTACATCAGGCTGCCTTTTCACTTATTAAAAGAAGATCGTTGATATATTTTGTGGTTAGTGATTCCCAAGTCAATGAAGAAGTAAACGACTGATTCAAATGACCAATTCCTAAGAAATATTTAGTAAGTACCTATTATATATCCTTTAGTGTACTAGATGACTTTGGAGAATATGGTATTCAATTAAGGGATGGTACATACATAGACGGCTGGAAATCTTCTGCCTCTCTGAGCTCCCATGAAGAGGTGGAGTCTATCCTGAATCTACTCTGGCCTGTGACTTTCTTTGCCCAATAGAATGTAGCCAGAGTGATGGTGTGAATCTGAGGCTTCCACTTTTACATCCTCGGATTACTCCCTGTCAGAATCCAGCTGTCCAGAGCATGTGGAGAGACCCCATGGCAAAGAACTGAGGAGTCTAGTGGACAGCTGGAGTTGAGCTGTTTCCAAGCTGACAGCCAGACCAACCCTCAGCCATGACAGTGAGCCATTTCAGTGAGTTGTGACTCCAGGAGACCACAGTCCCCACTGACACTTCATAGCAGAGAACTGCCCAACAAAAAGAACCCAGTCAACCTAGAATTAGAAGAGAAAATATATGGTAGTTATTTTAAGTCTCAAAGTGTGGGACAATTTGTTATGCAGCATTAGAAGTTGGAAACATGAGATACATCCTCTATTTTGAAATAGCTTGTGAACAAAATTCTGGAAGTTTTCTGTACTTCTCCATAACCTTTGTGTGCATATATTTTCTGTTTAAATAAGTTAGATTTCTGATTGCAATAGGTACTTCATGAGTCTGTGATGGCATTTTTGCTAAGAAATGTGAAGATCAAAGTCTGCATTTTAGGAAGAACACCTTGGCCAAGATGTAAAGAATAGCTAAAAGAGAAAGACACAGGAGGCAGGAGAACCTCAAGGAATGAAGATGGGGATAGCACTGCCAAGCAAGCTATGAATGAGTGTGTTGAAGAAATTGAGAATGCAAATTCTATGAGTCTTGGTGACCCAGAGGGTAAGAGACGTAGGTTTAAGGAGGATGTCCAAATTTGACTCAGACAACTGGGTTTAACAGTGTCATTGACAGAGATGAAGAATCTTCAAAAAAGAAAGCACGTATGAGTCATCTTCTTCTCTTAGGAGGCAACAACACTGAGCAGTGGCTGGGTTCAAAATCACCCTCCAATAACCTGATTGTGTCATGTATCACATTTCTCCTTAGAACCTCCTCTGTCCTCGTTCTCAAAGATTTGCTGCATGCTCCTCCCGTGTCACCCACAGTTTTTCAGAGATGTGTTTCAGGAACAGGTCAGTCCCAGTACTCGGTGCTGTTACTTCTACCTAGCCCTTTCCTCCCACTGTACTTTTGGTCTGCACTGCCTTTCTCCGCTTCTTCGTTCGGCTGATTCTGAGCTCAGTATTAAGTCATCACCTCCTCCAAAGCTTTTCCGGCTTAGGGAAGGGGCCAATCTCCTAGATCCAAGAACACCCTGTGTTTACCTCTGGAGCAGCCCTAATCAGATTCCATTATAATGGCCCACTTCTGTGTCTGGCTTTCCCACATGACTGAGAATCCCCTGAGTATTTATGACTTCAGAGATGGCACAGAGCTGGGCAAGGGCTTTTCCCAAGCATTACCTCATTTCTCAGCCACTCTATTATTGGTATCATTTTTATTATTGTTGTTGCTGCTTATTTTCCAGTGCAGTGACCTTGGGGTAATACTGCCTAAATGAATTCTTGCATAGACTTGGTTGTTTATGGCAAGGTGGGTTTCAGAATTAAAAGAAAGAAGACAAAGAATTAGTCCCAAAGTTTATACACAACTTCCTTTAGTAGTGGCATTAGTAAGAAGACAATTAGTCCCAGGGTAATGTTTGATAACTAAAACCAGTCTCTGAGGATATATGAGGACTCTAAAGAACATAAAATTACACAGGGAAACTGGGGAGCTTCATCAGAAGCTATGCTGGCAGGTAGAGAAGCTCAGCTGATCCCTACCTGTTTGATTCTAGATCCTTTGCCCAAACTGTTTGTGGGTCAAAGACGTTCAAATTGGGGGCTGGGGATTTAGCTCAGCGGAAAAGCGCCTGCCTGGCAAGCGCAAGGTCATGAGTTCGGTTCCCGGTACCAGAGAAAAACCAAAAAAAAAAAAAAACAAAAACAAACAAACAAAAAA
This sequence comes from Chinchilla lanigera, assembly GCF_000276665.1. Classification (NCBI taxonomy): domain Eukaryota; kingdom Metazoa; phylum Chordata; class Mammalia; order Rodentia; family Chinchillidae; genus Chinchilla; species Chinchilla lanigera. The sequence goes on along the minus strand of NW_004955408.1, from coordinate 26,497,244 downwards.
AAGACGTTCAAATTGCACTCAGAGCTGCGGACTCCAGCCCTCCCTCCTGCAGAGCACTGACTACAGAACAGTCTTACAGAACCTGTAGTATTGGCCCTGGAGGATCAGATTCTCCCTCCTGTGCTTTGGATGAGTGTCCTCAAAGGTCGATGTGTTAAAGGATTGGTCCTCAGGGTTATGCTATCTGGAGGTGGTGGAACCTTTTAGAAGTGGGGCTTAGTGGGAGGTCTTTAGATACAATATCCTGTAGGTCTTTCAGTCTTTAGCTCCAGCTCATGCTCCCTGCCATTGCCATCTGAACTCACCAGAGGTTCAAAGAAATGGGCCTGCCCCATGTTGGAATGGACCACCCCAAACTGTGAGCCAGAACAAACCTATTCTCCTTAGAAGTTGATTGTCTGAAGTATTTCTTTACAGTGATATAGAGCTAACTCATACATGCTCCAAAAGCTCTCACCATCTCTGCCCTTAGTCAAGGACCTTTGGTTTCAGTTTGGGGCATGTGTCAAATGGGGGAATAGATACTACTGGATCTTACCATCAATATAGGGAAAGTACTAGGGCATAGGGACAAGGTGCTGGCTAAAAAGGGCAGGTGATATAAATACATGGACGACATCAAGTGTGAGGCTTAAGGAATGGTGGAGATTGAGGAAAATTATGATGCATTGTTCTAAAGGGAACGCTCAACTCCTACTAATTCTTACCATGAGGCAAGGTTGGTTCAAAGATGCCTAGATAGTCTCATTTTTCTTCAAGAAATTAGAATTTTAAGCAAAATCCCACCATATTAAATACTGACCATGAACTTTTAAAGTTTTAAATTTCTTGCCAAAGACATCACTCACAAGTGAGATCTCTTGTACCACAATGCAATAGCCTGCAAACAGTGACCCCCGACCACAATCCCCTGATCCTACCTTGCTGACAGAAAATGGTTTTGTTAAGGATTTGGAGGAGGATTGGGGAGCTCCAAGGGATGTACTGTACTCAGTTTAAATCACTGGAGGGACTAGAGGGATCCTGTTCCACTTTGCCAATGATTTGCCCAGGCATGGGCAAGAGACCCAGGTCTTGGCAATGAGTTGGGAAGGGAAGTCTGCTGTGGGAGTTCTTGAGACCCATCTGTCTCCCTCATAATAAAAGAGAAAGTATTAATGAAGAAGAGACCCCATTCTGTTACCATACTGTTCTTCTAGTTTGGGACATTGCCAGGTGAGTATGTGATACTTAAGCTATCACAGCCATTTTGTGATCATGAGGGAAAAGTCAAGAGGGTCAGAATCTGGAATTTGACCTAGAGTCCTGGCAGTGTGGAGCCTGCTTCCAGACATTTTGTTAAGAAATAGTAAATGTCCTGTGGTTTAAGCCATTCTTTCTCAAGCCCAAGCATGCATAAAAATCACCTGGAGGTTCTTGGTAAAACACAAATTACTGGCCTCACTCCCTGAGATTCTAACACCATGAGTCAAGGCTAAGGCCAAGAATGTGCATTTCTGACAAGTTCATGTGATGCTGATGATGCAGGTGAACCACATTTTGAGAGTTATTCTTCAAGCTGCTGTTCTCTGGCATTCTAAAGCTGCTGCTAAAGTGTGACTGATATGTAGAGAATCAGAGAACCACTGTAGAAAGGAAAGGTATCTAGCAATCTAGCAAAGGCATCTAGCAAAGGCAGAGTGTTCATTTGGGAAAATCGTAGCTTCATTCTGCTTTCCCCTTTTGTATGAAGGATTTATTGTCCACACAACCCAACGTGATACAGGCCCAGCTTGAATCACAGCCTGATATGTAAAGGAATGCTTCTCTAACAACTGTCCATTCTGTTAATGATGGAGCCAGTGAAGTTTCAGCTATGGAAATTCCAACATAAACTCTCAGTTCCAGCATGGTTGTAAAATCCTGAGGAAAACATATTCAGACTGGCTTCTACTGTCAGTACAAAATGGCAGTTCAAGGCATTGGGAAATTTAATCTATGGGGACACTGCTTTGATTTTACAATGTAAGGACTTGTGGTCAAAGATAAAGAATTCAAGGCATGAAATCTCTCTGCATAGCTCTTTTCAGAAGCCTTCCCTGTAGTGATCTTGGACATCTGTCTCAGACACCCATCTAATTATGCTTAGAAACCAGTACAAACTATTCACCATTATCTCCATCACAGTTGGAGTCTCCTTAAAGCTTTCAGTTCCAGACCTGCCTCTTGGACTCGGCCTTCTGTCTCCCATGACCATGATAAGAAATCATCTCTTTTCCCTTTCATGGATATCTCCACTCCCACTTCCATAAAGACTTTATCTATTGCCCAAGTCCACAGCATTTTCCATTATTATGCTATGCTAGTCATTTTTCCTCCTCTCATTGGGAACCTCCTTAGAGGAAGACAGTATGGATCAGTAGGAACAGTCTGGAAAAGTCATCCTAGATATATATGTCCAGGAGTCCTCTATAGCCATAAGTCCCTTAAACTTCAGTTCACATATCTATTCCCTGGTAATTTTGTTGAAAGCTGATTCCATCTGGAGTGGGCCCAAGATTTTGGAGGTGCTGCTTATGTGGCTGGTCCATAGACCACCCACTGAGTAGCAAAGTTCTAGACTTGCATCGTCAAATAACGCAGCTACTACTTATCAGAGCTGGCTGAGCCCCTGAAATGTGGCCAGTGTAACTTAAAATGGGATGTGGTGTGAACTGGTTTTTAAAGACTTAATACAAAAAAGAGTGGAGGGGCTGGGGATTTAGCTCAGCGGCCCAGTGCCTGCCCGGCAAGCGCGAGGTCGTGAGTTTGATTCCTGATACCTGGAAAAAAAAAAAAAAAGAGTGGAAAGTTTCTCATACATAATTTTTATCATTGATTACATGTTGGAAAGATAATATTTTGGGTTCACTTGATTAAATGAAGTATATTGTTAAAATTAATTTTACTTCTTATGTGTTTTTAAAACATGAGCTACTAGTATATGTTAGATTCCATATGTGGCTGGCATTTGTGAATCACATTATATTTTGATTAAAAGGCATGATTTTCGATCCTGCTCTGCACATACACTAGGGAGCATGGATATCGTGTCCAAATAGCTAGGAGCTCTTTTTCTGGGAACTGGGTAGATGCCTTCCTAGGTTGATCCTCCCAAAGGCTGAGCCAGCTGCTTTAATGCAAACCCTGAAGCCTATTGGTAGCTAAATGTGGCTGTCTGCAGGGCAGGTTGTGATTGATGGGGCTTAGGTTCCCAGGTGTTCTGGGCCATACAGCCCATCTCAGCCTTGGACAGAGGTGTAGGTGGGAAGAGAAGTGAGGGCAGGGGCCAGACATGGGGTTAGGGACAAGCTGTCCTATATCACTAGCCTGGAGCACAGAATTCTGAGGCATCTGAAATTTCTAAATTCAATCTTCACCTTCTGGATAGTTAAGCAGATATATTTGTCAAGTATGTGGATAGAGTATATTTTATTCAACAGTTTGTAGCTTGATTTATAACTCTGATGGATGATATGTAGGTCTTTATTTGTACTTTTGCCCTGGGCAGGTTATTACCATCCAGGTTTATAAGGGCTGTGATCCGATGTACACGGTATTCAGTGGAAGCCTAGAGGAGGGTCCTTCCCTGCCTGGGACAGGTGGTCTTTGAATAACAGTGAAGGTGGAATAGAAGGTCATGGCTGAAGGACCACTACTACAGTGGAAATAAATTAAACCTACTTACTCCTCCCACATAGAAAGGCAGGTGGAATCCCCAGCATGTAGCTGCTGGGCTAGGGACCTGGTAAGCAGTGAAACAAAACAGACTTACCCCGCTGCACTCCTCATAGGTGTAAGCATGGGATACACTTTGCCACACTCTCCATCTGCTGCAGAAGACTGGCTAAACACTGCAAAGACCCAGGCTTGGATCTGGCCCTTCACCAACCCTAGTTCCTTACAATCCCAACAGTACCACACTGGCTGATGGTGAAGTGAGTGGACTCTAACACAGACTTTGGTTTCATTTTCAGGTTTCCCTCTTTAAGTCTCAGTTTCCACATCTGTAAAAAGGGTCTGACTGCATTAGTACAAATGATGGTCCTTAGGGAGGTGACATGAAAGGATATTTATAAAGGACATAATGCACTGAGTGGAACACCAATTCTTATGAGCTTCATTTACAGATGGGACACTAAGATGACTAGGTGTGGACACATTGCTTAAAGACTATGTGTAGTTTGAGGATGAAGCTGAGGTTCTCTTTCATTCCAAGGAGCATACTCATTCCTGCTGTTGCATGAGCTCTCGCCAGCAAGCCTATCTCTAGCACAAAGATAAACTGGATTCCCCTTTCATGTGGGGAGTGGGAGGGGGAAGGTTAAAAATAACCTAGGTGTCAATCTGATCATGTAATAAGGGTGTGCCTTGGTCGGGTTGGACGGGGAAGGAAAAGCCCAGCTTCAGAGTTGCTCCTGGACCACCCTACCTAAAACAGTCTCTCTGCTACCTCTCCGCCCTGGCCCACTTACTCTCAAGCACAGGGAGTGAAGTTTTACCATCCATAGCATTGAGCACAAGCTGACAATACCTTGACCATTCCTGTGTTAGTCTGTTTCTTGCACCTGTCCCTGCAGAAGGGGAAGAGGAAGAAGACAGCAGGCTCCTCACTGTTGTGTCCCTGGAGCCTCCAACATATCAGATACTTGTCAGTTCTCAAAGTCGGTTGTGGAGTAAATAAGTGTATGCACATCAGCATGAATGAACAGAGGAAGGAAACCTCATTTCAGGTCCTGGATGTGTCAGTAAGTTGCTTTCCCTCTCTGGGTCTCATTCTTCTCAACTACAAAAACTACAAAATGCAGGGGTGGCCCCAGCCTAGAAAGTCTCCAAGGGAACTTGGCGGGTAACACTGAAGGGCTTACCCAGGGAAGTCCTGTGCTGATATTTGCATTAGAAACAAAAGAAAAAACTTCACGGTGAGACCTTGTAGAAAGTGGATGGAAGGAGGCCATTCTGAAGGCCAGAAGGCTATGAAAGCTGTACAGGCCAAAGAGAAATGAGTCATCCAGTTTATCAGAAGACAGCAGATAAAGCACATAAACACTCTCAAGTGACAGACTGTTACCAGGAACCCAAACAGACTCAACTTATGTATGTGTGGCTGGAACTGCTATCTGTGTCCCTTTCTTACACACACACACATATGCACACACACACACATACACACACACAAAGAAACCCCCACTTCTCTATCACCTGGATCCACAAGACTATGGTTGTTACAGTTTTAAAAGAACTAATATTTTAATGAATTACCTTCCCAGTGGCTCTCTATACTTGACTCTTTTTCATGTAAAACTTACAATAATATATAAAACCATGTATGTACAATCATACAATCTATTAACATTCTATAATATACAGAAAGCTAGCAGTGGACAACAAACCAAGATTAGGAATAGATTTACTAGATCAAGACCAGGAAGGGAGTTAAAACATTATAAAAAATACAAAGAATTCTAGGCTTTTATAAAAGTTAAGCCAGCCAGGCTTGATGGTGCACACCTATAATCCCAGCACTCGGGAGGCTGAGGCAGGAAGATCGTCGCATATTCAAGACCAGCCTGGGCTACAAAGTGAGTTCAAGGCCAGCCTGAACTGCACAGTGAGACCCTGTCTCAAAAAGACATAAATAAATAAATAAATAAAAGTTCAGCCATATGTTTGTCTTTTGAGCTTTCTAGAGGCCAGAACATGATGATGCTAGAAATGTAATAACAATATGAGGCTCTACTATTTGCATTATATAAGGAAAAATAAACTAGTATCTTAGGAGAAAAACTTTCTTTGGGACTTAAACTGGAAAGAAGTAACTTACATTTTTTTTATAAACACAGGATAATACTATTTCTTCTTGAAAACATAAATATACATAGACAACAATTTTGAGGAAAATCTAATACATCATTGATCATAATTTTTTCTCTAGGCAACTAGGTGCAGATGCTGGTGACTTATTATTATTATTCTGAATTTTCTAAATTTTTTAGAATGCACAGATGTGGAATTTAGAATCAGGAAAATCCAACAAGTCATTTTTTCAGTTTCTTTTATTATGGTAAAATACATAAACATAAACTTTACTATTGTAATCATTCTCAAATACATAACTCAGTGGCAAGAAATACATTCGTATTGTTGCACAAACAATGTCACCATCCAGCTCCATGACTCTTTTCATGTTATAAAACTGAAACTTTACACCCATTAAACAGTAGCTTCCAGGACTCTCTCCTGCAGCCCCTGGCAACCACCATCCCACTTTCTGTCCTTGTGATTTGCACTACACTAAGTAGCTCATGATGGGAAAAGTCAGTTGTATTAGAAATCATTTTACTAGAGGGATAATACTGTTCAATCAAAAATAGGTACATAAGGAAGAAGCAGGCCTGGGCTGCTTATATATCAGCAACATATGTTGGAAATACACACTAATTAATCCTATAATCAAGATTTTTAAAAATCAAGTCTTCTCAGTAGAAAAATGAGCAAAACCAGCTATAATTTATTGAGTCTTTAGTATGTGCTAGGCACTATGCTGAATATGTGACCTAAACATGCTCAGCCCTCCACAAGACCTGAAGCATGGGATTGTCCCTCTCAGCCCAAACTTAGGGCAGAGAAGAGGCAAATAATCACTTCCAGTCCATCATAAAGGTCACAGGAACCCCTATAACAAAAGAACAATTTACAAGCGAATATTGATTCAGTCAAAATTTTACATGCACAGAAGCTTTCAGAATCAAGGTAAACTGCCCATTTTTATGCTTAGCTTCAATGAAGCAGGCACAGCCATGGAGAAATATGACTGGAAAAACAGGTCTGTGCTAAAGCAAATAGCTAATGCAAGTGGGGGAACCAGACAGACCTGTCTGGTTCAGTTCTTCTCATTTCTTCCTCATTTCTGTATCATTTCTTCCTCTTCTGTATGAGGCAGGATTCCTCTGAGATAAGGGTCTTGGTGGAGGAACGTTATAGTCATGTTTTTAGGCTTTATGACTGGCTTTGAGGGGGAGTTCTGATATGCCTTGGGGAAGAGGAACTCTAGTGTCCATGGTTTTCCTCAAGGGAAAATCAGAGGCAAAAGACAGGAGGGCAGGAAAAGTCAGAGAGAAGCTTTGCTGTAGAGGAGTTAATTTTGGAGGGTCAATCTTTCTGAGCTCCAACAGCTCCATCAGCTCATGGATTTAGTCAGTTTTTGTGCCTTGAGGGACATCACAGAGCTCTGAACACTGATCCTCCTGACCCAGATCCCAGGGCACAATAAGACTCTTCTGTTCATGGGTTAGCCTGTTACTTGCACTAAGGAAATGAGTAAATGGTAACAAAGCCCATTTTATTTCGCACTAAACCAAAAAGGAAGAAATTTGCAGAAAATTTCATTCTAGGATGAATGCACAAAAATGTCTGAATCAGTTTCAGAGGAAGAAACTGATCGATCCACCAAGATGTAGTATATTATTATATAACATGGTAGATTTTTATGTAGGAAAGAAAAAGAAATAACCTTGTACTATAAGGAAGTGAATATGTTGTCTTCACAGTGCTGGCAGGAGGGAGAAGGGAATAATCCCACTAAACTCTTGGCAGCTTGGCTGTTTGGCAGGTCCCTGTCTTCCATGGTTTGCCCAAATTCCTGGGTTCACTATAAGATAAACCCTTAAAATTTAAAATCTTGTTGTTGGGAGAAGACGTCAACTGAGTGTTCTGTGTTTACACTCACACTTAAGTGTAAGCTTTAAGTTCTGGAGAGAAAGAGTTGAATTCAAGTTTTGATGGTGATCTTATTAGATTTATTTGCCAAGTTATTTGTCCCCTCTAATGAGCGTACTGACCCCATAGGGTTATGAGAGGTTCAAGCGGGATGCTGGCTGTTAAGTGTTTTGCCTCACTGGCACACAGTAAGGGCTTAATAGATGAGAGTTATAATTATTCCCTAGCTTAAATTATATCCCATTCCTGAACCAGCCACACTGGCCATGGGATGTCAGGTTCTGGCTGCTTGAGCCTGGCTCATGGAGTGGCATTCTGAAAGTATGATCCTGACTCCTGCAAGGTCTGAGAATTTCAGGAAGTCAAGAGTGTGTATGGGACAACAGTGATTCTGAGACCACTGCAGGCATCCAAGCAAGAGGGGATGGCAGCTAGAAAGAGGGTGACGATTTTGCTGTCAGTGTTGAAGGCCAGGTATTGTGTTCCTGGTGAGCCACAGATCGTGAATAATGAGCTCTCTCCAGCTAAGCCACTTCTTCTTCATGAGGACAGAGGAAGTTAAGTAACACTTACTACTAGGCTGTCTTTCCTACTCCATATCAGGCCAACATGCTCTTCCGGCCCTTCTGATTTTTAGGAAAATGCCACCCCATGGAAGGAGGCATATTTCTAAAAACTGCAAGCTCATGGAAAGACAGTATTTAAATGATAGAGTATGGCAATAGGAGCAGTCTCAAGACCATGCTGCCAGTCAGAGCCATCTCTCTATGCCTGGTGGATTAGGAACTATTTTTCCCAAGCCTCTGCTACCCATTCTTATCACAAACAAGTAGCCCTGGCTTTCAAAACAGGAAGTAGCCCAACTTGGGTTGCTGCTCTTCTTGACAGCTTCCCTTCCCTTCCCAGCCATCCCTCCTCCAGAAAAAGGACCAGGGAGCTCTTCTGCAAAGAGAAAAACAACATTGTTCACGGAGCTCTGGAGAGACAGGGTGTGCAATGGTACTGGACAGGAGACATGGGTAGCAGACAGCATAGTAAAGCTGCAGCACAGCCACCACCTCTGTACAAAGCACATAAGGACTGGAGAAAGCAAGCATCAAGTGAGGGGAAGGGACAGGACAGATGCTGAGGAATGGCAGTGTCCCAGGTACTGGGATGGATATTTTATCTTGGAGATGCCTCTCGATGATCCTGAGAAGTGGGCATTGTGTCTCTCGTTTGACAAGCTCTAAGTCAGCCCAGCAGGATTCATAGCTGTCTGCCTCTAAAAGGCTGTACTTTCTTGGGCAATCACCTGGTTATTTTTACCTCAACAATACTCCATGACTTCAGCTGTCTCTTTTCCCCCAGTGTAGATAAACCAGTAGGAAAGCAGTCTGAGACAACCAGCATCCATTTCCAGGAGGTAAGAACAGCCTTGTAGCTGTGTATACACTCCTGCATATATGCATGCACTTTGCATATTGTAGTGGGTAATGAAAATGTTAGGGTTTATCGCTATAAGCAGCACTGCCATTCATCACACCAGTTCCTCTCTTAAATGAGGACAGTCTAATTTCCTTGAAATCAGGAAGCACCTCTATCAGTTTCATCATCCAAAGGATGGTGCCCCATCGCTATCTTACACGTGGCAGGTGCTAACTCTGTACCACTTTAAATGGAAATGAATCATATGCTTTATCTGTGCTCCACAGGTCTTTGGGATTTAAAGGATTGCCTCCTCAATGTTAAAGAGCTTTTTAAAAGAGAATGTTTCCTTGAAAGTTCAAGGGGTTGATAAACATCAATTTGAAAGAGTGTAAGGCTATGATACTTGTGCTCATTCCACTGAGGGACATTTCTCTGCAGGGGGACTCATGTCTGACACATATGGGACCCCACTGTGTTCAAGACACACATTCTGTTTCTCAGTTTGACTTTGACAAGAGTCTGACCAACACCCAAAGGCCCCTTCAACTTAAACTAAGCCTTGTCTTTCCTGAAACCAAAGTTCCCAGTCATTCATCAATGTCTAATCCCTACTAGACTCAGAATAGAACACTTGCCTGTAAAAGAAGGGCAGGAAACTGCCAGTGGCTTCCAGTAATAGTGTGAGTAGGAAAGGCATAAATTATCATGCAGTGGAGAGGGGAGGATGTGAAATGAGAAGCCATTGTCAATGACTTTATCCAAAGAGGGTGTGATTTTATAAAAAGTAAAAATAAAAACCATAGCAAGGTCAATGTTACTTTCTACTTTATCCTGAGCTGGACTCCAAACAGTGATTCCTTGTTTTTCATCTTCTTTATGAGGCAAGATGTGATTCCAACTGAAGCACATTGATTAACTCCAAATAACTTTCCCTCGATTTGCTGGATGCTCAAGAACTCCCTGCGGACCCTGCTTTTGTTCTGGGTTAGCCATTTGGGAGCTTGGCGCTGATCCTCATGTAACCATTCAAACTGAGTGAACCAGAAAAATGTCAGGAACTACACAAGGACATATAGTACAGTTTAATTAGTTTAGAGAGGAGGTTGGGTCCCTACCCCCACCCCCGTCTCCCTAAACATCACTCAAGCAAATTGTTTTTTTTATGGTCTTGTTAAAATAATTTCATGGTTGCAGTTTTGTTCTCATGCTAACTGAGCAGGCCCGCGTGGGTTATTAAAAAGGGTAGTCAGCCTGGCAAGGTGGGTGCATTCTCTTTGCTTTTAAAAAACATAGGGGTTTAATCACCTGCTTGTGCAATGACATATTAAAGAACCCAATCTTGAATGTCAGCACAAGGCTGAAGTTCCAATTAATAATAGTCAGCTAGGAAATGCTTTTGCTCACTTTAATCAGGAATTTTCCATAGTAACTGAGGCTGCCCACGGGTAGCCAGGCAGTAGGGATTTTCATTCTATCACGCACATTTTTCTGTTTATTGTGGTATGGAGAACATTACTTACTGGAACATGTGAGACAGCTTTGCTTTCTGCAAGTAGAAATGTTGTTCCTCCTCCCTCGGACAATTTCTCAAAAACACCAGAGAACTGTCCTCTTTCAAGGAAGATGAGCTGCCAGTTTCAAAATATGGGTCTGCTGTGTTTAATTGCAGGCCCCCCAGTCTTCCTGGCATCTCTCAGTCTTATGATATCAATCTTGTGGTCATGGTAAAGATGGACAATCAGGACAACCCGTCTACTTTTTGTGGCAACCAGGTTCTGATTACAGAGATATTATTTCCCTACTGAAGAAACTTACATGTGTCCTTATAACTCATGTTACAAAAATTGGGCTTTTTAGTCTAATGTTCAAGGCTGTTCATAGTCTGGCTGCCAACAATGTTTGGCTTCATTCCCCTTTTCTATCACATCACAGCTAGACCCTAATCGCATGGAGTGACTTTTGGGGGCTTCTCTAACAATAGTCCTTCTCTTTGTGCATTTCTATTGGACAAAATCCTTTTCATCTTTCAAGGCAAAGCTCAAATGGTTCTCCTGTAGGGAGTATTCCTTGAAGACTATACAGCAGGGAGGACATTGAAGCCACCTCAGTAGCATTTTGTATAGCTACCTTGTTCAAAATGCCATAATGTGTGTATATGTACTATAAGCCTTCCGGGAGCTTCCAAAGAAGCTGGTACCTCTCTAGAGCTTTGCTATTCTAAGTGAAGTTGGTAACATTGGTCTTACCTGAGAGTGAGAATACTGTTCACCCCCATGTCTACAGGTTCTGAACCTGCTGATCCAATCAACCAGACTAAAATATATTCTAATAGAAATTTGCGTCTGTAATGAACATGTACAGACTTTGTTTTCATCACACTCTTCCCTAAGCAACACAATATAGCAACAATTTTTATAATACTTGATTTATATAAATATATACATTATATGAGTAATCCAGAGCTGATGTAAAGACTATAGGAGGATATGCACAGGTTATATAAAACTACCACACTATTTTATACAAGCTGCGTGAACAACTGCAGATATTGGTATCCACAGGATCCACAGGAGATTGTGGAGCCACTCCCTGTGGATACTGAGTGATGACTATAGTAGAAATGCATCATATCAGGCTAACCCTAAAACCACTGAATCAGAACCTGCGTTTTGACAAGATCCTCAGGTGAATCCTTTGGTGTTAAAAGTTTTAGTAGCATTGACTTTGAGCACCCAAATATCATGAGGGCCATCTTTAGTTCTTTCATACTATGCAGTAGTTTGGCAAAACAGTGCAGAATTTTTTCAGTATCACATATACCTAGGCTTTACCTGACTTAGTAGGGGCAGGGCAAACTCAGAGAGAGTGTGCATTTTAAAAGATGACAGCTGACTAACATGAACAAGAAAAAAATTCATTGACCAGCCAGCAATCAACCTAACAGTCCAGGGGAACTCTATAGGAACTAATTTAGATCAACATGTCTTAAAAATGTGAGTTCAGTCTAGCATCAGGAACATTGTGGGCAGTGTATTCTTACCCCATGCTGATTCTTACCCCAGCCCAAAGCCCAAAGCAACTGAATCAGTAAGTGCATTTTAACAAAGTCCTAAGGTGATTGATATGTACTAAAAATTGGAGAAGCACTGAATGAGGACAGTTTTGGAGACTTTTGACACAAATTCCACATGTTGGGGAAGTTATTCTCTGAGCTACAGTCTCTTTATCCTTAAAGAAGCACATACTTTCTCAAGGTTATTGAGAACATTCCACAAATTAATTTACACAAGCTGCTTAGAAGATTTCATTCATGGCTTATAGTAAGTGCTCAGTAAATGTGAGTTCCTGGGATTTAAAAAAAATAACCTGTGTGATCAGTCACCCAAATTGTCCATGATGTCTTCCCATGGTAATCAAAATTCTACACCCACATGAGTAAACACACACATACACACATATGTAGGCACACTTCAGAAAAAGAAAAAAAGAAAAGACAATGCTTTTAACCTTGGAGCAATGAGAAAGAAAGGACAGAAGTAGAGAAAAATAGACAAGCAAGCTTCTCCCACGGCATGTCCCCATGGAGAACATACTCTCACTGGCTAGATAGGCTGCTTGATGAGGTGTCACAAGGAAGGAAAATGGCTCTGGAGCTTGTTAACTAACTGATGAGTCAGTGGCAACAGCAGCTGAAGCATGAAAGTGGAAATACACAAACAAGTCTCAGTGTGCCCAGGCCTGACAGTGCACAGAGCTCCTCTTCTCCATCCCCTACCGACTTAAGTACAGAGAGGGACGGGCTGCTTGGGACAAGCACAGAGGAGGATGTGGTAATGTTGAGGGAGGTGTCAGAGTAGGTGGTGCTTTCTGGGGCAACTGGAGACAGAAGGGTCAGGAGACACAGGAGCCTGGAATAATAACTAAGGCAAGACCTATAAGGAAATTTCCCAAATTCCTAGGGCCAAGAAAATGGTTTCCAAATTTGGGTGAGGGGAGTGATCAGTAATGACTGGATAAGTATCAGCATTCAAAAGTAGACTGGTGAGGACTCTCTTAGATTATGAGTACTTTGAAGACTATAAGCTAAAGTGGTATCAGAGTGAAGTGCTTGGTCCTGAGTCATAATAATAATAATATTCATAAAATTATTGTTTAGTCAATTTTCCATTGCTATAATGAAATACCTGAGGCTGGATACTTTGTAAATAAAGTTTTAAAAATTGGAATTGCATACCTAAGATAATCATACTACTAATTTCTATTGGCTTATTGAAAAGAACAGTTAATGCTTAATTGTTTGATCAATTTTGCAAACCTATATCTGGTAATCTGAGCAACTACTCTGAAGATAACAATAAGCAATACAGCAACCATTGCTGATTTCCTATCATCTTGTTTTGAAATTCTGTATCATTTTTATAGTTTTTGTGTTGTTTTGTTTTTGTTTTTGTTCTTTTCTCTTTAAAATTAAAAAATAAATAACTAAAAATAAAAAATAAAAATTGGAATTGCAAGATCAGGTGGCCCCATTTGTTCAGTTTCTGGTGAGGTCCCCTTGGCTACATCATATCAGTGTCATAGCAGATGTCATCATAGTGAGATCAAGTGCAAGAGAATTAATCAAACTCTCATGAGAACTACATTAATTCCTTCCAAGGGTAGCACCCCTGTGACCCAATCACCTCCCACTAGATTCTACCTCTAAAGATTCTACCACTTCCCTCAGACAGTATGGCTTTCCTCAGACACCATTGCCCTCAGACAACATGGCTTAGAGAGGAGTCTGAGTTCTTGCCCCTCCTTTCCTCCATTGACCCTAGACAGCACAGATGGAGAGAGGAGTGGCCTGGAGACCTGAAACATGATAGGACCTTGGATAAGGTACACACAATGGACAGTCAAAACTAGAAGCATGGAAATATCCCATGCAGTATTGAATCCAGGACTCTGAAACCTATGCTGTTGAAGAATCCAGGTGACTTGCCCCTCTTCCTGCATCACTGGGACCAGAGGACCAGGGAAATGCCCTCTACACAGTAGGACCCCCAAGTATGGTACACACAATGTACAGGTGAGACTAGTGAGATGAAAATGTGTGAAACAAAAGGCAACAGGTGGTATGTTAGGTGAACCAGTGCTGTGCTTAGGGTCAAAGACCCACAGAAGAGAAGCAGGTAGGTGGGGCCAATCTCCACTTTTTTTCAAATTTAATTTAATTTTATCTTGTTTTATTTTGTTTCTTACTTTCTTTTCCTTTTCCTTTTTCTCAATTTTTTTCTTTTTTTTCTTGTTTTTCTTTTTTCTTCTCTCTCTTTTCTAAATGGCTGGAGAGAACTCCAGCCACAGAAAACTAATCCCACCCCTCAAGCCCAGAGACTAAGTTGAAATAATTCTTTGAATATTCCTTCATTATTTCTTTTCTACTCCCTTTTCCAGTTTCAAAATTTTGCATGATCATCCTTTGTCCTCCAGCCTTACTTCTATTTTCTTCCTAGCTGTCTTTGTTTTATACATTCCCTGAATTTCCCCACCACAGACTAAAACCATTCTACCAAGGGGAACCACCCTGCATAAAAACTCCCAATTTATGATCAGTTCTGTTATATAACTATAGACTTTGTTCCTATGATCTAAATACAGAATGAATAATTACTACAGTTTGTCAGTTTCTAAATTATGCTTGATGCTGTTGTTATGGCTAATTGTACTTCTTTAGCTAGGATGTCATATCTGTTGTAATCAGTTGTTCTCCCTTCTACCTTCTATAACAATACTTGAAAGCTCTGGGATAATAACCTCACCATAGCCCTACACCAAAGCACTGGAGACTGAACCAAACAGATACCAATATCCCACTCTTAATCAAATGAGAAGGTAAGATCTTGGGACAGACACAAACCAATAACCTCCTACATACTGAAGATATCCCTGAAGATCAGATTTTTCTTAGAGGGGCCTTGATACTAGAAATATAGCTACCTAGTACAAAAATCCACAAGGATCATCACAGAAAACAAAATTTTAAAAAAATTTGAAATAGAAAATAACAACACAAAGGAGCAAAATGTAATCTCAGACCTCCAGCCTACCCAGAGCAAGTCCAGCAGACACTGATATAGGAAAACTTGGAAGACACACACCTGAAATTTCTGGAATGATAGCAACTGAAGTAAAGGAACAACTCCATGAAGCTCTAGAGGAAATCAGATCAGAAATAATCTTTCAGGTAAAAAAAGAAATGACAACCATAATGCAGGAATTGCTCAGCATATCTATAGAAGACATGGATAAAAAAATAAAGGAGCATAGGAAAATGATGGAAACCTTGAATGAACAATACAGGAAAGAAATAGAATACATGAAATAGATTCAAAGAGATATCTAAGCAATTAAAAATTCCATTGAAAGCAGTAAGTAGACTTTCAGACCTTAAAGACAGGGTTGCAGTTAACAATCACAAAAGGAAAAATAACAAGGGACTATGAAATAATAATTCAACAGCTGCAAGATGATGCAAAGAAAAATAATATAAGGCTGATAGGTGTCAATAAACAAGAAGGAGTAAACACAAATGACATAAAAGGACTATATGTGGAAGTAATAGCAGAAAATTTCCCAAGCATGGGAACAGAATCAGATACACAGGTAAGTGAGACGTATCAAACTACAAACAGCCATGACCCAAATAAATCTACATCCAGATCTATAATAATAAAAAACAGAAATTCAACACAAGAAGAGAATATTAAAAGCTGTTAGAGAAAAGAAACAGATTACCTATAAAGGAAAGCCCATTAGAATAATAGCTGACTTCTGAACACAAACCCTCAAGTCAAGAAGAGCTTGGAGTGTAGTATTTTGAGACCTGAAAGCAAGCAACTTCCAACCCAAATAGATGTAACCGGCAAAACTGTCCTTCAAAATTGATGGAGAAATAAGATGTTTCTGTGACAAAGAACAACTAAAGAAATTCATGACCACCAAACCAACTCTATAAAGATTCTTGAAAGATATTCTAGATAGCAATAAAAATGACCACAATTCTAAGAACAACAACAGAAAGAAAACACCAGGCAGGGCAAGCAATAAACAGAAGGGAAATGCAGGGAACCACCAGCAGGAAAAAAATATGACAAAGATAAGCCACTACATATCAGTTATAACCATCAATGTAAATGGCCTGAATTCACCAATCAAAAGAAATGGATTAGCAGAACAGATCAAGAAATAAAATCCAACAATATGCTGTATGTAAGAAAAACATTTAACTCAAAAAGAAACTCATAGACTGAAAGTCAAAGGATGGAAAACAATACTCCATGCAACAGGAACCCAGAAAAAAAAAGGGGGTAGCTATTCTGTTTGTAAACAATGTGAACTTCAAACCAAGAATGATCAAAAGAGATAAAGAAGGTCATTACTTAATTGTTAGGGGGAAAATTCATGAGGAAGAGATAACAATCACAAATATACATGCACCAAATATGGGAGAACCCAACTGTATATGACAAATATTAATAGACTAAATAATTAAATAAACAATAGTACAATTATAACAGGGGAACTGAATACCCTAATGACACAAAGAGAAAGATCAAACACGCAAAAAATCAACAAAGAAATAACAGAACAGAACTAAACTTGTGAACAAATGGACTTAGTAGATATTTACAGAGTGTTCTACCCAACAATCTCAGAATACACATTTTTCTCAGCTGCACATGGGACATTCTCCAAAATAGACCACATACTAATTACTAGTCCACAGAACATGCTTAAGTAAATGCAAAGGAATTGAAATTATTGCATGCATATTATCTGACCATAGTGCAATAAAACTGGAAATTAATGGCAAAAGAAACTGCAAAAAATCCATAAACACATGGAAATTAAATAACACCCTCCTACACAACCAATGGGTCACAGATGAAATTCAAGAAGAAATTAAACAATATCTACAATCAAATGAAAATGCAAATACAACATGCTGGAACTTGTGAGATACAATGAAAGCAGCCTTAAGGAGAAAATTTATAGCAATGAATTCACACATCAGGAAAACAGGATGAGCACAAATAAACAATGTAATGCTGCACCTCAAGCTTCTAGAAAGAGAAGAGCAAATCAAATCCAAAGCCCATACAAGGGAGGAAATTATAAAGATCAGAGCCATTAACACAATGGAAACCAAGAAAACAATACAAAGAATTAATGAATCAAAGAGTTGATTCTTTGAAAAAATAAATAAAATTGATAAATTCCTAGCCAATCTTATCAAAAAAGGAAAGAAAAGACTCAAATTCACACAATGAGGAGTGAAAAGGGTGAAATAGCTACAGATCCTATGGAAATTCCTAAGATCATCAGTACCTACTTCAAAAATATTTACTCACATGTGATAGAAAACACAGAAGAAATGGACAGATTCATAAAAATGTATGAATTACCAAAGCTGAATCAATAAGATATAAAATTCTGAATAACCAAATATCAATTAATGAAATTGAAAGCATAATTAAAAACTTAAGAACAAAGGAAAGCCCAGGTCCTGAGGGATTCATAACTGAATGCTACAATAAATTTAGAAAAGATTTAATGCCAATACTACTCAAACTCCTTAATGAAATCAAAAGGAAAGAAATTCTCCCTAACTCATTCCTGGAGGCAAGTATTACCTTGATACCAAAACCAGAGAAAGATCCAACCAAAAAGAAACACAAAAACAAAACTATGGGCCAATCTCCCTAATGAACATAGAAGCAAAATCCTCAATAAGACACTAGCAAACAGCCAAATCTTTTTTTTTTTTTTTTTGGTACTGGGAATCCAACTCAGGACCTTGCACTTGCCAGGCAGGCACTTATGCCACTGAGCTATATCCTTGGCCCGATACTGGCAAACAGAATGCAGCAAATCACCAAGATTATACACCATGACAAAATGGGATTCATCCCAGAAATGTAGGGATGGTTCAATGTATACAAATCAATAACCATAAAACAGAACCAAAGACAAAAACCACATCATCTCAATAGGTGCAATAAAAGCTTTTGATAAAGTCCAACACTCATTCATGATAAAAATCCTACAGCAAATTGAAATAATGGTATTTATCTGAATCTGATAAAAGCCTTCTATGACAAACCAACAGCCAACATCATACTAAATGCACAAAAATTGAAAGCTTTCACTCTAAAATCAGGAACAAGACAAGGATGTTCACTATCGCAACTCCTATTCAATATAGTTCTGGAAACATTAGCCAGAGCAATTAGACAAGAGAGAAAGAAAAGGATAAGGATAGAAAAGGAAGTTAAATTATCATTATTCACAGATGATATGATACGCTACATAGAAGACCCCAAAAACTCCAACAAAAAACTTAAAGATTTAATAAGCAAATGCAAGTAACATAGCTGGCTACCAAGTCAATACTTAAAAATCAATAGCATTCCTGTACACAGACAACAAACTTACTGAGAGAGAAATTAGGGAAGCAACATCCTTTACAGTAGCATCAAAAAAATGAAATACTTAGGAATCAATCTAACAAAGGAAGTACAAGATCTATACATTGAAAATTATAGTACTCTGAAAAAGGAGATTGAAGAGAATATCAGAAAATGGAAAGATATCCTTTCTTATGGATAGGAAGAACTAACATTTTGAGAAAGGCCATACTCCCAAAACTGTCATACAGATTTAATGCAATTCCAATAAATACACCATTAGCATACCTTACAGATCTAGAGAAAACAATCATAAAAATTCATTTAGAAACTGAAGAGACCTAAAATAACAAATGCAACCCTGGGTAACAAGGGTAAGGTAGGAGGCATCACAATCCCTGACTGGGAATTATACTACAAAGCTACTGTGATAAAATCAGCATGGTACTGGCAAAAAAACGTCCTGAGAATCAGTGGAACAGATTAGAAGATGCAGATACAACCCTAAACACACTTAGCCACCTTATGTTTGACAAGGGGCCAAACATGTTCACTGGAAGAAAGATAGCCTCTTTAATAAATGAGGATGGAGAAATCAGCTTTCCACATGCCAAAGACTAAAACTAGACCCATGTCTATCACTATGCATTGAACTAAAGTAAAAATGGATCAAAGATCTAACTATTAAAACAAATACTAAATCTACTGGAAGAGAAAGTACTTAGAAATCTTGAAGACACAGGGGTAGGCAGAGTTCCTGAACAAAACCCAACCTGCACAGGAAGTACTTCAAAGAATCAGCAACTGGGATCTCATGTTCTTAAAAAGTTTTTGTACATCAAAAGAAATCACCAACAGAGTGAAAAGACACCCCACAAACTGGGAAAAAAATTTAGCCAGCTGTCCCTCAGACAAAGGACTTCTATTGAGAACATATCAAGAATTGAAAAAAATGGGCCCCAAATTCAAAGACCCAATCCAAACATTAGCATTTTTGGCAAAAAAAAAAAAATGGACATGCATATCTCAGATGGAGAAACACAAATGGAAAATAAATACGTGAAAAAAATGTTCAACATCATTGGTCATTCAAGAATTGTAAATTAAAACAACACTGATATTCCATCTCACCCCAGAAAGAAAGACTATCACCAACAAATTAATCAATAACAAATACTGGCAGGGCTGTGAAGAAAAAGGAACCTTCCTTCACTGTTGATGGGAGTGTAGACTGGTGCAACCACTATGGAAATCAGTGCAGAGATTCTTGACAAAACTAGGATCAAAGGTCCCATTTGACTCAGATATTCTCCTTCTGGGTATTTTCCCTAAAGGATTAAAAACATCATACTACAGCGATATATGTATACTCATGTTTATAGCAGCACAATTTATAATAGCTAAATCGCAGAAACAGCACAAATGCCCATTAATCAAGAAATGGAGAAAAAAGGTGTGGTAATTTTATACAATCGAGTACTACTTAGCTGTGAAGAAGGATAAATTCAAGGCTTTTATAGGTAAATGAATGCACCTTGAGAACATACTCACAAGTGTAATAAGTCAGACTCCCATATACAAATATCATATTGTCTCCCTACTGTAAGATACTGAAAGAATAAATAAGATCCAAAGTGTACAATAGGTATTGTAAAATGGAAAGAAACTGCTCTAAAGGGGAACTAGAGGAGGGGGAGGGAGAAAAAAAGGAAGGGAAAAGAATATATAAAAAGATATATTCGTCCTTACCTGTCATATATATGTTTCTTTCATATATATATGAAAGGAACAGTTTGTGCTTATGTTGTTTGATTAATATTGCATGCCTATATCTTGTAATCTGAGCAACTACTTTGAAGATAGCAATATGCAATATATTAACCATTGCTAATTTCCTACTGTATTGTTTTGAAATTATGTATCATTGTTTTTATTGTTTTTCTCTCTTTAAAAGAAAAAAAACATTCTACCATTTCTCAGCATCACCACACTGGGGACTAAGCTTCCAATGCATGGACTCTTATGGGACACATTCAAACCATATCCAACCATGGCAGGATCCATCAGCACTTTGTATGTATCAACTCACTTCATCCTTTAAAGTACATGTTTTAGGTACCATCTACTGCTTAGAGAACTGAAATATAGAAATGTTAAAATATTTGCCCAGGTTCACAGAGCTAGTAAGTGGCAAAGCCAGGCAATTTGATTCTTATAACCAATCCTCTGACCTGTTCAACTACATTCTCTATTAGCTGGTCATCAATGCCTTTTTTTTGGAGGGGGCAGCTGATGTGTGGGTTTTATTTGGTTTATCTTTTTCTATGGGACAGAAAAAAATTGAGGTATGTAACCTTGTCTTTGAGGAGGTGCCCACCCTAGAGATGAGCTTACTTAATTTCATTTAGTGGCACTTCAGTCCACATAGAGCAGATAGTTACTAAATGCCCATCCTGTATCACACAGTGAGCTTACCCTTTGGGAAATATGATTGAGTAAAGCACTTCATGGCCCTGAGGATCCCAAGGTCTGGTGGTTTCCTGTGGGAACAGTGTAGATCAGAGTGCTACAAACCACAGAGAGGTAGGAGAGTAAACTATGGCTGCCATTTTTTTCTGTATAGGCCAGTAGAACTAAGGTCGCCAAGACTGACACCATACCACCTATTTCTTATTTCCTTTCTCCCCAGTATCTTTGTAAATATTTCCTCCAAATTCAATTTGGTCCTTAAATGTCTCACTTTCTCATCTTCTTTCATTTTTCTATATACCTCCTCAAGTTTCCTTGTTGACAGAGATCACAGATCTGGTCCAAAATTTGGAAAAAATTTGACCAAATCTCAATTTCTCCAGCACATGCTTAGAAATTACAAATGTTAGTCAGTTTTTCATTGCTGTAATCAATAACTTAGATGACTAACTTATAAAGAGGAAAGGTTTATTTTCACCTACAGTTTTGGAGGTTTCAGTTCAGGGTCTGTTGTCGTCCTGTTACTTTGGGCCTGTGGTGAGGGAACACATCACGGGAGGGACATGTGTGGAACAAAACTGATCACTTTCTGGCTGGGAAGAGAAGGAGCAAGGAAGGGACTGGAGTCCTACAGTCCTCTCTGACAGCACATTCCTGATGACCTGAAGAGTTCCCACTAGGACTCACCTCTTAAATTTCCACAATCTTCAAGTAGCACCAAGCTGGTGACCAAGCCCTTAACATGGAGGCCTCTAGGGAAGTTCCAGATCCAAACCATAGAACAAGGCCTATCTTGTTGTTCCACATGATAGGGAAGGAGACTACAGAAGATGCATCACAGTTCTGTCTAGAAGTGATACACATCGCTTCCCCTTACATTCCATAGCTCTAGGCAAGTCTCATAGCCATGCTCAACCAAGGTCAAAGGCATATATGTGTCTGAAGAACTTGTTGGTGAGCTCTAGTAACACCTAGCATATAGACTTTCATATGCTTTGATGGACAGAGAGAGAAACTGAATTGAAGAATGGAAGTCAAATAATTTGTCCAAGTTTAAACAGCTGGTAAGTGATTGACACAGGAGTCAAACTTGGCCTTTGCGAATTAGGACAGAGGTCATTAAACTTTCCCTGTGAGGGTCAGAGAGTGAATATTTTAAGTTTTGCAGGCCATATGGCCTCTGCCCAAGCTATTTAACTTTACTGCAGCCACAAACAACATGTAAATAAATAGGCCTGGCTATATTCCAATAAAACTTTATTTATAAAAATATGAAATGAGCTGGATTTGGCTGGCAGGCCATGATTTGCTGATCCCTCACTTAGAGTCCTTGCTGATGACTTCAGGGTTACCTTGAGCTCTGAAAATTTTGAAATGATGAACAAGTGAGAATTATAACCATTTTCTACCAAATGTCTGCTACAGTGTTACCTCCCTAGTTAGTCAGAGTTAAATGATTTTACAGCCTTTGATGGGTCACTGAGCTTTCATCCAACCAAGGTCAAGTGTAACCAGCTTCTCTTTGGGGCCTGGCTAATTATTACTGTTCAAGTTTAAAGGGAATGGCACATGGGTAATTTTCTTACTAAAAATGACAACAGGAACCCTACCAAAGACTAAGCAAGCCACTATTAAACCCCCATTAGCTGTGTGGGGTCATTTCTAATGGCACATTCACCGATGGGACAATTGTTCTGCTGGCCTGTGCTAACCAGCAGTTGAAATCAATGGGAAGCTTTGGGCACCAAAGCAAGGGTTTTTTTCTGAGCCACCTAACCCAGACCTTGTTTTTCCAGCTGACACTCTGCCTGTGTCAGCTAATTCCTACTTTGGAAAATGCATTCCAGGGCTAATAAAGACTTTAAAGTCACTATTTTCTCACCATGTTATTAAAACACAAATAGCTTTGTATATTCCTAATATGATCAGGAGATTCCTGAACTAGTTTAGAAACTGCCCAAATGTCACGGAATCTGGATTTCCCATTGGGAAGGCCTAAGATCTATTTGTAAGCTCATTGTTTCTAAATGATTCAAGCTCTAGAACCTCGAGAAAGTGAATTAGGGGCGACTGAGGGAAAATGTAGAGATGGCAATTTTACTGGCATGCATGTACATCTGAAAATCTGCAAGGCAGCATTCACCTTCACTAAATACTTACCAGCTGTGGGAAGCTGGGCACTGCTACCTCACTTGACTGAGTTTCAGTTTCTGTGGGTGGAAAATGGCAAAGATGAGGCCAATGTCACAGCTGTTGTCAGGAGGGAGACAATGTGTAAGTGCCCACAAGTCCCTCCATGAATGGCAACTAGAATAGAAGCAGGAAGGCCCAAGGCTCAGTCAAGCCAAAACTAGCTGGGAACTGGCTCCAAAAAGTTGGCAGAATCAAACCCAAGCTGATCTTCCGAGTGCTAATTTGGAGTTGATCAGGAGAAACCATGACAAGCCAGAATGATTAGCAGAATAAGGTAATGGAACTTGCACGACATGAGCCTTGCTCATCCTGGGTTGGCACCCAGTCCTCCCCTGGCTGGTCCACAGCTATTTCAAAGGAGAAGTGCCATGTGGGGCAGGGGGACAGGAGGCCTCACTTCAACTGATCACCTTCATCTTCACTGTCAGTTTTCACGAGGTGCTACTCTGAGCTCACTAGGGGCTTGATAAGACCTGTGGGTATGGCTAGCAGGCCTGGGCACATAGGTACAGGGTAGGGCCACACATCACCTTGGGCCCCAGATGCTTGGTGGTGGCACTGCAAGCAGAAGACCAGAAGTTTATACCTTGTGGAAGTTTTAGATACCCGACTGGGGCCTCTGAACTCTAAGACTTTATACTCCCTGTTTTTTATAAGAAAACTGAGACCAGTGGTAGGTGGTTAGTGCTTTGCCAGTGGTCACCTGGACAGCAAGGTGGTGGGTCAAGCTATGAACCGAGCTCAGTTTCTTTCTGCCTACTTATCTACTTTGACATCCCTTTAAGGATGGGGGAGGACTAGGAGTGTAGTTCAGTGGTAGAGGCCATGTTTAGCAAGAGCAAGGCCCTAGGAGCCATCCTAGTGCCACAACAAGGGGTGGGGCACAGATACTCTAAACAGAAAGAGAATAGTTTGAAGTCAAGGAAACAAATTTCTAAAATTCCTAGCAATGCCCAAGTAAAAACATTTCCCTTTATAATATCCACAGGGAAACAAGGAACCTTCCTAGTCCCTCTATGCTTAGAGTATATTCAAGTATTCCTACCCAGAGAGAAGGATAGCCCCTGGTCCAGAAGATTGAGTACAAACATTAAACACTATTTTCCCTGATTTTTTTTGTTGTTGTTGTTGAAAATTTCTAATGCCTGACCCTGCTATTTCCTAGCTGTGTCTTTGGGCTTTCTGAGCTCCGACTACCACCTGTAGCCCCAACACAATAGGACCAGTTTTAGAATCTGGACTCTTTTATAATCTGTAAAATGTTAGATGAATGTAAAATTTTGGCCAAAGGATTTTATGTTTTGGTAAAGCAGACTGAGGCAGAAAATCCCCAACTGGGAGCAGGTGTGGTCTCTCCTTTCCCTAAAAAGAGGGTAAGGGAAAAACTCCAGCCAGCCATTCCGCAGAGCCTGGAGACTCCCTCCTGTTTCTACAGTCTCCCTGTCAACTGTCCAGGGGGTCACAAAGTCTCCCCCACTGAAATCTGCAGCTAGTTGCATTCCAGGCAGACTTGCCAATCATTAGCCGTGCAATTTTGTTTATGCTGCCCCAGCCTGGAATTTGGCCTCTTACAAAATCCCAGCTACAAAGGGAGAACTGGTTGGACCAAAACTGCTCAGTGAGTGCAGGAAGCCTCCCAGGAAGGTGGTTGGGAATGCTTGTTAAATGGATACTAGGCCTGGGCAGCCCACCAAGCCCAGCCCCAAGGTCCCAGCTGCCCTTTCTGCTGACATTGAGAGTCTGAGGTGTGATCTGGCCCTCAGACAGGACAACTCCTCTCAGATTCAGATGACACCCTAGCTTCAGCCAAAGGTCAGTCTTCTCTGCCAGTATTAGCAGCAGCATTGCCTTTAAGTCTTTGCCCTATGGAGGGATTAACATTTGTTAGGCATCTTCCGTGCAGCAGGGATTGTATGATCTTAATGATTTCCCAAGGAGAGCTCTACAGAAGGCAAAGCTAGGGTTCTGATCATTGGATTTGCTCAAGGTCAAAGTGTCAGAAAAGTGTTATAGAAGGGGCAGCTGCTATTTGCATCGATGAGTGCGCATCCCTGCTTCTCCCCTTTCTTAGGAGAATAAACCCCGCTGCCTGTCTCCGTGGACTTGCCATGAAAGCCTGGCAAACTTAATCATAAGACCACACCCTTTTGGTAAATCAAACAAGAACGTGGACAAAGTTAGGCCACTTAGATCCTGTTTTACATCTATGAACACATACATGCCTGTGCAGTGGTCTGAATATCTGTGTCCCTCAACTCATGTCCTGAAATCCTAACCTCCATGTGATAGTATTAGAAGAGGGAGCCTTTGGGAACTGATTGATCATGAGGGGTAGCCCTCATGAGTGAGATAAATGCCCTTATAAAAGGGATTCCAGAAAGCTAGCTTACCCTTTTTCCAACATGCAGGGACACAGTCAGCAGAGCATAACCTGAAAGAGGGCCCTCATCAAAGCACATCCAGGCTGGTACCCTCACCTCAGGCTTCCAGCTCTGTGAGAAATAAACTTGTTGTTTGTAAGCCGCTAGGTCTGTAATAGTTTGTTTTAGTAGCCTGAACTGAAAAACTGTCTTGTAGCAACCCAATGGTATAGGTCCCCATTTTACAGATGAACCAGCTGAGATACAGCAAAGTTAAGTAACTTGCCTGAGGTCACACAGGTAGTCGAAGTGCTATGTTTCTGCACGTTTTTACCACATGCTAGTGAGGTTAGTGTCCACCCTCTTTCTATTCTCCCACACTACTTCTTCGGGCTTTTGGGTTTTATGTTACCTGCCAGTCAGCCTCCACTCTACTTTCATTGTCATTTTAACAATCGAACCAGGTCAAGCCATTTCTCATACTTCCAAATCACTCTATGTCCAGCAGGATCAACTCCAAATAATTAGCCAGCAACTAGGTTTGTTCTGACTCCCTAAACAGCTCAGCTATCCACATGTAGGCAAGCACGCATGCATGCATGTCCACACACACACACACACACACACACACACACACAAAACCCTTGCAGAAAGACAAGATCGCTTATGGTTTCCAAAACATGTTAGCTTTCTAGAGTGGCACTGTGCATACACAGGATGCCACATATGGAATTTAAAATTTTTTTACTATCCACGTAAAAAGAAACTGGTGAAAGTAATTTTAGTAGCATGCTCAATATTAACATTTCAACATGTAATTGATATAAAACACACTATGAATGCATCTATTGTTCTTGTTTAAAGTTTTGGCAATCTGGTATGCATTTTATACTTACAGAACATCTCAATTTGTACTGCAGCTCTAGAATAAGGCTTACCTAAATTTTTAAAGTCAAAGCATATATAGGAAATGATCAAATTTTAACATTATCTTGAGTGCAAATGGTGGAGCTTGCTCAGGATCAGGGGCAACAGGACAGATACCCGAGTGCCCCACTCCACTCCAAATAGAGAGGGCTGGATATGCAGACACCTGATGTGTATTAAGAAAAGGCAACCAGTTTGAGAATTTCAGGCTTACTTTTGAGTTTCAGGCCCTATCTGAAGCTGACTGAGTCAGAAACCCTGGGGCATGGCCCAGTATGGAAATTTAACAAGCTTTGAAGGGGATGGTGATGTTTCCAGGCATAATGGTAGTAATACCACCATCTGCCTACCCTTCACTGAGAGCTTTCCAGGAATGGTCACTTCTTAAATGACTGACATCCAGTCCTACACAGGTGCCATAACTAGCCCATATTACAGAAGAGGAGGCTGAGGTATAGAGTTGAGTGTCATGGCCAAGCTACATAGCTGATATATGGCAGGGCAGAAACAGAATTTGAATCATGCTCTCTCTGCTCTAGCAGCCATGCGACTTATGCTTTGCCATGCAACTTTCTAGTGCTACTGAAGGCTTGAAATTTTTAGTTTTAAACTATTATATCCTAATATCTTACATTGGGCACTGGGGCTACAAGGATAACTAATATTTGCTTCTCAAACTTAAGGAGTTTGTGGAATAATCATCTTGGGCCTCAAAGTTTTCAACAAATCAGGAATGTTCTGAGCTAACCTGAATGGAAGCCAGTGGGATAACTGGGAATTAGGAAGGGTAGATCTTCCTGGTAGGAACATATGTATTGGGATTTTTCAGGGTGATATTGATTATGGTTCTATTCTCAAATTGCAGTGTAACTGTTTCTTCATCATTGATTTCTTTGAAAGCAAAATTTTTGCTCTATTGTTTTGGCTTCTAACTTGGCCTTGCTGCATTTACTTGTCAGCTAAACTCTAATAGGGCAACGTGGGCTGATTTCCCTGCACCCACGGTTTTAGGCCTGGGGATGCTATAATACTCTGAGAAAGTGGAAGTGATGACATATGACAGTTTTGTAGAGCAGAATATCTATGAAACCCGGATGTGCACCCGAGCCTTTCTTCTCTTGAGGGATTGGTCAGTGTTGTACCTATTAGGAATGTCTTTGACTACTAGTAACTAAAAATCTGACCCAGTATTTCATTCTTATTTCTGACAAGAGGTCTAGAATGGGCAGTAGATGGCTTTGGCTCAGCAGCTTACTAATGCCAGGGCCAGTGAATGCTTTCCTTGGCCTCTCCCTTCAGGTTTGTCCCTCAGAATTACACAATGCACCCTTAACTCCAGATATCACCCTTTGTTCAAGGCAAGATGGGGCAGGCAAGGTAGTGTGACAGCAACTGGTTTCAGGATGGATGGAATCTTATAAGATCTGGTGTCCACCTGGTGTGGGCTGCCTGGACCACCATGGTGATTAGACCAGTGGTTGGTGCTTCAGGCCAGTGACTGGTCCCAACTGGCCTTTGGGGAGTGATGTAGCCATCCATTGCTGAAGTTTGCCTCTGGTCCTTAGGTGTGTTTACACTAGTGCCTCTCCATGAGTCAGTGTCCCTTTGGGGTTCCTGGGAACTTGCAGAAACCTCACACACTGCATACTGCCTGGCTCATTTGTCCAGGTGCCTCTTCCTACAAAAGCCTCACAGTTATCCCTGGGCAAGGCCTTGTGCAGCGCCCTCCTCAGCTGTGCCCTGTTCACCACACACAGGGAAGCATTCCACAAACTCTCATCCTCCCTCGCCCAATCCTGTTTCCAGGATCCTTCGGGATATTTCCACTCTGCCATCCTCTGCTGTCCCTCCCTGAGCTGGGAAAGCCAGCTGCCTGTGTGGTTGGTCCCTTCATTTTCACCACCATCTTCTCTATGGAACAACTGCAGGCGAGCAGATGGAGTTTGGTTCCCCTTCTGCAGCTCATCTCAGCTTAAGACTTCCTCTAAGTTGAATCTTTTTCCCTATCCTGAAATGACCATCACTTTTCCTCTTTGCTGAGGGCACAACAGACAGGTCCTATAGTTTTAATGTGTCCTCCAAAAGTTCATGTCAAAAATAATCTTCAAACTCATATATTAATGGTATTTGGAGTTGGGATCTTTGGGAAGTAATTAGCATTAGATGAGGTCATGAGGGTGGGGGCCCATCATGGGATAAGTGGCTTTATAAATAGAGGAAAAGAGATCTGAGCTGGCCCACTTGCTGTGTCTTGCTGTGTGCTTTTCTTTGTCCTGTTATGATACAGCAAGAAGACTCTAACAGATGCTGGCATCATGTTCTGTGATTCCTACCCTCCAGAACTATGAGCAAATAAGCAGCTGTTCTTTATAAATAACTTGGTCTCAGGTATTTTGTTATAGCAATACCAAATGCACACTATAACAAAAGGTTACAGAGAAGTAACAAAGCAAACAACTCACTAATCAATAACAGAAGATCCACAAATATGTACTAATCTGGTTTCAGTTGCTTTTCTTTCAAAACAGATAGGCAGAGCAAAAGACACATTTAACAGTCACCCTCCTCCTGAAACAGCAGTCTAGTGTGAAAATGAGAATGTTTTGCCCTGTTCCATTCAGTGCTGATTATTATGATGTTAATTATGCATTTAGTCAACTGGGAAGAGTAGTAAAATACAAACAATGCAATTAAGAAATGCAATTAGCGTCAGCATGTAGAGCTCCTAGTTGCCCTGCACTTCAATGAGACAGGCCCCTCCCTGTTTCCTACAGTGGGATGAACCTCGCATTCAGAATTTCCTGCCCAATATCCATGAGATTTTTCCCACTAAGCAACACATCAAATAAATGAAAATAAAAGCAATATTCAAGAATTCATTTCACCTTTTCTGATACCCCTTGTGTGAACCCTTTGACAACAACTTGGCAATGAGTCCCAAATCCCCATGACTTATGGTAACCAAAGCCTCACCAATCTAGTGTTTTTTATCTTTCTGGTCCAGCCCAGTTCAGACCACATAGATGCTAGCACATGTAGGATGGAGCCCTTAGTACAGCATGCTCATTGTCTGAGTACATGTCCATCTCTAGTACTAGATGAAGTGTTTTTGGAAGACAGGCATACAGTCTTATCCTCTGTCACCTGGTACATAAAAAAAGGCTTAATACATGTTAAGTTAAGGGACCATTAACAATAATTTTGGCTACTGTTTACTGAGCATCTACTATGTAACAGACTTTGTGATTAGCATGTCCCACATATTATTTCACAGTATTTTGATTATTTTTATTCCATTTATACAGAAGAAACTGAACTCAGAGCATTTGCATATATCCAAGGTCATGCTCTTGTTAAAGGGGGGAGGGCAGGGAGAGAGGTTTGGAATCCAGCTCTATCTGACTTCGGAGCCAGCATTCAGTTAATTGTCACAATATACGTGTATGTGCATGCACATCCGCCTGTGATGACTTAGGTAGGAAGAAAACATGGCAAAATGAAAAATAAATGATCTACTTGGATGTTTGGGGACGAAATGGTGCATGGATAATTTCTTTCTTGTTTTGTATTTCTTCAAATGTTAAGGCAGTTTGAAAAGAGAAGAATCTACATCAGTTCCAAACCCTTCTGGGGTTAAATCCTGGTAGCCCGGTTATCTTAAAGGGAGACAAACCACACCAATCACTTAATGCCTTTTCTGTCTCCTGGCCAGGGGCAAGTGGACAGTTAATTTCAGAGACAGTGGTTGTATGTAAGACCTGCTTCTGGAATAGATATCTTCTGCCCACCTGGTCCATTGCACAAGGGGTATTGCTTATTTACCATTCTGTAGCTCTACTTGTGCTACCCTTGGTGGAAGCTGCACAGATGACACTCCAGGTCCCATCTTGTTGTAGGGGTGTGTGTGCTGGGTTCAGACAGGGAGAGGAGGAGGAATAGACAAACGCATTTGCCATGGCTGCCATATCTGTGTATATTCTAAGATTCACAAGGCTGACACTGTCTCTAAATGGATTGAAATAAAATTCAAAGTTGATATTTGTCACACTATTTAAGCTTGTGTCTCATTCCATATCATTCTACCTATGTGTTATGAATTAATATTTTAATGCATCCTGTAATTATCTTATGAGCAGTGCATAATTCATTGCTTTGTAGTTTTTTCAGTGTTGAAATTGGTAACGCAAATGTTTAAAAATATAGTTCAAATTTTGTTTGAGCATATCTTTATTTTTAAAACACACACTCTAAAAAATGAGAAACATAGAAATGGCTCAGGTCCCTTTCACTTCCTGAGAAATCCAGGGCCCTGTTATCTGAGCTTGACTGGGACAGGACAGACTGAGAAGTCTGACCCCATTTTGGAGTGTTCAGTGTGCTTGGGCGCTGGAATCTATTCTTTGTACTGAAAATAAAATAAATATGGAAAAGCAGAAAATAAGATGAAAAGAAGCAAAGTCTAGGTATTAAAAGGGCAGTGAACATCCATTTTAAATGGAAAGCAACTCCATTCATTCATAACAGCTTCTTCCTCAAGCTCTACAAAATGAAAAAGAAATTAATTTTTAAAAAGGAATAAGTTCACAGTGACAAAGAGAATATGAACTTAGCTATGTCAACTAATGTTCTGAAAAATGAAAGGAGATAGGTGAATAGTAACTTCCTATGCCAGCTGGGGAAAGCTTTAAACTAAACCCACAAGTGAGAAACCAGAGTACCCTAGGTCACAGGAGGACTTGGAGATACCAAGTAGCTTGTAATGGGATGAGAAGAAGGGTTGAGAGTGGTAAAAATGTTTGAAAAAACCAGAGATATCAACACCAGCATCACTACTACCATGACTGCCATCAGCACCAGCACCATTCGGTCACCACACCATCATCACCACTCCAACACCAACATCACCATCACTATCAACAATATCATCACCACCACACCATTGCCACCATCACTGCTACCAACAGCACCAGTCCCACATCAGTGTTTTACCACCACCACCATCACTATCACCACCACCACTACTACCACCATCACTCCTTCCCCCAACCAGGGAATCCAGGCTAAAAGTCCCTCCTCTATCACAATAAACTACTGAATACTTTTGGTTTGGGGGGAGTTAGAGAGACATTAGGCACTATTCAAAATAGGGGGAAAATGCTTTATTTTACAAGAATATTAAAGGAAACCTTTATATTGCATAGTGAGACCTATATGGCTGCCAGTGAGAACGACATGGCCACTGGGGGAATGACTCCCAGGCAGAAGACTGGAGGATTTCTTTATAGGAAATCAAACCAGCCTAAGAGCAAAACCTGTTAACTTTTCCATTCAGTAGTGAAGCTCATCATCAACAAGCTCTGTTCATGGGCTTCCAAACAGCTGTCTAGCTCATAACTGTGAACACCAACCAATGTCACTAGGCAACCAAAGCCTCTGGAACAAGAGAAACATAAAAGAGGAATCCAGAGGTGACAGAGACAATGCTGGAGACAGAGGAAAACTGCCCAGGAACAAGAAGAGCAAAAATATTATGCTCAGAAGGAGAAGAATGGATATTACATTCCTAAGAATAAGAGGCTGTAAAAATGAAAGAGCAGAAGATAACAAACAGCTCTGTGATAAAAGAGGATAAAAGAGATTCTAAAATCCTGTGTCCCTTCCCAGAATCGACAGAGGAAGACACATTGGAAATTAAGTAAACACACTTTGAGCAGCAGTGACTCTCATTCCAATCAATATGTGACCAAAGAAAATCTGAAAACCACTGACTGTGGCTTTTAGGTTGGGTCCTAGTTAGTATCTGCTGATCTGCAAAACGACCCTTCTCTATATGAATTATGATACCTATTTTATAAATAGAATCCTAGAAGGGTACATTAATGGGTTGAACCATATGAAATAATCAGTTTCATAGTTCAGAAATGGTGGCATGCCAGCAATTTAAATGCGGCAACCTAATTTATGGTTCAAATTTGCACTGTTGTTTTTGGGTCAAAGTTATGAAAGGTCAGAAGATAAGTCACTGTCACCTGGGACCTTGAATATGTTGTGTTTTCATAGTATCCTTGAATCTAAAAGGAAAAGAATGCACATGTTTTAGAGGTCACAGGTGTCCTCTTTCCTAGGTTGGTGTGGTCAATTTGCAGCAAAACCATACACGTGTGTGTGTGTGTGTGTGTGTGTGTGTGTGTTAGGTGAAGTAGTCAATTATATCACCCCAAATTACAAAGAAACAGAATCTGCAGGAGTGTGGGCTGGGGACAGAAATCTCATTGTTAGATCATTTGTGAGGCTTATTCCCTATGTAGGAGTAGCCCTTCATAGAAAAGCAGACTCCTTTAAGTTTAGGCAGTAAGTAACTTCATTTTTAAAAAATGGTTGCCCTTGGGAAATGCTGGCTTGAACATTTTCTCCCTGCCCTATTGGATGAAATCTTTAAAGAGCAGGAACTCAGGCCTGATTTCTTTAGTCATTTGTTTTAGAGAATCACAAATCCTCCCCTGACACTTACAATCTCAAGAATAGTCTCATTTCCATAATTAAAATTTCCAGTCTGGGTAACTGGAAATACTCCAAATTGTACTGAAAGTGAAGACATATGTCCTCTCACCTCCCCCAACCAGGAGGGGTTGATTTAGGGCTGAGGATCACAACAAGGGGCAAGAAGAGAGGGTCCTTTTTCTTCTCTCCTACTCCTTTGGGCCTCTTCTGGCTCCTCCAGGTAATATGGAGGGTGGGGTTTGTGGCAGATTTCCCTGACACCCCGCCACCCTGGTATTGGCTTCACCTGGCTTCAGCAGAGGTTTAAGCCTAACTCTATCTTGTGGTTACTCTGTGGGTTTTTGAAGACCTTTATCACTGGGGATCTCCCAACTGCAGTTCCTTAAGGCAGGGGCTATTTTTATTGCTCGGCTGTGTGCCAACTCCTTCATCCCTTATAAATTCTTTCTTGATATCACTGCACATGGGGGCTTTGGGGGCAAAACTTCCAGCCAGATCTCTATTGTGCATGCTCCATACACACAGGAGGAAATGCTCAGACATTCTCTGTCCAGGCAATGCTGGAGTGTTGGCCATTTTTAACGTGGTGCTCCTTCTCCCTGGGGGCTGAGCGGTAAGCCAGCCAGCCTCTTCTTGCCTATAGGCGTTCTGTGTGGGGCATAGTCACCAGACTCACATGTTTGCTTCTAACTTCAGGGGCTCAAGCCATACTCTCTGCTATGATTCTAGCCACACGTTTAGGATGATAAGGACAAGCTCCCATGTCCTGCCTCAAGGTAAGGCTGAGGAAACAATGTCAATCACTCCAACAACTTTCGCAAAGACATCTTCCTTCTCAACTTTTTCAATCTATTTCACTTAGTATGATGACTTCATGGTTCAACTATGCTGCAGCACGGGTCAGAATTTCCTTTTTAAGGATGAATAACATTCCACTGTGTTTATAGGTCACATTTTGCTTATGCATTCATCCATCAATGGATGAATTGCTTCCACCTCTTTGCTGTTGTAACCAGTGCTGCTATGAACACGGATGCACAACTCTTTGAGATCTGCTTTCAATAATTTTATACCCTCGGGTATGTATTAGGCTCAGGTTGAAAAGCTAGATTTTGTTCCCTATCTTTGCAATTCCTGCTGGAGTAGTAGCTCCTCACTTTGCAGTGACTGTGTCAAATGTTGTATATTTTTGGCTTATCAGTATCTCAAAAGGTAGAAAAGGACCCATTTTTGGCTTAATGCTATATAAATATGCTATATATGCAAATATGTGTTTGGTAGGTGTGCATAAAGAACAGGTACTTATATGTGGATCTATTTCTGTCCATACAGATAATGTAGGACCGGACTGTCTGTATACAGATGTATGCCTGTGTTCGTGGTGCATATCCATGATCTCTGTATATCTGTGCATGGTAATTGTGTACATGCCTGCATACACATATGTGCAGGCCTGTGAAACAGGTACTTGTGCTATACATGCACACTCAGAGCTCATCTGTAAACCCCAAGCCATAAATTTTCCCCAAGGCTCCCTTAGCTCCAGTTTACAAGGCCTCCTTGGTAAGTAGTGGGAAGCAGAAGGTATTCCAGTTCAGAGGGTGGGCCCTCAGCAGCCTGGGAAGAGAGAGGTGCCCAGGCTGTGGGAAATCACAGGCTCACTGTGAGGGAAGCGTGACTGCAGCAGCCTTTGAGTGCATCAACACTTTGCTCTTTCCCCTCTCCATTGAGTAGTCCTGGAACAGTGATTTGACTTAGCAGAAAGCAGAAAGCTTCTCTCAGAGCTTTGCCTCTTAGCTGAGTGCAAGGAGAGAGCACAAGAGAAGTCCCTGCCAAGAGTATCGCATTTATGAATCAAGGTCACTTCCCCCAAAGTTGCACTTGAGCCACACGAGCACCCCATGTGAGTCATTAAGTGCCTGCCATGTGACTCATTCATTCTGTCTGTGATGTCACAGGGCAGTCAAAGCCAGTGCACCAAAGTTAGTATGTCTGCATGCACGTGTGTGTGTGTGTGTGTGTGTGTGTGTGCGCGCGCGAGCCCATGCGGGACTTCAGGAAGGGTAATCAGGATGCACAAGTGAGTCACTGCATTATATTTTCCTGGGATGCCAGAGGCCCAATTCTGTGCCGATGCACAGAGAAATCCAGGAGTCGATGAAATGTTGCCAGAAGCCAAAGCCAGAGCCACTCTGCCATAGCACAGGAAAGAGTAGTCCCAGCTTAGTAGGAGGGTGAGTGGGGACAAGTTTGCTCTGTGCTTGTAATAAATTTGCTCTTCAATCTGCTGCATGTGGCCAGCAAAACCTAGCCTCCCAGGGGTGAGCACTTGCATTTATATTACCTTTGTCCCAGCAAACTTGGAAGCCCATGATGGCACCCTGGACAAACAACATCCCTGTTAGTAAAGACACTGGAGGTCTGGCATTGAACATGTTGAAGAGGTCATGGCAGAAATGGGGGAAGGATCAGTTTTCCCAGTGGGAGCAAGGTCATGGAGTTACCCAATAAATCTACGCAGCAGCTTGGAGGCCATAGCAAAAGCCATGCTCTCATTTATAGGAAAGACTCAGTGCTGTGGGTTCCAGTTGTTTATAGACTGTTAGCAGCCAGGACCCTATGAGTCTCGGCCTCTTTGCAGATGGGCACACTGCATCCATTTTTGCATTCACTGACCCGCTGGACACAGAATCTACCACATAATTGATACTGGGCTCTTGAAATGCAGAAGTAAGGCAGATTCCTTGCACTTATAGATCTGACACTTCATGGGGTAACTAGACAATGGAAAAGGCCAGTAAATGATATATATGGTCTGTCAGGCGATGAGAGGTACTATGTACAAAAGTACAGCAAGGTAAGGGGCAGAGAATGAAGTGGGGGAAGGATATGACTCCGTAAGGAGAAGCAGGAAGCTCTCTCTAAGACGATTTATAAGTAGAGATA
This sequence comes from Chinchilla lanigera, assembly GCF_000276665.1. Taxonomy (NCBI): domain Eukaryota; kingdom Metazoa; phylum Chordata; class Mammalia; order Rodentia; family Chinchillidae; genus Chinchilla; species Chinchilla lanigera. The sequence continues at coordinate 26,461,252 of NW_004955408.1, read as the reverse complement.
CGAAAGAATGGAGGAAGCATGCTGTGGATACAAAACAGGAAAAGCATTCTGGGCAGAAGGGATGGAAAGACCCTGAGGCAGGAATCTGCCATGCTTGTTCAAAGAACTGCAGGCAGCTAGAGCAGAGAGGCAAGTGAGAAAAGTTAAGATCATACATGTAGGAGCACCCAATTATACAGATACTGTAGGCACTATAAAAACTTTTCTCTTACCAGGAATAAAAGGAGAGGTTATTGCAGGTTTTATTTGGGAAAAGGACATGATCCTTTTTACATTTTCAATGGATCACTCTGGTTGATGTTTGAGGTATAAGTTTTTGAGAGGTAAGCTTAAGACAAAAACAGGGAGACCACTCATTAGGCTATAGCAGTAATCCAACTGCAAGGTGTTGGGGCTTGGAACAAGATGGCAGCAATGAAATGGAGTGGGTAGATTCTGGATATATTTCGCAGGCTGAACAGATGGGGTTCATTGATGTACTGAATGTGGGACATGAAAGAGAGAAGTAAAGGATGACTCTAAAGCTTCTGGACTGAACAGTTGGAAGTGGAAAGTTTATTTTGGATGTATTAATTGGATAATATTTATTTGTTCAATAAAATGCTGACTTGGTCCCCATGTAGAGTGTCATATAGGAAGAGGACATTGAGTCCTGATTTCAAGGGTGACATCTAGGATGAGGGTGTCCATTTAGGACTCAGTGATGGATTAATGGTGTGTGAAGCCATGAGTATAGCTGAGGTCTCCTAGGGAGTGAATGTAGATAGAATGAAAAGAGATGGCCAGGTGCAGCGACACACAATTGAGATTCCAGCTACACAGGAGACTGAGGTAGGAGGAACTCAAATCGGAGGCCAGCTTGAACAACTTAGCAAGAATCTATCTCAAAAATTAAAGGGCAGGGAAGTAGCTCAGTGGGAACGTGCTTGCCTAGCATGTGCAAGGCCCTAGCTAGGTTCAGTCCCCAGTAATACAAGAAAGAGTCAGAGTCATAAGGGAGAAGAAAAGAGGGGAGGGAAGAAAGGGGAAAAGGAGAAGAAAGAAAAAGGGAATAAAAGAGAAGAGAAACCATCACTGAGTGCTGGCTACATTAACATCGACAAGACAGGCAGATGAGGAGTGAAGGTGACTGGGATGTTGGTTCTAGGGAGGTACCAGGAGCAATCAAGAGAGACTGGTGTCCCTGACTGTGAAGAAATGTTTTCAGGAGGAAAGAATGAGCACCTGTAACACATGCCACTGAAAGTCAAGGTGGGGCCATCGGAGTTAGCAATGGGGAAGCCATCGCAGGGTTAGGGAAGGGACTTGATCTGGAAAAGGAAAGACCACAGTCTTTTCAAACTGTTTCTGACCCTTCAAACATGTGCTCTATTAATCCATTTCAATGGGTATTTATTCAGCACTTGCGATAACAAAAGCTCAGATTTAACTTTTGTCAAATATATATCATGTACTAGGTACAGAGCTTCTTTTGGGACTGTTATACAATACTCAGGGTCCACCATAAGAGAGTGGTAAAATTGTGATTCTCCTTTTCATGGGAAATCTGGATTCTTTTCTTTTTAATAATTCATGTAATAAGAAATCCCCACAAAAGATGAAATTTATCATCTTCGCCATATTAAAATGTATATGTCAGCAGTGCTAGAATATTCATATTGTTGTGCAAGCAATCTCTAGAATGTTTTCTTCTTGCAAAGCTGAAACTTCATACTCATTAAACAACTGCTCATTTCCCTCCCTCCAATCTGTGGCAACCACCATTCTACTTTCTGTCTCTATGAATTTGACTATTTTGTATGCTTCATACAGGTGGAACCATACAACTTTTGTCTTTTGTGACTGGTTGGTATCACTTAGCATACTGTCTTCAAGGTTTGTGTTGCAACGTGGGTCAGAACTTCCTTCTTTGTAAGGTGGAATGATATCCCATTGTATGCATAGATCACCTTTTGTTTATCTATCCAGTGATGGACACCTGGGTTGCTTTTACCTGTTGGCTATTGTGCATAATGCTGCTATGAACATGGGTAAACACACACCTCTTCAAGATATTTCAATTCTTCTGATATGTATTGAAAGCCTGGATCCTTAAACTATCCCTTATCAGTATGGCCAACAGAGGGCTGATGCCCACCTTGTCAGGGTGTCCAGACACTGAACAAGCATCTCCATGTATTCTGAACACTGTGCCCAAGACCAGCATGTTGGGAATGCCAACAGTGTGAGTTAAGGGAGGAAGGGAAGAGGAAGGTGCAGAGGCTGCTCCTGAGATCGCCACAGAATACTCAATAGTAGCTGCTATAGTTTGCATCCGGAGCCACCCCCAAAGACCCACATGTTTAAGTTTTGTTCCCAGTCTGTGGTGATCTTGGGAGCTATTGGTGGTAGAGCATTTAAGAGGCAAATTCTGGCAGGAGGAAGTCATACTTATGCTGTCTGCTAAGGGAAACAAGCCAGTCACAAAAGGACAAATGCTGTATGATTTCCCTTAGCAGGGGATAGGCTCCTAAGGGGATATTGGGACCCTGCCTTCCTCCTCCTCTCTGAGCATCCTGATCACTGAGGTAGGAAGATCTCTGCCATGTGTTCCCTGCTATGATGTGCTGTGCCACCGGCCAACATAGCCCCCATGCATTGAGGCCAAGCAACCAAGGAGTGAAATTTCTAAAACATAAGCCTAAATTAATCTTTCTTCCTTATAAGCTGATTTTTTAAAGTATTTTGTTACAGTAAAGCTGACCAGCAGAGTAACCAACCTTTTCAGTCAAAAAAACTTAAGCTCATGGTTTCTGTGTACCCAGCATAAATGGAATAAACGTTTTCGATCTATAATAATAAAATGATGATGTGGTGGTGATTAACTATTCCTTATTGAGGATTTAATTGATCTAGGCAATGTTAAAAGCTCAACACATTATCTTATTGAATCCTTACATCAACCTTGTAGTTTAAGTACTGTTATTATTCCCTTTTACAGATGTGGGAACTGAGGCTGAGGGAGATCAGCTCCCTTGCCCAAGACATACAGCTGATAATTGATGTTTGCGGTCCAGCTAGCCCTGCCCGACTCTCAGGCTGACGCTGCTCTAAACCACAGCCTTGCCTACACTGGGTCCTCGCCCTTGGATCTCTGTGACTTTACCTCCTGCAGGGAACAGAACAAATCAGGCCACACCCAATCCCCAAGAGTGCAAAGCCTTTGCCACTAACCCAGCAACCAGCAGATTTCAACACTCAGATTTCCTCATTTTCCTTCCCAGAATGCGACCGCAGGCCTGCTGAAGCAGGAACAGGCAGGGGCTATGGGTGAGTGGGCAGAGTTATGGGCAGGGGCAGCTCTCACCTTCCATCTGGATGGTCACAATCATTCCTTCAGAGTCCAGTCTTGTACTTGGCCATCTCTGCGGCACACAGCAGCCTGAATGAGCTCTGAAAACTGTAAGCTGATTATATCACTCCCACAGCTACTGTAGTCTTTTAGTAATTTTTCTCTGCTCTTAGAATACAAGTTTCATTCCCCAGCCCTGGAATACAAGGTGCCATGAGCTGGGGCCCCTCTCCTACCTCTCCCACCTGGTCTCCACCCACTCTCACTGTGTCAGGCTGGGTGCTGGCCTCTCCGCTTCCATCCGCTCTCAGCTCAAATGTCCATTCTCATTGCTTTCCACAGTCTCCTCAGAGAAATTAGCATGCATCCCACCCCCGTCCAGGTATTTCCTATCTCATAACATCACATAAAAGTCAATATATAGTCTATTTAAACTTTTTGACTGAATATACAGACATTAAACTCCCCATCTCAGCCACATTGGAGTGTCCACTTCGGTGGAATGAAGTGCACACACAGGGTTGGGTGACCATCACCCCTGCTCATCTCCAACCTTTTCTTCACCCTCATACAAAGCTCTGTACCCATTAAATAATAATCCCCCAGTCCCTGGGAACTGCTACTTTGCTTTGTGTTTCTGTGAATTTGACTACTGGTACCTCATGTAGATGAAATCATACAGCATTTGGCCTTTTGTGACTGGCTTGTTTCCCTTAGCATAATGACCTCACTGTTCATCCGTGTGGTACCATGTGTCAGAATCCCTTTTCTAAGGCTTAATATTCTTCCACTATGTTTGTATGTCACACATCATTTATCCCTCTATTGTTGGACACTGGGTTATTTCTACCTTTTGACCTATTGTGAATAGTGCTGCCATGACTATTTGAGTACAAGTATTTGTCTGTGTCCTTGCTTTCAATTCTTTTTGTATTACACAACCTTTTGCGTTGTTTCTATAACACCACCACCTGAAATCACTGAGCTTGTTCCTTTGTTTACTAACCAGTTTGCCATATTTCCCATGCAGTCTCCCTGGATACAGGAAGCATGCCTGTTTGGTACATGATTGTTATCACAGTGAATATAATAATGTCCGGCCCGTGGTAGGTGTTCACACAATAAATATTTTTCAAATGAATGAACGTTAGGCACAGGATTGGTTGTCATCATTTCTAAAGTGAGGATGTGTCTGAAATGCTAAAGTGCTCACAGCCATTTTCAGATACTATTTTAAGATTTTTTTCTTTATCAAATTGAATACAAAATTTACAAAAGTAACACATGCTTTGCAGTGCATGGAAATGAAGGGTGCCTGCACAATCCACACAGCACAAGGACTTGCGGAAGAAGGTTACATGGAGGAGAAGGGGAAGGAGAAGTAAGGGGAGAATTCTACCCACCTGTCAAGAGCCCATCTGCTGTTTGTCAAACAAGGGGGAGGCAGGTCTCAGGATAAAGAACTTCCTTCCCCTTCCCCAGGAAGCGCGCACTACCATGTCGTGAGCACATGTTCTTTGCTAGGCCTTTATCCTCTGGGACTGTTGTGAGGAGTAAGAGTGTTTCTCAGGAGAAGAAGTAGCCTCTGAAGCCAGGAAGCTCCAGCAGCACCCTGTGCAGAAGTGCTTGATGGGTGTAGGGAGGCTGAGTAGAGGTCAGGACATCTGAAGTCCCCCTGCTTTGCCACCCTCGGTTGGGACCAAGTGGGTGTTATTAGATGTCTTTGCTGTTCCTGCCTCCCTCCTTCTTTTTAAATTAGTCATGGCTTCAATCTCCTATATATTCTGTCCTCTGTGCTCTTCCCTTGTACGTATAAAAATGAAAGTGTGTGTGTACATATGTGTGTAAATATATAGTATATGTGAAGGTATGTGTGCATATGTGTATGAATACAGAAGTGTGTGGGGGGGGGCGCATTGAAACAGATACAGACTCTCCTTGACTTACAAACTCATCTTAAGTTGAAAAAATTGTTAGGTAGGAAATGCATTTCATGCACCTCACATGCCAGACATCCAGCTTTAGCAGCATGGCTCACCGTGGAGTGTTGCTTGCTTCCCATCTGTGATGGTCTTGCTTGCCGGTAGCTGTGGCTCTCTGCCACTGCTCAACATCTTTAGAAAGCATCATTCAGCATATCAATAGCCTGGAAAAAGATGAAAATTCAAAATATGAAGTACAGTTTATCCTAGATACCTGTCATTTTGCTTACCTGTCATTTTGCTTAATCTTGAAGTTGAAAAAATATAAGCCGAACCATCCTAAGTTGTAGATTGCCCATTGATAGAAACTCCTTGCCAGAGGATTTGGGAATCACATGGGGTGACGTTTGCAAGCACGTCATGTAGTGCCTGAAACATGGTAGGTTCTAGCAAATGATTGCTGTCACTTCCATCCTTTCTACTTTATCACTCAAACTCCTGACCAAAAGTCTGCTTGTCTATCCCTTCTTAAACTGAACAAACTACTATACTTTTATTCGGTTAGGGGTAAAGTATGAAGAGGGGTATCAGTTGCAGGACTGAAAAAGACAGTTTTGTCTACTAAACACAAAGCAAAGTGACACATTTTCTACTTCCATGTTGTATTTTATATCCATTTCCTCACTGAATCCTTACCTTGCTTTGCCCTGGGAAGTTGGTTTTACGGTGTCAGTCACAGCTGAGAAGGTTAAGGCTCGGAGGATAAGAGTTCACGTATCCAGCAAGTAGCAGAGCTGGCATTAGCCTCCAGGCCTAGGAACATCAAAACCATTGTTCTCTCCACTTTCCAACACTGAGGGCCAACCTTGAGACAACCAAGGAGATCGTGCACCATGCAGAGGACACAGTAAAACCAAAGGCCTAGAAAAGAGAAAAAGAGAGGCTATGTGATTCTGTAGCACACCATAAATGTGAGACGGGTAAGGTTAGATATTAAGGCTAGAAAGATAACCAGGAATCGGATCACCTAAGGTCTCAAAAGCTGCATTGAGGAGTTTGGGAATTATCTCAAGGCTGAGAGTTTTAAACAAGCAGGTAAGAAGGCCAGATTTGAGCTTATACAGTAATTTTTCCATATCCAATAAACATTCACTTATAATTGCCAAGGCCAAGGTCAGGGAAGTCCCCTGAAAAGAACATGTGGAAGAGCAACATTCGGCAGCTGGCTGGAGCCTCCTGTTGACCCCATGTCTCTAGGGCATAGAGCAGTTGGGTCTTGTGCGGCAAGTAGGAATTCCAGGACCCTGCAGTGCTGCCACAGTGGACCTAAGTACCTGGCTGAGCACTCATCCTGGAGGAGGGAGAGTGGTGGCTTCTGTAACTATCAGGGCATCAGGTGACAGATTGGGTTACTCTTTTTGCATGTTTTGCTGTAGACTCACGCTCTTTCCTCTGCTACAAACAGCAGCCTAGCCTGCAAGTTTGCCTAGAAGGTGCTCAGCGGCAGGCTACCTGGCCTTGAGGTGTTGCTGTAGGGAAGAGACAAAGCTAAATAAGTGCTTTCAAGTGGGATGAGAAAGAGGGAAGATTCCCCAAGGCTGAGAATCAGGTGGAGATTTCCAAGGAGGTGGCCAAGAGGCACATTCAATTCAGGCGGCCAGATCTTGCATGACAATACCAGCGATATCTGCATACAGGGGACCATGCAAGAGGGTCAAGGAGGAAGACTGCAGTGTTATGGTTGCAGAATTGGACCAAAGACACATTCCAGGTAGAAGCCTGCCAGATAGTTCATTGCCATAAAGAAGAGGGCAATGCCCCATCTCCTCTTCTCACCAGCAACTGAGATGGTACTTCCAGCCATGTTGGCAAGAATGTGGAATCGGGGTCAGATTTAATTAGACTTCAAGGATATATAATAATGTGATGCTTCTTGTACAGTTGAGTGGTAAAGTAGGATTCCTACCCCAGGGCATTTATAAATAGCACATTATTCCATCACTGTGGTCCTTCAGCTGGAAGTGTTTGGTTGTCAGAACAGCCTTGAACTCAGAAAAGTTCACAGGAAGGAGAGATGAACACTGGGATGCAAAGCACTATCACAGACTCAGGCTGCAGGGCGTGTGCCGGGCTTCAGAAGAGCCAAGTCATTTCTCCGTATCCTCCTGGGGTCCCCTTCTCTCTGGTCCTAGTAGTCTCGCTGCAGACTTGTGCTGTCTTGCAGGCTTTTCCTTCTTGCTCCCCCAGAACTTCAGCCTGCCTGGGAGGTTAGTTTACAGGGCTCAGCTCAGCTCTACTGTCTCCTGAAGGAAGAAACAGAGTGAAGGAAGAAAGACCCATGTCACATCCTATCCATGAAGCTTTGCGACTGCATATGCCAGCTGAGCAACTCTGCAACCACCAAATTGCAACAAAGCATAATATTCCACACCCACATCCTTCCCCCTCACATATTTACAGTGTGCCCATATTACTGATAAAAGACATACACTGAAGACTTCTACAGTATATAGAATGGCAGATATAAGTCGTATGATCTCAGTGGACTCCTTTCCAGGGCCAAAAACTCCTGTTAGCTTTGTGTCTTAAATTCTGTATCTGTTGTGCAAATTCCAGAGAATGCTTTGCTTCATTATTAATACAACATACTTGGGCTTTCCCTTTAGAATTTCACTTCAGGGTATGTAGTATTTGCATGAACAATATCATGCAGCTTCTTCTACAGCTATCTTACACTTATTTTATATGCTTTTGATAAATATATGAGCATGTTTTGATTTTTGTTCCAAAGGTTTTTTATCTTGGAGAATTGGGATGTATCACAGCTACCCACATATGATGTGAAAAATGCGTCCTTCACTGAAATAGCTTTCTCATCTGTGAAGCTGGGATACTAATAAAGCCTAACTCACAGGGTTGATATGATGAGATTTTTACATAGTACACAGGAGCATAAGCGGCCAACGCACATTAGTTCTTCTTATAACCTTGTTGCTAAGAGCTAACGCTAGCAAATTGTTCCAAGCCTTGATGTCTTGGTTTAAATTCTCCAATGGACTCATCTGATTGGATGTGCAGTGTGTTTCTCCAGGACTAGGATCTCTCACAGTCTAGGTGGTCAGAGGAGAAGGCCCACGTAAAACAAGCATTGCCACATAAGCCAACCATCTAGCTGGTGGGGATGGTGACTGCCAAGATGGGGGATGGGTAGGTCTGCAATGACTGGTGCGTCTGGAATCAACAAAATGATTCTCGACCTCATAGCTAAAAGAAACATGGAGTTCATCCAGCCCACTCACTCTAATTTTGCACATTTAGGAGAACATAGTGACCAACTGGAAGTCACACAGTGAGCTGAAAGCAAGGGCTGCTTTCTTCCCACCTGTGTCCTATGTAAAGAGGCAGGGATAGGCGCCCATCATTGCGGACACTTCTGCCTCCTTACCTTCCAGGCTCTACCTCAGTACCTGTGGCTTCAAGGGTGTCACAGCCTCACCCCGTCAACACCCTGGAATCCCAGGCTGCAGGAAGTGCTTGGCTGCCTGATTCTCTCCTACCCAGCCCAGGCCACCTGCACAAGCACAAGCAGGTTCCACCCACTCCTTCCAGCTGAGCAGGTCTGGTGGCCGCACAAAGTCCTCCCTCTGTACCTTTGCACAGGCAGCTCCCTTTCTCTGGCATGCCCCTTTGCTCTTCCCGCCCATCTGAGTTCCACAAATTCTGTGAAAAGCCACCTCACCCAAGAGAGCTCCAGTGATACACGCTCCTACCATGCCCTACTTCCCAATTTCCATGGCCTTTCCTCCTGCTGCTCACCTCTTCTATGGAGCACTCAATTTTACATTGCCTGCTAGTTTGAATTTTCTCAGAAGTTTCCACTCAAGGTTAGAAACTCAGTGCTATGCTAGGTGCTTAGAAGATGGTCAGTAGATGTTTGTTGAAGGAGTAAGGCAGTGCATGAATGGAATGAGTAACTGACTCTCAGCTGGGGCCCCCCAGCCCAGCAGAGTCTTGTGGGTTGGAGCAGCAGGAGCCTTTCTGCCCCTAGGTTTTCCTGGCAGAAATGGTGGAGGCCCTGGTTAGACCAGTAGTAGCAGCCCATCATGGAGGCGGACGCGAGCTCCATGTCAACATTTGCTCAGTACATCTTACAATAACCTTATGCTCATTCTCATTTCGTCAAGGAGGAAACTGAGGCTGAGGGCCAGACTGATTTGCAGGGCATCTCAGGGAAAACACGTGCCTGAATGGACAATCAGACTGGGGACTGTTGTGTCCATCTGCCTCATGCTGGCTCTCTACAGGCAGAGCCCCAGGAATCCAAATGAGCAGATAAATACTTGATGCCCAGGAGCACCTTGGGGGCTGGGTAAGTTGTGGCTGAAGCCAGCCTTGAAGGAACCATCAAAATCCAGGCCATAGGCTGAACTGGGGACCATAAGAACATAAAAGTCAGGCCTGAAACTAAATAAGCATGAGATAGATCTCTCTGTCTGTCTCTGTCTCTGTCTCTTTCTTGTAAAATCTCTGTGGTTCCTTTGACCTTCAAAGGTTCCCTAGACAGACAAGATTAAAAACATTACGTTTGGCTTACAGGGCTGCAAACTGATGGTCGGAGAGGTGGGTGGGTGGCGGAAGGCCACTCAGAGGCCAGACAGCCAATGTACCTTTCCAGCCTCCTTTTTCACTAACCACTTCTCTCTCCACTGCCTACAGGGAAACCCTGTTCCAGAGGATCAGCTCTTGGCTCTCAAACACTGTTCTCTCCCAGCGTTTGCTCAGGCTGTTCACCTGCCTAAATGCCCTGCCCCACCCTAAAGTGCAAGTGCCTGCCCAAATCTGACCTGAGCCTCCTCCAGTCTGAACAAATCTATCCTGAAGACTCTCATCCTATGCCATACTCAAAATAAGAGTACAAGTGCCTGGCACTACACCTGACGCATCTTGGAGCCTCAGACAATATTCCCTGGAAGGAAATGGTGCTTGGCAAACTTTGGTGGAATGAAGGTGTGGATGAGCAAGTGAATGAGTGCATGGATCTATCACTACTCTGTCCACGTGGCTGAAAGAATGCACTGCAGTGAGATCATTTACAAAGGTCTCAGAGTTAAGCACAGAGCAGGTGCTCTCTTGTGCTCAGTGGCCTGAACCGGTCTGAAGCAATGTAACCTTCCAGGCCACACCCTCCCAGCAGAACTGGGCTTCCTGAATAGGCCAGCTGCCAACACCTAGGCCCCAGCAGGCCTGGCGCCAGGGAGCTGCTCATTGATCTCCAGGAAAGAGTGCAGTCTGCGGTCCTGCCCACCCACCCACCTGTCCTGCCAGTTGGGTGACTGTCCACAAGACCTGCAGTTTGGGGGAAAAGGAAGAAGAGAAATCAGGTTAAACCGGATGACAAAGCAGTCCTCTTAATCAGCACCCGGGGAGCCCTGGGGCTGGGGGTGAGCTGTGAGTGCCAAGACAGCCAGAGTGGCAGGTGGGTAAGAGCAAAGGCTCTGCTGGCTATAAGGTCAAATCTGCCCTTGTGTGTTGTGTCACAGGCAAGAGCAGCTTCCTTTCCGAAGTTCAGATGTTTCATCTGTGTACTGCCATAGCTATAAATTGCCACGTGTTCACCTGTGGACAAAAACTGACTTGGAACAAATTTTTATTTTTGTACAGCTTAAAATCATAATAATTATCGTGTATATATATGTGTGTGTGTGTGTGTGTGTGTGTGTGTGTGTTATACAATATACGTGTGTGTGCAGTTGGCTCTCCATATCAGTAGGTTTTGTATCTATGGATTCAACAAACAGCAGATCAAAAATGTTCTGGAAAATACATTACACATGTCCCAAAGATGTACAACCTTTTTCTTGTTATTATTCCCTAAATATTACTGTATAACAAATATTTATGTAGCACTTACATTGTACTAAGTATGATAAGTCTCTAGATATGATTTGAAGTATATGAAAGGGTATGGGTACATTTCATACAAAAACTATGCTATTTTATATAAGGGACTTGAACACTGGCAGAATTTGATATCCATGGGGTTCCTGGAATCCAGCCGCCTTGGATACTGAGGAACAATTCTGTGTGTATGTGTGTGTGTGTGTGTGTGTGCGCGTACATGTGTCTTATAATACATCACCAATCGCCCTCCCTTAAGAGGACCAGGATTTATTCTGGGGTTTCTATTTTTAATTTCCTTCCGTTTCTTCCTCAGTTTTTATTTCTTGCAGTTGAGCATGCTGAGGACCTTTGTTGCTTGCAGTCCCCTGTTCCTGGGCTCCTTCCCTCCCACTCCCACCCCCACCCGAAAGGCCACTCCCTTACCAGCTTCAGAACTTTATTCCAATGTCTCCTGCTCACAGATACCTCCCCTGATGACCTTATTGAAAATTATAACCTTCCTGCCCCACCCCTGCCCTTACTCCCTTCCCTAACCTGTTTTCTCTCCGGAGCTCTTACCCCATTTGACCTTCTGTCATTTCCTGCTTGGGCCCATTGTCTGACTCTCTTCGGGAGGGCAGGGATTTGTGTCTGTCTTGTTCTAGCTGTATGCCAGGGTCTGAAGAATGCCTGGTGCAAAGTAGGCCCTCAATAAATATTTGTCAACCAGATAAACAATTGAATAGGTGTTTAATTTTTTAAATGTCTTTCTGCGGCAAAATAAAAGGTGAACGGTCCTGTCAGCTTTCAAAACTGGGGACATTGGAAAGAAAGGGATTTCACTGGTCTATGAAAGCCTTAAATTACTGGGAAAATGTAGGTGAAAATATGGTCACATGTCACAGCATGCAGTAAAACTGGCTGGCTGCTTACAGTAGCCCTCACCCTTTCTCTCCTCCTTAGCCTTATCTGTCCTCTCGGGCCTGTCCCTGAGTCCTGCAGCACTCACAGGCCCACACCAGTTTTTCCTACACAAGGTCTGGAACCCTCTGTCTTTTCAATTTTCCTAATTTAGTTTTCTTCAAGGATCTAATTGCAGACCTGGCTGTAGCTGGCGTCAGGAAGGGTGTGTCTTCCTGGGGGTCCTGACCAGGACTCTGCCTCCACAAGCCAGGTCAAGATTGGCATGCTTTTATGATCTAAGGTCAGAAGGAGAGAAATCAAAGGCGTTGTCAGTTTGTTTGTTTCTCAGGGTCCAGGCCTGAGGTTTAGAAAAGTCTGAGTGATGAATTCTGAAGATCGTCTTGACCCTGGGCGCACTGGCACCAGTCAGGAGGGCTGAGAGAAGCAAGTGAATGATTCCTACTTACCTGAGGAAAGGCAGGGTCAGCTTTCTGACCCTTGACCAGAGCTAGAAGGAAACTCAGAGATGAAATAATTTGAGTCTGGAGAAGAGTGAGGACCAGACAGATTCAAGGACTAACTTCAGATCTCAGGTAGAAATGGTAAGAACCTGATTTTCCCTGAGTCCCCATCCAGTACCTCTGACAGCACGAGAGGCCTCCATCCCTAGGCCTGCGTTTCAGTGGCCTCCTCCCTGCTTCAGCACAGCCACACTAGTGACGAGTGTCAGGGAAGAAGGACTGACCATGGGGCAGCTGCTTTTGGGGCTGTGGGTCGAGCTTAGGTGTGTCAGTCAATGTCCAGATGTCTGTCCAGAGCTGCTCACAGGCCAGATGGTGTGGGGTGTGGGGGGGAGTGGGGAAGGTAGCAGTCCCATGCTGGTATGAAAACCCAAGGAGCCCCCTTTCCTAACCTGGGCTTCAGATCCCTGGGAAGCTCCATGGTCATGCTGGGAAATATGACGAATTTTATTTAACAGTTTGTTAGTGTGACCGAACACTTTGGAAATACTCAGAATAAAGTCTGTGTTCCTGTCTGGGGGAGCCTCCTCCTTTCTTCACCCAGCCAGCAATTTTTGTTTCAAAGGCCAGCTCAGTGCCTGGCTCCTCTGATCCTACCCACTTGTCTATAATCCCTTAAGTTTCCTTCTGTAAGAGCATTCCATCACCTGGGGTCTTGCCTTTCGTAACTCCCTAGGCTTGGTGCAGAGATGGGATTTGACTGGCCTTTCTGTTCCAGAGTTCAGCACATGCCGGAGTTGTCAGGAAAGGTCTCTCAAGGGCGTCTGGGAATCATCTCCCCACCTCTATTTTTCTTGTCTACAGAGGACCTCTCTCATCACCACCTATATCACTGGGGGTGCTGAGAAGCCCTCTCCCCGGCTCTCTGGGACACCCAGCCCAGCCTCTTGGCCTGTTCCTCTCTAGGGCCTAGAAAATCAGTCAAACTGTCTTGGTCTTTCTCCTGCTTGGACAGAGAGAGGGGCCACAACAGACTCGTCCAGAATGCCTCATCAAAGGTCAAGGTGACATTTGACCCTTTACATGACACTTGCCAGACTTTGCCCTGGGGCAAGGAAGAAGAGGGAAGACAAGGTGTTACTATGAGGAAAGCAGAGACCCCCTCCCAGGGGCAACCAGAAGCCCAGGCTGCCAACATTTGTAAGAGGGATCTGGGGCCAGCTCTGGGGACAAACTGGCACAGCATCAGGGCAGAGGGGAATGGTTGGCCGCCAAACCACATATGTAGCAGCTGTATTGCTGAGTCATGTTCCTGCATGAGGCCTGCTGGAAACCAAAGCCAGAGGCAGCAATTTCACACAGCCTGGCCTGTGCTGACCCCACCAGCTTCCCAGCCTTCCAGAGCCCTCCCTCCCTTGGACAGCCCATGTCCTACTCTAGGGACCAACTATTGCTCTTCTTTGTGCACCATACTCCCCTTCTCTGAGTGGCAGCACCCTAGTTTTCCTGGGAGACACCCTTCCCTCTCTCAGTCCATGTGGTTATGATGAGTTTGAGTCTCTTCTTCCCTTGTGGTTCAGGATAATCGTGTGGCTAAGGCGAAGCCAATCAGAACATGCTCTCGTGCTTGTGATTAGCTCCACAATGTGAATACAACTGAATTACGCAAATGAGACTCAGTTCCAGACTGTTGTCAGAAATGTTAGGAAAGAAACCCTCTGTGTGTCTACAGAGAGTGCTAACTGTGCAGATGCCAGCCCGGAGGAGCTGGGGCCTCTGTGTGCACAAAGATTTCCTGACCACAAGGCTGCCCACAGGAAGGAAAAGTCAAGAGGGAAGAAAACCAGAGATCCATCCTTCCCACACGTACCTGGAACTTCTCAGCTGTGTGCATAATACTTTTTACTTCACTTAAGTATGTTTAAAGTTGAGCTCCCATCACTTGCATTCACAAGATTTCTGCCTAACTATACTTGCATAATGTCTGCTCTTTTTCTTTTCACTCTCTGTGCCCTAGTTTTGTTTTGTTTTTCAGACAGGGTCTTTTCACTTAGTTCACACTGGCTTTGAACTCACAGCAATCCTCCTGCCTCAGCCTTCCAAGTGCTGGGATTACAAGAGTGCACCACCATACCCGTCTTTGTGCCCTTGTATAAATCTCACTATCTTGGACATCTTCTACCATGAGTGATGGCACCAGACTACCAATCATAATTACACAGAATAACAGTAATAGCTAAGTACTACTTGCTTGTGCTTTGAATTTATTTCAGTGGTGGTGCAAGTTGATATGCGCAGCTTACTAATGACGAGACCAATGGGCAAAGACACAGGGACTTGTGTGCAGCGAGCAGCAGAGCTAAGACTCCAGTTCTCATTGTCTGACTCCAAAGCCCGCACTCTTCAATCCACCACCTTCCCCAGCTCCTTCAGTGTAGGAAATCCCACCGGTAAGTGTGGATAATATTTATCTCACAAAGATTGCAGATTTGGGGTGGGACGCTTTGGTTGCTTAGAAGGACAGAGAATGAGTGTATCCAGGTTCCGTCAAATATTCTGAACTCCGTAGGCGCTTTTTAGGGGCACTAACAATAATTTAGGTTCACCATTTTTCTTCTGCCCTCATCACTCCCCACAGTCTCCATATGCATCTTTAATTTTGTTGCTGCCCTCTCACCATTCAATGTGCTCGCATGTCCACAGCTGAGCCATCTCTGGGGTCAGAGATAGAGAGCTGAGCTGCTGCCTGGGTCACAGGCCTTATCCTGGACCTCCACTCAAGCCAGATAGATTGGAGGGGAGGGGGTTCATTCCCCAGAGCAAATCAAGGTGCTGTTCCCAGCAAAGGTAACCGCTTCCCCTCCCCAAACACCCACTCCCTACCCAAGACCTCAGTTGCCCAAAGCAACAATAGTCAGTTTGGCTCCACAGGGTGCCGAGCTCTAGGCAGAGCACTGGAAAGACAAAGCAACAAAGGATAAAATGTGGAATCCCAATAATGGGAAACCTCCTGAGAATCTGTGGAGATAGCTGAGCTGCCAGGATGCCATAGGATCAGGCAATAGCCAAGGAAGAACAGGGCACTGTGGGAAACTCATGTTTCTTGAGAGTACAGAGGGGGCATAGAAGTCGTATTGAGGAGATAACATGGGAACTGAGCTTCAAGAGGAGGCAGCTTTTATTAGGGTGAGACAGTTTGGAACAGCATCTCTGCCAGAGGAAAACAGTGTGTACAGAAGTACAAAGGTGTGGGAAACCCAGCATGTTTTGAGAAAAGAGTGTGGACTGGTGAGAGAAAAGAGGTAGGGGCTTATCTTGAGGATAAAGGAAAATAAAAAACCAGAAAGCAATCCCAAATAGTTTGGATCACTTCTTCTGGCCTTTTATCTAAGCTTTGCTAGTTATCCTAGGGGGAAAGAGTACTTTTCTAGGAAGAGGAGGGGTTCGTTTTGAAGACACAAAAATGTTCAGGGACTTGAGTGTGAAACAGGGATACTAGGGAAGCCTGAAATTCCAGCAAGGAGAAAGGGGCTGGGACAGAGAGGAACAAGCCAAGCAAGGGAGAGGTCAGTAGCCAAACTCAATGATGACATCCGTGGGCAGCCTTGCACAGGACCTTGGGGACACAGAGATTCATGAAACAAGGCTTCTGCCCTACGGGCTCACAGGTTGCTGGACAGACAAAGGGGCAAAGATA
The DNA here is from genome assembly GCF_000276665.1 of Chinchilla lanigera. Classification (NCBI taxonomy): domain Eukaryota; kingdom Metazoa; phylum Chordata; class Mammalia; order Rodentia; family Chinchillidae; genus Chinchilla; species Chinchilla lanigera. The sequence goes on along the minus strand of NW_004955408.1, from coordinate 26,445,058 downwards.
ATAGAGTAGGCTGAGTTCTGCAACAGCAGAAGGCCCAGGGGTTGTGGAAGAATCACTCGCTCCAGCTCAAGACTTTAGGCTTCCTAGAGGAAAGGCTCTTGAAATTTGTTCTTAATGGATGAATAGGAGCTTGCTATTTAGAGCATGAGAAGCTCTTGTAATTCGCTGCATTCCCACTTTCATTAAGACTGATGAGCCGGGTGCATGCCTGTAATCCCAGCACTCAGAAGGCTAAGGCAGGAGGACCACTGTAAGTTAGAGGCCAGCCTGGGCTACAGAAGTGAGATGCTGTCTCAAAAACAAAGAAACAAACAAAACACTGATGAGACTGTAAGTGCCTGGCCAATTCCTTTCCTTTTTCTTAAGCTCTGAGGGGATACAGACTCAGTCTTTCCTGGTTCATTAAATTATCTCCCATGCAGTACTCCCCTTGACCTACAGCTTAGCTCCTTGCAGTTTCATTTACCATGGCTAACTGTGGTCTGAAAATACTAAATGGAAAGTTCTGGAAAAAAATAAAGTATAAATTAAAATAAAATTACTTTTATTATAATATATGATTGCTCTATATCATTATTATTATTATTAATCTCTTAGTGTGCCACATTTATAAATTAAACTATCATAGTTATGTAAGTAATAGGAAAAAAATATAATAATGCTTGGTACTGTTCATGGCCTCAAGCATCCACCAGTGGCCTTGGAACACATCCTTCATGGATCCAGGGGCACTGCTCTACCGAAAAGGGTGTCTGCTGTGCAGTGGATGCTTAGCAGCACACATGCAAAGGCCGGGCGGAAGTTCAACAGGCAACAGCAGGACAAGCAGTGCGGCTGGGTACAAAGTGGGCAGGAGGCAGGGTTCAGTGTAAGAAGAGCCTTGATTGAGCAACTGAATAGTTTGGATTTTCTCATCTAAAAGAAGAACGACATGACTGAATTTGCACTGATTCATGTATTTGACAAATATTTATCAAGCACCTCCCCTCCCATGTGCCAAATATTAAGTTAGGCTCTGGGGTTACCATGGGGAAGGACCAACTCTTCCATGTGGAGTTTACATTATCATGGGTAAACAGTGAATTGTACGCCAGTAAGAAATACTATCTTTTCAACTAGAAGAAAAAGACAAGTAAGGCACTCAAGAGGGATGGTGGAAGAAGGGGAAGACTCGGGGCTAAGTAGGAGGGGTCAGGTAGGACTAATTTCAGCTGCAGGGAGCAGAAAACCTGACTCATGGTAACCTGACATGTGGGAGTTTATTTATATCTTGCAACAGGAAGTCCAAGAGGTAAGTGTATGCAGTGTGGGGCTGAACATCAGCTCCATGGTGATGTCGAAAAACCACTTTCCTATGTCAGCCTATTCCACCTCCTCTGTATTACCTCTGATACTTTAATCATTGTTTTGCTCTCCACTGAAAAAAAAAATGCTCCAAGTATGCATTTCCTATTTATTTAAAAGTGGATGACTCTAGTTAGCAATGAGATTATATATTTAAAAATAGCTATAAAACAAGATTTGGAAAGCGCTCGTCATAAAGAAGCCATAAATGTTTAAAATGATCAATATGCTAGTTATTCAAATTTAATCATCATATATTGCATACATACATATCAGAACATCACACTGTCCCCCATAAACATGTGCAATTATATGTTATTTAAGAAAAGAAAAAATATCAAAGGTGATATCTTGCTGATGCATAAGTTTCTCCAACCAGACAAATTTAGCAAAGACTTACACAAAGATGACATTCTGTGAGTATGAATTTTCTGGGGCGAAAAATGAGGAAAGGGGCAACTGTGGTTTGAATGTTTCCATCAAAATTTCATGTGTTAAAAATCTTAATATTGGAAAGAAAATGGAAATAATAAATTTCCAATTTTACAGTGTTGGGGTGCAAGTTTTAGTGGGTGTTGTTTAGGCCACAAAGGCTCTGCCTTTCTGAACAGACTAATCCTGTTCTTGTAGGACTGAGTTTGCCCTCAGGAGAGTACATTGTCATAAAGCACATTTCCCCTCCCCCCAACACTTGTCCACTTGTCATGTTACAAAAAAGTAGCACAGGGTCCTCTCTAGAAACCAAGCATATGCCAGTGCCATACTCTTGGACTTCCCAGCCTCCAGAATCCTGAGTTAAATAAACTTCCTTTCTTTATAAATTGCCCTTCTATGGTATTTTCCTATAAAAGTAGAAAATTACTAAAACAACAGCCATAGCCAGGCCTCAGTGGATGTGATATACAATTGGAGGGTATTTGGTACAGATGTGTAGATGTTAGTGCAGAATGATCAATTCCCACACTAACCTGTAGCAGAACCCGGGATTCAGAACTGCAAACAGCCGTAAGAGCATAACTTCCATCTCCTTCTCTCCCTGAAAGAAACTTAGAAACATTTTAGAGACAATATTAGGCATTCTAAATTTCATACAATGGGACAACATGACTGCAAAAGACATGTAGTTCACAAAAAGATCCCTCTGGGACTGTGGGGAGGGTAGACTTGTGAAAGAAAGTATGCAATCAGGGAAGCAAAGGATGAGCGAGAAGGGGAAACATGGGGAGGTCTGGACTAGGGCAGGTGAGGAGGCAGCTTTGAAAATTATGAGGCAAGAATGCCTAAAGGTGACAGTTCAAGGTAGAACCAAATACAGTAAGGGCCAACTCAGGCGATAGGACCCAAAGGCAGCTGCAGAGATTGGTGAGCCTCCCTGAAATGATCAGCCATGTCCGGCTCCTCCACCAGTCACTTCTCAGGCAAAACCAACATGGTTCTTAGGGCTTTCCAGACAGCATAATGTTTCCAAGGTCTGCCTGTATTTCTTTTGTTAATGATGTGGCCAGTCACAGAATCCAAATGCTTACTACATGCTGGGCAATCACTACTGCCCTAGGATTCACCGTCGTTTGAAATACCATCCACCAAAATGGGATGTAGTCAAGGGGGCCCTTGCCAGAACCAGGACAATGCCATGTGAACTTTCAGCCTCTGAACTGTGAGTCAGGTATTTATCAAGACAACATATAACAGACAAACACAGGAGACAACAAAAATCTGCTAATGATCAAAATGTAGCATTAGATCTTTGGGGAGTTTGGGGGAAGGCAGACAAAGCACTGGTAACTAGACCCTTGAGTGGGTCACTGGTGGGCAACAATTCTGTTGGGAAGTGGTATAAATTACTCTGAAAATGGAAAGCTGTGGCTATTCTTCAGCAAAAAAGGAGGGTAATTAGCTAGGAAAGATTCCTTGGTGACAGAGTATGAATGCATTTTTTTTTCTTTAACATAACCAGTCAAACTGGTTTCAGTTCATCAACTGTTCCACCCTTCCAGGGCCAAGGCACTGTTCTGAAGAATAAAACAGCAAAACTCCCTCCCCTTCCATAATTCAGATTTCTAGTAGGAGGAGCCGCTCAAAATCCAAAATAAACAAGTGGTCTATATATAGTGCGCTAGCTGCTTTCCTTTTGTTTTTCCATGTTAAGCAGGGCTGCACGAACATCTTAGAGCTAAATATTGTGCGAGTACATCCTTTATGACACAACACTTGTAAGTCATGTTGCCTCATTCTTTTTAGCCATGAACTCACTAGATTTGGTCCAGACACTCGCCAGGCAGTCAGCTTTGGGCATCTGTGGCCCTGCTATTTCTCATTCAAGCATTGGGAGGAATCAAATGGGGACCCACTGAAGGCTCAGAGGTGAAATGTCTAGCAGGCAGCCAATTGACAAACAGGAACCCCTATTCCACTTCACAGGCTGAGGTGGCCCAAAGATTCTCTATCACCTGCCTGCAGAGATGTTCTATGCTCCACATGGAGCTGGTTGCTGTGGGAGGATATACATGTCTCATGACAAAGGTTGCATTAAGTGTAGCTCTTGACAGATGACAAAACATTTTCCTCGGTTTTCCTACTCCATACTTCACACGGGTATGCCAGACTTGGCAAATAAAGTTACAGGACACAAGGTAAAATTTGAACAAAAGATATGGAACATACTTATATTTAAAAAATAGTCATTTACCTGTTATTTAAATTTAACAGATTGTTCTGTATTTCATCATGTGACAATAACTCAGTAACCAACTCCAAGAAAAAGGAAATAATAGTGTTCTTGGCGGTCCAGTGGCTAAAGTTCAGAAAGTAAATCGCCCAAGGTCACTAGATCTAGGAGAACTGGGCCCTTCGTGCCCAAGGATGCCCTGGGGCCACGTGTGAGGATCTTAGGGCTGGAGAAGGGGAAGGGGGCGACCCAAGACTAGTGGACCACAAGGTGTCCACAATGGGGGTTTGGGCAGAAGGGTCCTGACTCTTCCTTGCAACTTGTTCTGGGTGCATTTACTATACTAGGGTCCATAACGAAGCTGCAAATGCAGGAAGCCATCTGGTGCTGCATGCTGAGTCATGAGGCCCAGGAGAAAAACAAGAACATTGTGACGCAGAGCAGGGGGTGGGGAGCAATTTCCCTGGAGATTGCAGTGGGCACCGGAAATAGAAACTGTCCCTGACACATCTGTTAGAAGGCTGAAGTCTCCTATGGGGCTCTCCGAGACTTCAGCGCAGCTCCCTTTAAGTGCTGTCTGATTGCATGGGAGAATGTTCATATCCGTTGGTAAAGAACGGCCTCTTTTTTAAAATGTTATTTATTTCTTTATTCTATGTAGGTATGTATTTATTTAGCACCCCTCTGTTCAAATCTTGGCTCCTCTGTTTTCTTCCTCCACTACATCTTTGCCCTTGAGCAGTTTCTTAAACTTTCTGACTTTGTTTTCTTTTCCATGATAAGAATCCTTGTCTCTAGATAGTGTGTGAGTTTCAGTGAAATCACATTTTTCCAAAGCCTCTTGCACAGATCCAGCACACAGAGAGAGTTGCAGTAAATGGTAGCTCTTACTAGCTTGAAGGCATAAAAATACATTTCTGTTAGGTGAGTATGGAGATTAAATCCAATACAGGTCTTTGCTCTTGAGGGAGTTTTGGAGTAAGATCTAAGGTTTTGGCTGTGCAGAGTGATTTCTGCCTCTCCCCTGCCCTAGGTCCTGAGGGTCTGGATGAGTACCCACCACCACCACCTCCCACACCCATTTTTGGCTAGTAAAGATGAATATATGTTCAGTGAACACTTACACAATTTCAGTTTCTTCCATTCCACAAATATTTCCTCTTGTACTTGTTACTGGCCTTTATTAGAGGTACAGAAAAGCAAAATTAAGATAAATACTACATTCTTATTTGTAATGATTCCTCTGTGCCAAGGACTAAGTAACTTACATCTTTTAAATTATCCCTTTATATCAGCAATAGTATGATCCCCATTTTATACCAATCCCTTTATATCAGCAATAGTATGATCCCCATTTTATGGGGAAACGGAGGCTCAGAAGAGTTTACTACGTTGTCCCAAATCACATAGCTAGTAGGTGGCAGAGTTGAGGCTCCATCCCAGTGCCAGTTCTCCCATAATCCTATGACATGACGAGTGACCTCCCAGAGGGCATAAAAGACTCAGTTGGAGATTTCAACTTACTCATGCACAACAGGATACAAGCAGTGCAAGGCAGTAAGATGATTAAATATCAGAAGAGAGGCTAGCGGTTTTGGGCTAAGAGGGAATCTTGTAGGCTAGACCATGAAAGGGATTTCAGAATGCATGATAAAATGGAGTAGGATACAGAGTGATGGCCGGTTAAGCAGCAACAACACAGAAGACTTGACCAGGTAAGGGCAGGGTTCAAAAGAGGCCAGCTGATTGAGCCCAAGGTGTGTTTGGACAGCAAAAGGAGGAAAATTGGGTTCCTGGAGGCTAGATGAGACAGATCATAGTGGTTTCCAGAAATAATAAACTTCTCAGCCTTAAAGATGTGAATTCTGCCTTGATGCCTCATTGTGTGGAGCATATCTGCATATTCTCTCATTGTATATGACCAGTAGGGCTAACAGCTGTCACTGTTGCAAAAGGAGATGCTTTCACCAGAGTAAGCAGGCATGTTCTGTCTTATGCAATGACTTAATCTTAGCTCTACTGGGTAAGAGGGAATAATGACGTTCCATGGCCTTCAGAGGAGTCCACTGAGAAGGCCACAAACTTGAGGGTCATTAAAGCAAACCTAGAGCTAATGCAACCTTTCTACAGACCAGTTTGGCAAGAAATGTCCAGCAGATTAAAGCTTTGTAATGCTTGGAACCTACAATTTCCCTACTAGGAATTAATCCTAGGGAAATTGTGATGGAGAGGTACAAAACAGGATGTATGGATAAGAATGGTCATTGTAGTATGTAAAATTAATTACCAAACACAGAAATGCCCCACTTAGCTAGTAATAGGCTTGGTTAAAAATTATAATACATTTCTGCCACAGAATATTCCATTAATACTAAAAGACAAAGTGATGCCATCATGGTAAGTAAAAACAAAAGTCAAGTTGCAAAACATTCAATATAGCAAGATCCTATCTTGCAAATACATTAATTCAATTCACTCACTTGTTAAATATTTAATGCATATGCCTGTGTGCATAGCACTACTCTAAGTGCTGGGAACACAAAGGGAACATGTCTAATGTCCATATAAAAGTGGGCAGCCGAGCAATCAACATACGTGGAACAAGTAAAATAATTGCTGAGGGTAACACAACACCCTGAGGAGGAGGGTAATACAACACATAAGGTGCACTGATTCAGAGTGAGTGGTGAAGGAAGGACAATCTAAGGGGGCAACATTTTGGGTGTGACCTGTGTGCTGAAGAAAACCCAGCTAAAAACGTTGGGAAAGAGCATTTCAGGCAGAGATTGAAGCCTTGAGAAGCTGTGCGATTGGCATGTAATGGCAAGAGAAAGAAGATAAACACTTGTGAGTAGAAAGAGACAAGGCAGAGAGAGGAGCAGCTGTAGACCAGGTCATGTAAAGATTGACAGGCAAGATTAGATGTTTATAAGAATTTTGGATTTTATTCCAGGTGCTATGGGGAGCTACTGGGTTTTCACTAAGGCAATGATTATATTTCCATGTGCGCAGAAGGAAATGTACCCTTTGATCAGTAGAGATTATCCATGAGTGGTGGGGTAATGATCCATTTTTGTTTCTGTGTGCTACTCTGTAATTCCAAATTTTTGATATTAAGACAAATAATCATTCCTATTTTCAAAAGACCTCACCAGAGAGCATTTTCCTAGCCCCTCACACATACCGTCTTTCCCTCACTCTCTCCCCTAACCAGGAATAGGGGATTCTTCTCAAGGCACTGTGGAGGGGCTTCCTGGCCCAGCCATGGGGATGGGGGAAGGGAAACAGGTTTTTATTTTTTCTTTCTGACTGCTTGTGCTCATTCTACAGGTCCTTGTCGTCAGAATGTTTGTTGTTATAATTTGCTACTCTGTTTTGGAAATAATTGAGGTCTTCGCTTACCCCAGTTTTGTAGATGGCTTTTTTTCTTGGTTTGTGTTTCGCTGTGATGCTAGGATTAAGATTGACCCACTCTGGGTGATTCTTTCTCAGCCTATGTGACACTGGGACTGACGGTGAGATACTAGATTCTCATCACATGGGTAGACATGGGCTTACGTCAGTTGCCATGGTCTTTTCTTTTTTACTAACTGGACTTATGAGTTAAGCTCCTGATTTTGAAGAACAGGAGGGTGGAACCATTTTTATTTTTGAATTTTTTAAACTGGCACCATGGCTCTTCCCCACACAGAGGAGAGAAATTTGGCCATTTTAAAAGTAAACGCTCAAGGCTTTTGCCTAGACTGGGCAATGGCTAGGAGGGCTTGCTCAAGCTAGCTTTAGCTAACTCACTTCCTCCTTGTCTCACCTCCTGCCTAGAACGAGCCCTTCATGGCTGGATATCTTCCTTGTTTAAGTGCACATGTTTAACCATGAGTTTCTAACTGTCCCATAGTGTCTTATTCTCTTTCTAGGAAGAGATTTGTTAATACAACTGTGGGCCAGTTCTCAAATTCTGGCTAAGGTCTAAATGGATTTTACTTATTGGGAGTACCACAGGTCTCCCTGACCAAATTAGCCAATAGCTGAATCCTGCTGCATGGTATAATTGAATACCTGGTAGAGCAAATTCTTCTATGCCAGCAGTTATAAGACTAAAAGACTCCAGCCAATTTCCTAACCAAAGACAGTACCCAATTAAGGAAGAGACATGTGAAGGCCTCCAGCCTCTCACAGACTAGTTTTTCAAATATGGCCTTCTGAAGCTTTGTCAGTCCCTTTGCAATATTCTCATACTTCCTGTATTAAAGCCCTCAGAAGGATATCAGATGGTCCAAGATCTCTGCCTCATTAACAAAGCTGTCTCTAATCTTCCTCCAGTGGCAGATCCATATAGAATTCTCTCACAAATTTCAGGGAATGCTAATTGGCTCTCAGTTATGGATTTAAAAGATGCATTTTTTCCCATCCCCGCTACACCCAGACTCCCAATTTATGTTTGCCTTTGAATGGGAAAATTCCATTTCAAGAGAACAGCAGCAATGTACTTGGACAGTTCTCCCACAGGGTTTAGAGACAGTGCTCACCTTTGTTCTTGCACACTAAAGAAAGACTTGAGGAATTTAAAGCTTAAATAGGGAGCCATCCTACGGTACACACATGATATTCTAGTTTGTAGCACAACTCAGGAATTATCTAACTATAGCACTGTACAGACTCTCAACTTTCCAGCTAAGAAGGGATTTAAATACCCAGAGAAAAGACTCAGATATCCCTCTAGAAAGCTCAATATCTGGAATCTATTCTTACATCTAGAGAATGACAGCCATCTAAGGACCAGATCCAGGCTATCTGTGATCTTGGGCCTCCTGCCACTAAACAATAGCTTCACTCCTTCCTGAGGATGTCTGGGTTTAAAGAATCTGTCTACCTAATTGTGGACTACCCTCCCTGTCTCTCTAGAGTGACTGTGGATCTTCTTTTACCTCCCAAATGACTCAAGGAATGGAAAAGTCTTTAGGAATAAGGTGGCCTCAATCTGTTGGCAAGGTAGAGAGAGTCAACCGGACCCTAAAGCAAAACTTGACCAAGAGATGTCCAAATCCTGGCTCTGATTGCTGCCAATAGCACTCATGATGGTTCATAACATGCACCAAACTGGGCTAAGTGTGACCCCATCTGTTCAATTCTTTGCTCTAGACTAGAAAAACATAGAATCTAACTCTAGAAGGAAAGGCAAATAACCAAAACCTGCTAACATTTATCTGGAGAGACACTTTTAGAACTAGCTACCCGATAGCAATATTGGGCCATGGACCCAGGACTTCCTACTGAGGTAGGCAGCTATTTCTTTTTTTTTTTATTTTGAGACAAAGTCTCACTATGTTTCCAAAGCTGGGCTTAAATTTAAGATCTTCTTGCCTCAGTTTTCCAGCGTGCTGAGATTGTAGGCATGTGTTGTGGTGCCCAATTTATAGCTATCTTTTAGGAGGAATTTGGTTCACAAAGGCCTCTTCCTATACTGTTTCACCTGATTTTCAACATTCTCTGTGAGTTCAGCCAAACTATGTTAATTAGCTCCATTTTGTAGGTGAGGAAATGGAGGTTTGTAGATGAAAAGAGACTTAGACAGAAAATGGCTAAACTGGGACCAGAATCAATGTACAACTCCAAGTTTTCAGGTTCTTCTTTGTAGCCAGGTTCATGGCTAGGTCTGGATTACATCTGCCTATAAAGCCAAGAGCCCTAATAAGAAGTCTAGAGGGTAACTTCTCTACTTCGGAGAGGGCATAGATGGATCCACTGCTCCCCACTGCAGATGACCAGTGCAAGAATAGTCTTTCCTTCATGGTAAGTGCTCAATAATTACAAAGATGTGATGGAAACATGGTGAATATTTATTTATTTTATTAGTACATATTTGCAATACATAATTATTTCATTTATCATAGGAGATTAGTACATGTACATAATGCATCTTAATTGTCTTTCTAAATTTTTCATCCGCTCACCCTCCCCTCCCTCTCTGCTCTTTCCAACTCTTGGTTCCTTTCCCATTTGCAAAAGCTCTATTTTCATCACTTTTCTCCTTCAATTCTTTTACTTTTTTCATCTCCTTTCCCTCCCCTCTGTTCCTCTTCCCTCCATCTCACAAATATTTAAAATTTAAAAAAATATTGCACTTAAAGACCCATTGCCATTAATCCCCCTCAAAATATTCCCCTTCGCTTCTTCTGATCTATTTATCCCTTCATTCTTCTCACTTTCTGAAGCAGTTCTTTAAGTCCTCTTTCACGAGTGTCTTCAGTTGCACTGTCTTTGTTGCCTAGATTTCCTATATCAATTCAAAACATTTATTCTTCAGGCTTATTTTTACCTGAGGAAAGAGGCAGAAGTTGCACAGTGCCTGATCCAGTGAAATGCATGGATGAGGACACATGATAATGTTTTTATTTGATAGAAATTACTGTAAATGTTTTAAATTGATTAAAAACAGATCAAGGCAGCCATAAAGACACTCATGGAAGAGGACTCCAAGAACTGCTTCAGAAAGTGGCAAGAACACTTTCTGAGAATGGGATAAGTATGTTCAAAGCAAGGTGGAGTATTTTGAGCAAGATTAATGGTAATATGTATTTTCCTGTAATAAAATTTTATTTAAGTATCACATTTTTGTATCATAACATATTTGTTGAATTAATGCAATAGCTCGCTTTTGAGGGGTAGGTTAGCTGACTACAAATTTAGCAGCCAGGCATCCTTTTTGGTGAAATAGACAGAAGGCTGTTGCTCACTCATCTCCATGCAGCATAACGGTTGGGCTCAGGCTCAGAGGCCAGAAAGTCTGGGCTTGAATCTGCTTCTGTCATTTACTACCAGCTCTGACCTCTTTAGCCTCTTTCCTACTTCAGTTTTCTAATCTATAAAGTAGGATCAATAACCCTTGCCTCCTTGGGTTGTTGTTAGGACTAAATGAGTGAAGAAATGTTTTGAAGAGATCTTTATATGTAGTATGTGCTGCTTACCTATTAGATATTATTTGCACTGACATTCCTAGTGAAGATCCCTGGTCAAAAAATCTGAAACCTGAAATACTCTAAAATACAGAAAGTTCGATACCACAACGAGAAAGTTCCGTTCATGAAAGCTAATGGTTCAATATACAGAAATTCCATTTCATGCACAAAATTACTTTAAAATATTTCATGAAATTACCTTTATACTAGCAGTATAAGGTATATATGACATATAAATGAATTTCATATTTAGACATGGGTCTCCTCCCCAATATAGCTCATTGTGCATATGCAAATATTGCAAAATCTGAAAACCTCCAAAGTCTGAAATACTTCTGGTCCTAAGCATTTTTGGATAGGAGCTACTCACCTATACAGGGATGTTAAAGGGTTTCTGTGAGACATGCTCAGGAGCATGTGAAGAGCTTAGCACCAAGACTCAATGAGCAGTAGCTGTTGCAACTGCCCTTCTCCCATCATTACTACTATATTGATGGCTACTGTGGTTTGGATTTGAAATGTCCTTCAAAAGTCCATGTATTGAAGATGCAGTCCCAGGCCCACAGTACTATAGGAAGATGGAGGAACCTTTAGACAGCAGGTTAAGCTTTAGTGGAAGGAAGTTAGGTCACTGGAGGTATGTCCTTCAAGGGGATGTTAGAATTCCAGCCCCTTCCTGTCTCTTTTTTTGCTTCCGAGTGCCGTGAAGTGAACAGATTCTGCCACATGCTCCCATCATGATGTGCTGCCTTGCCACAGCCCAAAAGCAATGTGTCTATCAGCCGTGGAATGAACCTTCTGAAACCATGAGTGTTCCTCCTTATAAGCTGATTGTCTCAGGTATTTCATCATAGTGACAGAAAGCTGACTAACAAATTTATTATTCACAGGAAACATATGTAAATGTCCTGGGCATCATTTTATTTAGACAGTAGACATTTTTACCTACCAACCCTTTGCTAAATTCAAAAACAGATCTGTTCTCTCTCATCTCAAAAGGCTTTTGTCTGTTCAAAGTCATGTGAAGAATTTCTTAGCATTTTCATACCTCTGTCTGTAATTCATTTAAGAAGTCACTTTTTCAATTTCAAGGTGGACATTTGCTTAATGATATGAGCGGGACTACTTTAGTGAGTAGCCCTGCAGTAAGCATCACTCTGACCTCCACCCTTGTCTCAAACTTCAGCTGTTGAGGATCACTAATTATTTTTCTGTGGCTACAGACCATGTGGCTCAGTCTGTCCTTCATCATTTTCCTTTAGTTGTCTCATATTGAAAACTTAAAGTGCATTTCTTCAAAAGGAAACTTACTACCATAAATGGAAAGCCAATAACATCTACCACAAATAGAAGCTATCCACAAAAGGAAATGCCATGAAAATAAAGCAATATTATTAAATTCTAGAGGAACAGGTTGCCCATCAAAGACTCTGGGCTTGAGGCCTATTTGATTTCCATTTAAAAAGGAGATTTGGAGAGGTGTCAACATTTTACTGAGGTGTTAAAGACCTTTTAGTACCACAGTGAGATTTTTCTTCTTGGTGTTATGGGAAGGATTGAAAGAGAATTTAGACAGAAAAAAACCTTTCTCACTACAAGATTTAGTGCTTTTTCTTTCTAGAAGATTCTCCTGACCTTGGGGGACAAGGGACCACCTTTTATGTGATTCAGTTTTTTTTATATGAGAAAAGCTAAGGATAAAATATCCCACCCTTGGCTTCTCACTTATAGATCATTTTAGGAGGATTCTTTCCCTGCTTTTGAAACAAGGCAACGGAATTAGAGAGTGTTCTTTTCTGAGACTTTCTAGGTCTTAAAAATCTGTGAAAGCCCATCTAAAATTTTGTTTGGCTCCCATCCTAGCTCTTTCATTCTGCTATCACAGAATACCATAAACTAGGTGGCTTATAAACAACAGAAATTTATTCCTTACAATGCTAGGGTGTGGAAGTCCAAGATCAGCAGATTTGGTACCTGATGAGAGTTCGCATTTTGCTTCATAGATGAGTCCTTCTTGCTACATCCTCACATAGTGAAAGGGATGAGGGAGCTCTTTGGGGCTTTTTTAATAAGGATACTAATCTCATTCTTGAGGGCTCCACCCTCACGACCTAAACACCTAAAACAGGCTCCACTCCTAATACTTTTGCCTTGGAGATTAGGTTTCAATACAAGAATTTGTGGGTTGGAGGACATAAACATTGTCTATAGCAGCTCCATAAAAATGTGTTTCTCACCTACTGGTGAAACAGGGTTGTAACTCATCAAGTTGGCCCTGTGGGATGGTTTGGGTCACTGGATCTCCATGAGAAGCAAAGATGTGGGATTCATCACATACCCACAAATAAATTCACGTTTCCTGGGGGTGGATTTTTCTGCTCATTGAACAGAGCAGATGGCTGTGCTTGAGATGAAAAGGGAAATTTCTAACCCCCTTTCTCTACCCAGCACAGAATTTAGAAAGAAACAATCCAATAACTTGCTAACTTCAGGTTCTATCCCCTCTCTCAGTAGCTTCTGCTGATTCTTTCTGCAGATGTTTCCTTTGTCAGAGTCAGGGAGGAGCTGCCAACGCATCACCCTTAAATTATCCCTCTCTTCCTGTCTCCTTCCTGCTTCTAAATAGGTGAGGATCTGCCCCACCTGTGCATGTGCCTGCCTCTCAAGACCTTCTGCAATCTGGGTCCAATCTATAATCCCATAGCAGCCACAGCTGCCAATATTTATTTTCTCTCAGTCCTCTGCATCTTCCCAATAGGTTGGTTACCTGGCATGCAGTAGGCATGAGGAAATAATTCAGAATGCAAGAATGTGCCTGGCTGCCTCTACAGTTCATGTTAGTTTGTGTCAACATAAGTTTCTTGAGTGATTAGCATCAGCTGTGCTTAAAGCTTTTCTGTATGCCAGACACGGTGCCCACTATCCCAGTTTACCTGTGACTTCCCTGGTTTGAACACTGGAAGTCCATATTCCCAGAAAGTCTCCAGCCCAAGGCATGCTGGCCTGGTTGGCCAACCCACTGGTTAGGGTAAGCTCCCTGCTTTCTATCTTCATGGACTTCCACATGGTGGAAAAGGATGATGTTAAACAAATGATCTCACAAACAAATGTGTACAGTTGGCCCCTTGTATCTGTAGCTTCTTTGTCGGCAGACTCAACTCATTGGATTGAAAATATTTGAAAAAAAATTATGTTTGTAATGAAAATGTACAGGCTCTTTTTTGTAATTATTCCTCAGTAATAGAGTATAACAACAATTCGCACAGAACTGACATTGTATTTGGTATTGTAAGTAATCCAGAGGCAATTTAAGTGTGTGTATGGGACGATGTACATAGGTCCTATCTAAATACTAAGCCATTTTATGTAACAGACATGCCCATCTATGGCCTTGGTGTCTACCAGGGCTCTGGAACCAAGTCCTCATAGATACTGAGGAATGACTATAATTATAAACCATGGTGAGTGCAAAGAAAGAGAAGCCATAAACTGAGCACTGTGGATGTGAGGAGGGAAAGATACAGTCCCAGTGTTGGAAAAGCAGCCTGATTGCAACAGGGACAGAGAGAAACACACAGATTACTGAATACAAAGCAGTGAAAGCAACGGGTTAGGAACACCTACACTCTTTTGTCCTTGTTCACATTGCACTGTTTCTATTTTAATTGCCATTTTGAGCATCAAAAACCCACTCTGGTGAATAAGTAGATGTATATTAAAAGGGCATTAGAAAAACTGAGTGTGGTGGCACATACCTGTAATTCCTAACACTCTGGGAAGCTACAGCAGGAGTCACAAGTTTGCTTTCAGCCTGGTCAATTTAGCAATACCTTGTTTCAAAATAATATACAAACAAACAAGCAAATAAATAAATAAATGCTGTCAATGTAGCTCAGGGCACAGGTCCTGGGTTCCATACCCTGTACCATGGAGTGAGGGCATTGGAAGAAAAAGCTGAAAACTTAGACTTCGAGAGAAACACACACACAACTGCTTCTTAGGGAGTTGAGATAGTTAAAATTAATGCCAGAACAAAAGAGCATGCTTTGTTCCATTTCCATTAGAAAAATTGACTATGACCATTCAGTGCCCTTGAGTTTTTCTGCCCAGTATTTTAATTCCAGGAAGAAAGGATCTGATGGCCAAGCTTGGGTTTTATGCCAGCCCCTTAGTCAGGTTAGGGGCCATTGTCATTAGAACTTCACCGAAATGTGAGCACCAGGATGTGGCATAGGTGACTGACAATGGGAAGTAGAAGGGTAAGATGCTGGGGAGGGGAACGCTTCAGCTGCCTCTTACGTGCTCTTCACAAAGCAGCTCCGTCATTGCTTTCTCAAGGGCCTCACGCCCCTGGTCACCGCCCTTGAAGTGACTCTGCTCGCCTTCCCTCTGGAATGCTTTGTTATCGCGGATAGCCCCATGTGGACCACTTCTTTCAGGGGCGCGTGTATCTTCTCCAGCCCTCGTGACAGCCAGCACCTTGCAGTGCACAGTGCACCTTTGTACAATAGTTGACCCAGAGCAGAAACTCCATCATCATTACCAGGTACTTAGTGAGAGTTTTGAAGAGCACGTGGCAATGACAACGGGGCCATCTTCCCTGGCCCACCACCGGCAGCCAGATCAGTCTTCTTTCCGCTGTTCAGTGCTCTGAGAAACTTGCCAGGCCACCTTGCTCTTCCTTCCCCTCACACAGCTGCTTGCTTGTCTCAGGCTCGGTTATTCTCAATGGGCGATGATTGACCCTCCAGAGGAACATTTGGTAACGTCTGCAAATGTGTTTCAGGTATCACAGTGAAGAGGGAGGAGCTACTGGGATCTCGTGGGGTGCTACTTAATGTCCTGTAGTACACAGGACCACCCTGACAATAAGAGCCGCCTAAGGTCCACAGTGTGAGGTTGACAGCCCCCAGAGCCAGGGCCTTCCCTAACTTTGCATATAGCTTTCTCTCACATCCCTGCTGTGTTTTCTTCATGGCACTTTCTTGTCCCCTGAAATGACAGTGTCTGTTCAGTTGCTTGTTTAGTACCTGTCACCAGGCTAAATCAGTCCAGTGGAGGTGGGACACCCTGGGCCTTCCCTACAACGAGCTCTTGCGTGGATAGCAGCTACTAGCAACAGTAAAGGGCTCAGTAAAGTGTGCACCAGGAGTGTTGAATGAGGGAATACTGCCTCAACTCAAGATTAACAGTCAGGAGCTCAGCAGTGAAGCCTGGGTGTGTATATGTATGTTTTGTGTGTGTGTTCATTTCTCCAGTTGCTTCAAATTCAGCCTCTGTGGTTTGCTGGCTAAGTGGCCTTTTGCAAATTGTTTAACCCTCCTGGGCCTCAGTTTCTGCATCTGTAAAGTGGGGCCATTATTCTTAGTCCTTTTGTCCCAGAGATGCAGGAGAGAGTAAATAAATTAGTCCACAAAACAATTAAGAAAATGCTTAGCAGAGAAAAGCCTCGATAAACATCATCCATCCTCCTCATCGTCATGATTTGGCTGGGGTAGGCAGAGGGATGAAAGAATGGGCTTCTGGGCCCTACCAGAAGATTAGGGGATTAATGCAGCTTTGGAGGCCAAAGCTGTTCCCATTGGGTTTTGCCAGCTCTTGCTCCATCCATGAAATAAACCGGATGAAGCCTTTATCCATCCCTTATTTTAAGAAGGAGGCAAGCAGAGTGTGCAGATTTAATGTGGCAGATGGTGCTGTCCTTGTATTATGAAACCAGAGGAGGAAATTAAAGTGCCCCATTGCAACAGATATGGGCCAACAGAGGAGAGGGCAGGAGTAGGGTGGAGTAAAGACAAGGGAAGGAAGGAGATGTTTTGTCATTTAGGCAATGGTGGCTCTTAACGGTAACTGGAGTCCTAGAGTCATATACTGTCACGGTTATGACTAATTTGGGGTTCTTCATCTTATATAGAAAAATGAGGCTCAGAGAGGGAAGTGACCCCCACATTTACACAGCCAGTTAGTGGTAGAGCAACCCACAGATCTTGATACCTTGAGAAATACTGCATTTTCCTACCTCAATCAAGGCCAGTGAAAGACACTGTCACACAACATTCTGACCTTGGGCACCTGTGCTCTGCAGAAGACACCTCTAGGTACACATCAGCACCCACACAGAGCTCAGGGTTGGGCACAGCAATCCCGAGCTCTTCTGCAGAAGCTTTATTGCCAGCCTTTCTGGAGGGAAATGTGCTGCTTCCTTGGTGCTATTCTGTCTTCAGTGAATCTCAGCAGTCATGGGCAAATTTCTTCCCTCCTGGAACCTCGGTTCTCTTATCTGTATAAGCGGGAAAATAGTAGGTTCTACAACACAGGGAATTTGTGGGTTACTATCACACATAGTTATTAGCCTGGCTTGGTGTGTGATTAATTAAATGTTAGTTCTCCTTGCAGCCAGAAGGGACTGCAGGGCATCCCCTCAGCTGTAGCCGTCAAGGGCAGCTCCTGTGTTTGCTCATCTTCTGTTCTCTGTGCCTCTGCATGGCACCTGACACCTGCTCGGAGGTGGTAGGTGGTAGAGCCCGCAAGGACACCCACTTCCCAGTCAGCACCATGTGGCACCGGGGGATGATGCCAGCAATGCGTGAGACTCTGTGTCACTAGTTTAGACTTTAATCCTGAGTGGATAAAGCAGCCCCAGTGGTGAAGTGCCCTCATGTTGAGGCAGTGTTTGTTTTCCCAGACTCTCTCTGCAGCAAGAAGCCTTGCCCTAACCATGCCACAAGCAATTTGCATTTAAATTGGTTTTCCCTCATTATAGAAATCTCTTAGGTCAGCTGGAGTTTCCATTTTCCTCAGAGTCACTTTGGAGACTCTATTTCTCACTTGAGGCTTCCTCATGCTTGCCTCCCTCTCACTGACAGCGAGATGTGATCACATGTTCTCTGTGGAGACCAGATTTCTGGAGAAAGTCGCCCAAATCTCACAGAAGCTTGGAGAAACAGGAGCTGGAGGAGGGGACTGAAGGATGTAGGCCCTGAAACTGCAGAAAAGGGACCCTGTGGTGGCTCAGCTTCAGGATATAGGACTCATCTTGTCATTTATTCAACAAGACCTACAAAGCATGCTGCTGGGTGCTTAGAATACATAAATAAGCAGGTCACATTAGCGGCCCTCCAGGAGCTCTCTGTCTAGTGAAGAAGTGAAAAACAAAATCATAATATATTCAAATAATCACTTTAATAAATGTCAGGATGAATTCTCATCACACTAGAAGCTTTCAGATAATGCTTTTCATAAACTACATACACACACAAGTACATACACATGTACATGCATAGATACATAAGCATATATGTGTAGATACACATGACTAGCATGTTTATAATGCTGTCTATGTGGACAGATACTACTCTAAAATATTATATACACACATACACAAATATATATGTATAAATATGTATGTTATAAATTATATACTTATATTTTAATACAATATATGTTCAGATTAAATGCATTCCTTATCTGAAATGTTTAGGACCTGAATTGTGCCAGACTTCAAATTTTGGAATATTTTCATATGTATATTGAGTTATCTTGGAGTTGGGACTCAACTCTAAGCATGAGATGCATTTATGTTCCATCTTATACACATAGCCTGAAACTAATATTGCAGAATATTTATGTAATTTTATGTATGAAAATTGGCATTATAGAATTTTCCTGTTTTATTTGTTTGTTTTTTGAGACGGGGTCTCACTATGCAGTTCAGGCTGGCCTTAAGCTCACTTTATAGCTCAGGCTGGTCTCGAACTTGCAACAATCCTTCTGCCTCAGCCTCCTGAGTGCTGGGATTACAGGTGTGCACCATCACACACAGCTTTGGAGTTTTCTACTTATGTCATCATGTCAGTACCCAAGAATTTTGAATTTTGGAGCATTTCAGAGTTTAGATTTTTGATGAGAAGGCTCAACACATATTAACTCATTTAATTCTCATGACATGCTATGAGGACAGTGCTATCACTACCACTGTTTTAAAAATTAGGAAACTGAGGCACAGAGAGATTTAAAGCACTTGCCCAGGGTCATCACTGATCAACAATAGATCCAGTCTTGAATTCAAGACCTGTGCTCTTTGTCCTGTGCTCTAACTATATCTGATAAGGAGCAATTCACCATCAAGTTCACCTTTAAAAGGTGCCCAAGATCCACTGCCCTTCCTTTGTGATCTGTTCATGGTCTGGAGCCAAGGTTCATGAGGACTAAGGTGAACCAGAGCAGGAAGGCCCACATCTTACCTGGCAAAGCAGGGTGAATGCCACAGGGAGGAGATGCTCATGCTGGGACCGAAGGAGGACCAGGAGTTTGGCAGATGGATGAAAAGAGCAAAATATTTCACGAAGGATGAGCGTGTGTCAATTCCCAAAGAATGAGCAAGCAGGGAAGTCTTGGTCCAGGGAACCCCCAAGTGGCACGGGAGTGCTCAAGGGTAATGTAGACTGAGCAGGAGGCATGTGGCTGGGAGGCTGGCAAAGACCAGACCACAACCATGACAGGCCTTGAACATCACACACAGGAGCCTAGGCTTTATCCTGAGGACAACAAAGAGCCATCAACATGTCTGAGGAAGAAAGGGACATGGCCCATTAGGTCACACTAGCTGTACTGTGGAGACCTGGCTAGACAGGAAACAATAGGAAAAAATATAATCATAGACGTAATGTTGCAATGGGTGTCACTGATCAGTTAGGTGTCATCAATAAGGTTAGGTGGACTTGCCAGCATAGGGGTCCTCTTGCTGCTCACTGATGTGTATCACAGAGCTTTATCTACCCAGAGGGGTTATGTTAGTCTAATTCACCCAGGGACACTTTGTAGGCATGGAGCTAAGGCAGTGGTGTTGGAAAATTACATGTATGAGATATAGTGGGGGAAAGTCATCTGGTCCTGGTTTTCAACCAACGTCAGGACTGAAGGAGAATGAAGAAGTAGAGATGGTGCTCACCTTTCTGGGTTAGCTCAACAAAATTCATCTTTAATCCTTTTCTCTAACACCAAAGGCTGGCAAACTTTTCTTTAAAGGGCCAGAGAAAATATTTTATGCTTTTCAAACCCTACAGTCTCTGTTACAACTGCTCAGCTTTGCTTTTTTATTACTAAAGCAGCCATAGACAACACATAAATGAAATGTGTTGCAATAAAACTTTATTTAAAAAACAGTTGGTAGGCTAGATTTGACCTGAGGGCTATAAGTTGCTGACACCCATTGGAGACCCTTTCCACAGTGCCAGTTAAACCCTGAAATGAGTCCCCAACCTCCTGCCCAGAGTTAAGGCATATGACACGAAGAGAGAACGAGAGACAAAATAGAGGTGCGGGCAAGGAAGGATCTGGGATAACCAGTTGTTCTCAGGGAACAAAAGGCCACAAGGTACCCAGAACCTTGGTACTTATTATTTGAGGAAAGTGGTGAGGAGATTGCAACTGGATGTGGTAGACAAGTAGTGAGGCTGACAAAGCTTGTAACAGAGGGAACAAAGCCTTCTTGAGGAAGGGAGAGGAACAGCCAGATTTGGGTTATGGTTAATGAGTAACCTGCTTTGTAAGCCAATTCTGAGAAAGAATTTTCCCCCAGAGTCATGCAGGCCTCAGTGGAGACAGTATCACATATCTTAGCCCCATGGTATTACAGCTTGTCTATCTGAGCTCAACCATGGCCACTGATAATAAATTGTATTAGTCCACTATCATCAGCCTGCTTTCATGAAGATACTACACAGCTTCAGCCAGACTCACTAATTAAACTGAAAGCCAATTTAGGGAAGTCTCCTCTATGCAGCCTACACTGCTTCTAAGTAAACAGAATCACACTTGGGTCTTGGGGAGGGGGACGTGGTGGTCCTTCACAGAGCCCTGTGTTACATCATGAGGAGAGAAGAGTGTCAAATTGGCTGCCAACTGTATGTGCCTGGAGAGAAAAAGGTGAGGATCTCCTGGGTCTCCTACTTTTACCAGGTACCAGTGGGACATCCTTCTCTCCGAGATGTCCGCACAATCTTAAAAACACTTATCTGAAATTGCAGAGTAATGCTATTGTCTAATCCTAGGAGTTCTACTCTGCAGGATGAGACCAGAAATTCGCTATAGTTTGGATGTGGTTTGACTTTGTACCCCAAAGGTTTGTGGTTTGGGAACTATGTCCTCAGTTTGATGTTTGGAACTTTGTCCTCAGTTTGATGTTGGGAGGTGGTGGAACCATTAGAAGGTGGGAGGTTTTAGGCCGTTGGGAGGGTGCGTTTAAAAGTGATGAAGGTAGTTCTCGCGAGACTCTGAGTTAGTTCCTACAAGAGAGAGTTGTTACAGAAGAACTCCTTCTTTTGCTCTGCCTTCCTATCTAATGATGTGATCTGTCATTTCACATACGCATAGCCACTGTGGTGTCATCTATCACGAGGACCTCACCAAGGCTGAGCTGATGGTGCCTTGCTCTTAAACCTCCAGTCTGGTGAGCTGAATAAACTTATTTTGTTAAGTATCTACCTCCAAGTATTTCGTTATAATGAAAAATGGACTAATGCAATATTTCAGCTGGATGCTCAGTCCTAGTTACAGTCAGAGTAGAGGCCCTCGTCTAACATTACTACTGTGTTACAAATGCACCACAATGGTGAATGCTCTCTCCATTAAAGGAGAGCAACTGATCTCAATTAACCCCCACAAAAAATCCAGAAAAGCACACATGTAACATTATATATCCCCATTTCACAGACAAAGAGACTCAGTCACAAAGTGCATCCGTAAGGCTAGTAAGTATCAGAACTAAGGCTTGGGACCCAACCAGTCCCTCCTGATGCTGTAGGCTTCTGTGGGTGCCACAGTTCTCAGACAAAACCCTCAGGCTATCTCTGAGCCCAGGCTGGAGCTGCTCAAACACTTGGGATGGTTTTGTCCTCTGTCTGCATGACACTGTCATTGGAAACAAGCAGATGCAGGAGAGACAAGCCCATCTGCTTCAAAACCCAGTGCAGTAGGAACAAAAGAGAAGACTCTTCCTGAAATCTCTTATTAAGCAAAGTGGTTGTCAGAAATGGATTGATATGAGGAGAGTGTATTTGTAGGTAAAGACATTGGCACCTAAGGGGTAGGACAGAAAAGGTGAGGAGACACATGGTCTCTGTGTGTTTACTTTGCGAGCATCCATTCAGGACTCCAGGGAAGGCATCATATGAAAGGGAACTCTGAGGAGAAGCAGAGGATTTGAGTAGCCCGCACATCATGCAGGGTGGGGGTGAATCCACGCTGCCCTGGGACACAAAGCACAGACATCTGCTTTGGCCTGGGCAGAGAGACCTCGGGCCAAGCCCAAACTGTCTGAGGGGTGAGTGTAGTCCTTGTGTGTTCCAGGCAAAGGAAACAGCGTCTTCACAGGCAAGGGGCACTCGAGGCCACCCGGGAGGCAAGGAGAGAAAGTAGCAAGGATGCAGCTGGTGGGGTTGGAGATGGGAACTGGGGCAGTCAGCCTGGATCACTCTGGGCTGAAGTCCACCTTATACTCAGCTCCTGTCTGTGGCGTGAACAGCCCTTGAGTTCTAGACGGAGTGCAAAATGCTGGCCAACAATTGGCAATGCCAAGAACACTCTGCTGATATATGCATCTGGAAATAGTAAAAACGAGTGGTAGTAAATCACTTCTATCACGCTGTCCATCCTTACTGCCCTGCACCGCCAGAGGCTTAATTTTCTTACTCTCACTAAAAGTTTGAAAGAGGGCAGTAATTGATATTGCCATCAGCCATGCTGCAGTGTTTAAAACAGTAACAGCTCCCGTTCTGGGGGAGCCTCATACTCGCCTACTATCCTGTTTATCAGAAGAGCAACCAGAGGCTCAGAGAGATCCAGTCACTTACTCAGGACCGTACTTTGGGCAAAGAAAGGAGTCAGGACCTAAACAATTTCTGTCTGCCATCTGAGCCTAACGTCCTCCCCCAGATCTCCTTGTCTTGACATCATACGGTGGAAGGACCTTAGGAATTTCTGAGAACATTCTAACCTACTATTGTATCTGTCCCTCCAAGGAATCATCTTACAAGATAACACACTATGGCTCAGAGAGGTACAGTGTCTTCCTCAAGGTCAGACAGCTTTTGAAGGGGCAAATGGGAGGCCTGAACCAAGGTCTTATTATCATCAAGACAAATCTCTTTCTCCTTTACCTTGGTTCCCAAGTTCACAACAAAGAAGATGGACAGCTAATGTTTCACCCTGGTACGACTCTTAAAAGAAGAAAAGGAACAACCCAAAGCTCTTGTTCACTTAATCTCTACATTGGCAGGTATTCATCAAACAATCAAAAGACAAATACCTTGGAGAGCAGACCGTGCCGATCACAGCCAAATGACATCATCAGGAGCAGGCTGTGCCAGGCCAATTTAATTTCCCCTGACAGAGCGGCAGGCTGGGAGATAAGGCTAAGCCATTGACGTTGTCAGCTTCCCTGACTCTGAAGGGCACGTTAGATCAGCTCCAAGGTAACAACTGGTAGGTGAGGAAGGGGACACTACGCTACACACACACAGTGAGGCATGCACGTGGACAGTCACTGATATACAGACACATACGCAGATACAGAGACACACAATCAAGTAAACACATAGGAAGGTGTATGCAAAAAGTATGCACACATACATCCACACACACACATCCACGCACTCCAACAATACATATGCAGATTCACAGAAACATGTACATATAGACGTATAAAGAAAACACAACTGTATTGACATAGGCAGATGCTCAGACATACAGACACACACACAGGGCCAAGCAGAGACACATACGTGTGTATAAACACACAGAAATATACACACAGAAGACACAGACAAACATACAGACACACAGAAACACAGACAGACATGCCCACCTTCCTTTCCTCCCTGTGCAGACATCCAAAAGCACGGACGCAAATGAAAACACACACATTCACACACTGCAAGAAACAGATACAAATGCCTACCTGTAAGTGTAGATACCACCCCTCACCTACAGCGTGTGTGACTCTCCTGAAGTCTCTTTCTTAGCATCCCCAAAGTTACATCCTTTCCATCTTGAGGGCTCCAGAAACTGAGTGCTCCCAGGTGTCCGTATGTTTTCTTGACCCTCCCCAGCCTGGTATCTTCAACTCAAGCTGGTAGAGGTTCTTGTTGGGAAGGACCTGGACTTTGAAGTCAGGCTGCCTCTGCTCCATGTGGGCTCTCCCATTCACTGACTGAGGGGCTTGAGCATGTTGCTTTAGCTTTCTGAGCTTCCATGTTCTTACCTGTAGAGGGGATGCTAGTCCCTGCTGCAAGACCACTGGACTGCTGACCTTGAGGCTGTGGCATTCTGGGAGGAGTTTTTTGTGCTAGCTACTTGTTTTTAATTATTTCAGTGTCTGCCCCCCTCGCCAGGCTGTGAGCCCAACATAGTGTCTGTCAGGCACATAATATGTACTCCGCAGATATTTTTGAAAGAAGTGAATCAACAAGTCTACAGCCTCAGGGTCTAATATATGGCCCTGTAGACAGTTTGTGCTCAGTTAAACTTTATTGAGGAAAAAAATCAATGAAAGTGTAAACACAACCATGGACACAGTTCTACTTCCACGCCAGGCACATCAATTACTTCAGTTCATCTTCTTCATGCCATAGCATAGATATTCATTTGTAGATGAGAAAACTGAGATCCAAAGAAGTTAAATAAGTCCCTAAAGCTTACTAGCTTCTTAGGGTAGCAATTTAAATTGTGACCTCCATTTGCTAAACCCACACTCAAAACAACATAATTGTAACCTCCGTGAATGACAGGATGAACAACTATTTTCCCTGAGTGACACAATTTAACAGATGACTTCTATAACAGACTCTGCCTCTCCTGGGTGTGGACCCTTGAGAATGAGTTGTTGCATGGTCTTCAATCCACTTCTCGGTCTCCAGTTTTTATGGAGCTTTTCCTGGCGCTGCATAATAATCATAATCC
Organism: Chinchilla lanigera; assembly: GCF_000276665.1. Lineage (NCBI taxonomy): Eukaryota > Metazoa > Chordata > Mammalia > Rodentia > Chinchillidae > Chinchilla > Chinchilla lanigera. Next base: position 26,420,131 of record NW_004955408.1, on the reverse strand, counting down.
CACCACCCCCATGCCTGCATTTCTTTCTGCTTTCTCTCAGCTAAGATATAGAAATGCATATAATATAATGTAAATGCAATATATTACATCTTAAACATGTCCATTATATTTCTATCACATTTTAATACATATTACATGTGTATGCATATATGAGTATGTGCTGATCATTTCCAATTGAGGCCCATTCTGTCTCTGCATGTTTTTTATTTTCCATTTGTATAAACTACACGGCCCCTTCCAGAATCCGTCAAATCTGTTTTTCTTTCTCTTTCATTGGTATAATTTGTGGGTTTGAAACTCAACCAACCTGTGGGCCAATTAAGCTACTTTGCATAACAACTGCATCTGGCAGTGCCTGCCTGTGCTCAGCTGAGCGTCTTGCAGATCCTGAAAGGTTCTTACATTGCCTCATTCTGGCTTCTGCACACCTCAGAGGAGCTCAGTCGCCACCTCCTCCTCCCAGCTCCCATCTCATTTCCCTGAAAAAAGGGGGTTTGCAGGGAGAGGCTTTGCCTCCGTTCCAGGCAGGCAGAATGAATACAGACACAGGGCGTGGAGGTCATCATCCTTCCTCGCAAGGGAAAATAAAGATGTCCAAAGATCATGGCCACCTGGTAGGCAGGGACTGGGGCAGGCGGCAGTGACTCACAGGCATGCCAGGCACAGGGAGGGCACTGACTCACAGCTCTGCCAGCCCAAGGAACACAACAGAGGCTCTGGGAGTGAGAAAGCTGTTGCTGACAGTTTGAACTCACAGGTGACATAGGTACCTTTTAGGAGAGATTTTTTCTGGTACCACCCTCTTGTTTACCATTTGTAAACTATGTTTACCGGGATAGCTCCATATGAGCCTGATACATTAAAAAACAGATAGATGATAGATAGATAAATAGATAGATAGGTAGATAGATAGATAGATAGATAGATAGATAGATAGATAGATATAGTGGCCAAATAATCCGTTTCCTTACATTTGCCTCCACACATCCATTCCCCTTTCCAACCAGCATCTGCCTGGTATTAGCAATTCTGCTATTAGCAATTCATTTCATGTGCTTGGGCTTGGTCCTCTCTCAGGGTTGTTCTTTAAAACTTACCCTCACACAGTAAGATGCAATGGGAAGAAAGAGGAGTTTACACCATAAGACGAGAGCTACTGGCATGCAAGAGCCTGTCAGGGACACTTGACTCTCCATTTGAAAGGTGCCCAAAGAGCATGTCGGAGAAGGAAGTGATCTACTCAACATTCACAGAAAGCCCAAGATTAAAATGAGAGTTTGCAGGGCCCCAAAGGTTCTATCCATGCCTCCCCGTTGCCTTCTAAATGTTTTGCAATCTCACTAAAAGACTGCCGGGCACTGTGCACTTTGTCCACAATGAGATGACAAATACATGTCACTTCAGGTGCCAATGCTAATACACTGGTGGAAGCAGGAAAAGTGCAATGTTTCATTTCACTGAAATGTTGGTCTATTTCATGGACATTTTGAAATTTCAGAGGCAAGATCCATCTTGTTAGCAAGAGAACAAAAGCTCACAGCTAAGGAGAGTGGGGCAGAAGGAAAAAGAATCCAGGTCCTTGGAACAGGGGAGCTATAGGACTCTCTTCTTCTGGGGGGGTCTTAACACGTGTGTATATGAACTGCTGTGAGCTGGATATTTTTTGGTTGTCCACTGCTGAAAATGTCCCAGCTGACCACAGTCCCTAGCAACTGTTGCAAAGCACTGGAACTTGGAGCTGCCCCCTTTACATACTTCTTGTGTGGACTTTCATGCTCCCGAACTTCTTGCTGATGTTCAGAACTACAAAACTTAGTTTCCTTATTCACAGGCTCCTGACACCAAGCTGGACTCCACACTGAACACTTGCTTTCTCTCCAAGCTCTTTCTCTTAGGTTCACCTCCTGCCAACCTGCTGACACCATTAGTAGCCTTGGAGTACTCCTGGGCTCTCAGTTCTTCAACCCCCACAGCCCCTCTGACACCAAGTGCTCCTGCTCTCTTCTTTGCTATAGCTGACTCTCCTCTGGAGATGCTATCTCTATCTAGCCTGTCCTCTACTGTGGCCCAGGGAGAACTTTCTAAAGCACAAAGCCAGCCATATCACTGCATGCCTAAAAATCCTCCCATGAGTCTACATTTCCTGAAGATAAAAGTCCAAATGCCTCAGCCTGACACCCAAGACCTTTCGTTACCTGATTCCTGCCACTTCTCCAACTTGATCTGCAGCTACGCCTGGAGACATAGCCTGTGTTCCCTTCTGGCAGACAGGCTGGCAGCTGCTCAGAGGCCAGTCTGCATAGCTCGGGACCTTTGAACAGGCTTGACTCTCTGCTGAACTGCCCTTTGCTTGCCTTTCCATCCTACCCTTCCAGCTCAGCTCTTACCTCCTGATGGTCAGCCAGGACAAGATGCATCCTCAAGATTCCCTAAGAATCCCTGATCACACTGTTCTGGGGGGATCAGTTTAAAAGCCCATCCTCCCCCAACCATAAGGCTGCAATTCTTTTTTTGTTGTTTGTTTGTTTTCCAGTACCGGGAATTGAACTCACAACCTTGCGCTTGCCAGGCAGGCACTGTGCCATTGAGCTAAATCCCCAGCCCCTAAGCCTGCAGTTCTTGAGGGCTGTAACTGGGTCTTCATTTTGTTTTCCTTAGCACCCTGAACAGGGACTGACCCATGGCGGGTCCTAACAAATGCACATGGAATGAATATGAGGGACAAATGGGGCTTCCTCCCCGATTAGCTTTTCCTACTTGGCCTTTCCTCACTTTATGGCTGTGAGGCTGTTCTGCATGACAGTAGAAAGGAGGAGAAAGGGGGCCTTCCTCAGCTTCCGAGATTTCCAGATGAGGTTTTCAGGAGGTTGGAAAGAATCCATGTTTTAGCTAAAGCATTCTGCAAGAGGATGCCGTGAGGAAAGGATCTTCCTGCAGACCAGAAAAATGTTCCCCAGGTTGCTGTGAGAATGGAATTCTAGGGGTGTGCTAAGAATGTCAATGTCCTTGAGAAACAGATTTATATGCTCTGCTCCTTGAGCCAGGTATAGGGACAAAGGCAAAAATCCCAGAGTCAGCTCCGGGCTTTCAGAGCAGAAGAGAATAGGGGCCCTCAGGGATACTGGAAGCACCCAAAGAGCAGAAGTGGGCACTTGACATCTCCAGAAGACTGTCCTGTGAGGCATGAGGGTAACAGAATGATTCCTGTGAGCCCCAGAAAGTCACAGAAGTAATAGAGTCACATGACCTGAGATAGGCTGTAGAACAGCCAGGGACAGAGTCACTGACTAATGACTCAGAATGACAAACACTATGGACAGGTGACATCAAAGACCAGGTATCCATCCTCTCATCACCTTTGTACAGCAAGCATAGATGATATCTCTGAAAAACAGGAGGAGCAGGTTGACTGAGATTGAGCTGCTCGCTACCCAGGCCAAAGGGAGACTCAAAACAGGAATCAAACTCAGCTTGTGATTATAGAGAAATTTATATTTATTCCACATCTGAATTTATGTCCTGAAAATCATACACTCTACCAGTGAATAAATGAACACAGATGAAAAAGGCAACTTGGCCAGAAAGACCCTGAACTGAGATCTTGTCTGAAACAGAGATCATCTCTTCTGTTTTGACTCCTGGGGCAGCCCTAGCATGACACATCATGAGCTCATGAACTAAATCTGAAGTTTTCTTTTTTGAGGATTACCGTGACTGCTAAAAGTTCTCAACATAGTAAGCTGTACAGTATATGAGGGAAAACTCACAGCCCAGGCTCTGGCTTGAAAGCAGCATCTTGGAGTTACCCAGGGCTGAGTTGGGATTCAGGCATGGCTTCTTCCTGTGTTCCAGCATAGAGTTGTCCAGGAAAGTCTTCTGTACAATAACAAGGCTGGAAATGAAATCTGAAAATGAACACAACTAAGGAGGGAGGAAAGGAAGAGTCACTAGGAAGACAGATCTGCATATACAAAGGTCCTGGGATAGGAAGGAGTTAAATTTGTTCCTGAAAGGAAAGAGGCCCTTACATAAGCCTGGAACATAAGAGGATAGACAAAGGAAGTAGGACAACAATATATTCTTCTAAAATGCCCCTGTCAAGCTCCCATCTCCTGGTATTCGTGCCCATGTATAATCTCTTCCCTTGAGTCTAGACTGGACTAGTAACTCACATCTAATAAACAGAATAAGGTGGTGACAGACGCCACTGTGAGATTAGGTTATAAAGATTTCCTCCTTGCTTACATTCCTTCTCTTGGCTTCTCATTTGTTCTGATAAAGCCAGTCACCATGGTGGAGACACCCATGTGGCAGATGACTAAGGGAACTTGAGGCCAACAGGCAGGGAGGAGCTGGAGTCCTCAACCACTACAGGAGTGAATCCGGCCACAGATCTACCCATACTGAACCTTGAGTTGGCAGCAGCTTCAGCTGATACTGTAGTGACAGCCTTGTGACTCTGAACCACCCAAGCCACACCCAGATTCCTGATCCACAGAAACTGCCAGATGATAAATCTGTGTTGTCTCCTAAGCCACTCAGTTTTGGGATATTTGGGATATTTTCTTACAGGCTGATACAGCCAGTAAGGCAGACAGGTGTGAAATAGTGCAAAACATTGGAGATTTTAAAAGTTATCCAGAGGGGCTTAAACTGCTCCCTGTCATCCCTCTGAGGCTCTGATCGTGAAACCTTCTGATTCACAAAATCTGTATCACCTGAAGTTGGATGTGAACTGATGCTTGGTTTACTAGCCTTAAAGTGGCAGGTGCACTAGGTGATTTTGGAATGGGCAGGGACCTGTGTGACAATCTATTGATTTTGCTGAATGAGATCTCATTGGTCATTAAGGAGATCAATGCACCTGAGGGGTACAGTTAAGTAACTTGCCTAGGGACATCCAGCCATTCAGAGGCAAGACCAGGGTCTGGCCACAGCTCTGCCTTTGAGGGCAGATGTCTATGGTAAGCTTCTGACACTACCTTCATGAAGGTCCTTCCAGAAAGAGCTGGATCACCAGGGTACAATCAGCAGTAGAAAAGGCAGAAAAATCACGGTGTTTTTTTGTTCTTTTACCATGGGAGAAATATTCCCAGGTAGAACGTTGGCCCAGGTAGAACTTTTCTAGGGAAGGGGAAGATTCCTGGAACTGTGACACTGGCTATGGCCGAGATGACATTCTCCTATTTTCTAACAAACCTTCACATTACTGGGGGTGCCCACTAAGTTTCCCAGTCTCTCTTGCCTTAGAAGGTGCCCGTTAAGATGTGTGTACAGTGAGCAGAAGTCACTGGGAGAAGCTTCTGGAAAACCTTTTCTAAAGTGCTAACTCATCTGAGAGATGCACCTTCTTGCACTTTTCACCCTTTCCTGGGACCTGAAATGGAGGCACATTGGTTGGAATCACAGCGGCATTTTTTGACAGTGTGATAACCTTGGTGATGGAAAGCCGTGCTCTTAAAATAGCAGAACACAAAGATAGAAGAGTCTGGCTCCTTGGTGGGGATGCTGGGGAGCCACGCTGCCAGCCTTTGACTGTTGTATCAGGACTTCTTTGATACAAAAGAAAAGTAAATCCTTATCTTATTTAAGCTGGTTATCTGGGTTTTCTCTTACATGTAACCGATAGAAGTCCTGAGTGATATACTTGCATTTTTAGGAGGTATTTAAACAGAATTTGAGAATCTCCATTTTAGATTGCCAGGATGCTGGACTCTTAGAAAAATATTCCTCTTGAAGCCATCTCAGTTAAAAAATTGTTAGTATGCTCTCCAGAGGAGAGGATTAAAATTTCAGGCATGCCTGCGATAGTTTCATGCCACTTGTATAATCTATTTTCCTCTCACAAGTGAGTCTGTCAGATTCTCCTTTCAGTTTATGGATGAGGAAACGGGGGCTTAGACAGCCAGGATGCGAACTGAGACCTGTCCGACCCCACAGCCCACTCTCGTCCAGCCTGCTGGTTTTGCACTGCTGAGTTCACTTCAGACAGAAGTCAGGCCAGCTGGATCAATGAGCGGCCCCAGGTCAGGGTGCCCACTCCTCTCACAAGCGGTCCACCTGCAGCCACCAGTCACAGGCCTCTTACTGCAAGGTGATAAAGCAGATGGCCCCACTGGCTGCCCTCTCCCTAACTCACTGCCATCCTGTTTGCTGGCCATCTGGCCCTCATCTCTGTGATTCTCCAACTGCCCATCTCAAGGACTCTCTTAAAGGGACAGAGGCCCTGGCTGGTATCAGGAAAGCACCTCACTTCCAGGCCAATATATTCTCAGGCTTTATTAGGCCAAGCTTCTCACAGAAAGGTCCAAAACAACAGGGATTTCTGGTCGCCACCAAGTCTATTTCTAACCATGGATCAGAGTATCCAAAAGGATTATCTGTTCCAAGCAAATACATTTGCACCCCTTGGCAGAGATGCGATTGGAACAGTCTAACTTTTCTGCAGGCTCTGAATATTCTCCACTGAAGCTTGCTTTATCTGGTTTGATTCTACTGTCTCTCCCAGGAGAGACTGGAAATACACTCTTTCTAGGAGCTGATGGAAAATTAACCCACATTAGGAAAGTGCTAGGTGATGCCAAATTGGGGACAGGAAGGTCCATTTCTAGGGGGAAAAAATGTTCTTTGTAACCAGGACAAGGCTAAGCATGCCTTCTCTCTATTGGTCCAAATCTATGCCAGCCTCCCACTGGCATCCGTGGGTGTGCTGAGAACAAGCTATGGATTTCTATAGAGACTGTCACCATGGTACTAGGTGTCTTATTCTGCTATTTCAAGAGGAAAAATAATCAAAAGGTCAAAGGAAGAAAATCTACCACAGGGCCTTTCAGTCTACAAATATTCATTACTGCTAACATTAGATATTAGCAGTAGCAAGAGATGTCACAGTAGCAGAGAACTAACCTGTATTGCAGCCTGCCCCACAACTCAAGTATAAAACTAGCTACTGTCCACACGTGATCTGATTTCTCTGTCATAACAGTAAAATAATTCAATCCCCATTTTATCAGTTGAGAGAGGGGACAGTGAAGCTTCAGTGACTTGCCTAAATGTATCCAGAATTGCACTCTGGATGAGGCAGAGTCTTAGTTGGAAATACAAAGTGCGTGTGGTGGGATTCTGAATATAAATTAGTGGAAGATCCACTCATGGAGGCTTGGGGTGAGTTTAGGGAGCTAAAAGGGTGTTGTGGCACCTGGGACAGTTACCAGGGGAACCTCTTACCTCCTGTTGGCCTAAAGGACAAGGACAGGAAGCAGTGTCACCAAAGCCCAGTACAGGCTGCAGCCGAGGAAGGAGCCTGAGCTGAGAGGAGGATGCCGTGGGCAGGGGAGGTTGGGGTTGGGACGGCGCATGGAAAGCCACCAGCACAGATGTGCCTGCTGACCCAGCCTGGGTCACCGCCTCTCTGCTGGGCAGTGAAGGCAGGGCGGTAGGCATCAAGCAGAGTGGAGGTGGTGCTCCCCTGCAAGAATCAGCTACGACTACATTAACTCTGGGCAATAACCACAAAGCGAATTTGCTCACACTCGCTCTTTCTTTTACAGGCCTCTGAGGATCAACTGCGCCCCTGCTGGAGGGAGTGGGCCTGGCTTTAGGTAGAGGTCAAGTGCAACCCCGGCAATGCACTTCGCGCTCCTCATCCTGTGTGCACCAGGAGACAGATTTTCTCATTGTGTTGGTCAGCTTTCTATGGTGGGGGCAAAACACTGGAGATGAACAATTTAAAAGGAGGAAAGATTTACTTTGGCTGATGGATTCAGAAGTTTCAGTCCATGGTCACGTGGCCCAGTAGCTTTAGGGACTGTGTTGGCTCAGTACATGTTGGTGGCAGGAGCTTGTGGCAGAGGAAGCCTTCTTATCCTCACAACAGCCGGGAAGTCGAGAAAGAGACCGAGACGGGAGGGGCCGGAGTCTCAGTGCTCCCCTTCAAGGGTACATCCCGGATACCGTACCTTCCTCCCGTTAGGCCCCACATCCTAATGCTTCTACCACCTCCAAAAGAGTGCTACAGGCAACAAACTAAGCTTTTAAAACATGGCCGTTGGGAGACACTTAAGGTCCAAATCATAACACTCATCATGGATAACAGGAGCACAGAAGACCAAGCTCACAAGCACATTCACAGGTTTTTTTCACCTTGTGCTCAGTCACATTCCATTGGTCAGTGTGAGTCTCATAAAAGCTCAATGTCAGGGCCAGAGGGACATAAACTCTACACACCAACTGAGAGACACTGAAAAGGCATATGAAGGAGTATGGCTCTTAAGGGGAATGGAGAATTGGAAGGAATATTCCAACCTACCATATTCCCCAAAGGAAAACAAAATGTTAGCACCAAAAGCAGAATAAATGTAAATTCAAACAACCGATGTGCATCACAGTGACTTTACACGGCATCCATGCACACAAGCAGAGGATGTTTATGTGTGTACCTTGGTAGGAGATGACAATGTGTCCTCTGGAGTCTTCAAGGTCTGTGGCCAAAGCTCCAAGCATGCTGGTAAGTGAGATAAGAAAGGATGGAAGGGGAAGATACTCCAGGATTTTAAGCCCAAGAGGATCTTATTCATAGAATTGACGAGTGTCGTGATGATCAAATTCAGAGAAATGATAATATTGCACATCACAGCCTAACTCTGGGTCCTGAGACACGCAGAACCCAAAAGTATTGTGAATGGCGTGTATGGAGACACTGAATCCAATCATAAGATTTCCAGTTATAGTAGTTATAGGTCCTGCCCATTGGGGTTCCCAACCTGACCCTGTGGGCACAAGACCAGGGATTAGGCTGAGTTTCTATCCCTCTCAGACTCAGATGTCTCATCTGCAAAATGGAGCTAATAAAACTTGCTTCTGAGACTGATGCCCAGCCGCGCTCTCCTCAGTAGCAGCAGGTAGACCCTGCTGCTAGTGAGTCTCATTGAATGAAGGTCGGTGCCTTGTGAATGCCCACGATGAGCACTCACTATGGAAGGTGGAAAGTCTGCTCATCTCTGCTTTGCCCCATTTGACTTTAGACTTTAGGCATCTTGCTTAAAGGGGGACTTTGGCAAAGGGAAGCATATCTAGCAAGAACCACCAAAAAGGGAAAAGGAGCTCCATACCCTTTCTAATAATAAAGGGAAGGAATAAGGGATCACTAAGGAGGCTGGACCCATAACACCAATGATTGGCCACAGCAGGGCTGAAAGGAATGCTTTCTACTATGACAATGTAAGCAATGTCCCATGCCAATGAGGATGGGGATTTCAGCTTAAAGAGGGAAGGACTTTGGCCCCATGCATGCCTGAGTTTGGAACATGCTACCTTATCTTATCACAGGGCTTGAGTCAGATACATCTAGTTCCCTTCATGGCTGAGCGGTTTGCTCCTTTCTTTTGTTTT
>NW_004955408.1:26312733-26410612 GCF_000276665.1 Chinchilla lanigera | reverse complement strand
GGTTTGCTCCTTTCTATATGGCTGTCAGCAAACTCTGCCACTTCCCTGAGCTTTATTCTGGGTCAGAGTTTTGGTCACAAACACTAAGGAAGAGCTAACAGGTGACAGCAGGTCTCTGATTCTGCCTGCGGTAAGAACCATCTCTCTCCCAGCAGCAGGGAGGACACAGAAGCCATAGGAGGAGAATATTCACCTTCTTGGTGCCGGCAGATCATGGGCTGTTGGGAGGACCATTGTGTAGTGCCTGGCTCCGGGCAGGATGACAGGCTCATGAATACCCATGAGTGCACAATGGTGTTTGCCTGGATGCCATCATCTCTCCAGCACCTGGCAGTGGACCTGACTTATTTCCAGCCTTTGATGAATATTAGAAAAAAAAGAAGAAGAGAGAAAGGGAGGAAGGAAGAAGGAAGAAGGAAGGTAGGAAGGGAGAGATGGGGGTGAGGAAGGGAGGGGGGCATTCCACATGCCTTAGCTCTCGTCCCTTACAGAAACTAATCTTCCTAAAAGTACCAGCAAATTGGGAATTATCATTCCTCACTTTCTGGAATAAGGGGAAACTAGGCTTAGCAAATTGCCTTTTGCAAATTATGAAAGCTTGGGAAATTATTTAACTACCCCATGCCTCGGTTTCTTCATCTGAAAAATGGAGGTGATAGTAATAAATTCTAGCTCACAGACTGGTTGTGTGAGTGCTTTGGCACATTATAAGCCTTGCCCAAATGTAACCTATTATTATGACATTGTGAAAGGGCAGCTTCGGGATGCAGAGCTGGTCTATTTAACTCAAGGATTCTCTTTACTATACTGCGCACCTCCACAAACAAACATCTGAGGAGCTCCTTTTTTGTAATCAATGCCTGACACATAAATTAATTTCCAGTTACTTTCTTCCTCCCAAGTTAGGGCTAGAGCACAATTGGCTCAGGACACAGATTTACAAGTTGCTTCAAGCTAGATTTGGGGGAGGGAAAGTGATGAAAATATGACACAGGGAAGAAGGAAAATAATTTCTATAAAATAGAGCCAAAGCAATAAATGCAGATCATGGGATTCATGATGATGACAACCCATCAGCCGCTATTAATATTTCATCAGGTCAGCTTCCAGGAGTGTGGCCTGGAATTTTCAGAGAGACTGGGGTTTACATTTGCAAATAATGAATAAGCAGGAGGGAAAGGGACCCTGAACTTGGTCAACCTTGCTACCTGAAATTTGTGCTGTGTTACCCTGCAGCAGGTGGTAAATCCGCCCAGGTAACCGAGGAGGAGGAGGACGTGCTGGTCACCTTCCTCCTCCCCCTGCCTTTTCTCCTCTCAAGGTCCCCCAAATGGCCAGTGGTTCCCCTGACACTGATCTGAGATGGCGCCATTAACAAGGGCCAAAAGCCACTTAGCCTGCTTGGGTAAAAGCTGAGATAGCCTGAACCAATCCCTAGGCCCCAAGCTGTCTTCCAGCCCTCTCAGGAGCAGCTCAAGTTTCCAGGGCAGTGAATGGCAAGCTGGGGCCTCTCCAGGCAGATCCAGTTACAGGTCTACCTTGTAGCCTAAGCCAGGGGCACCCAGTTAAAGGAGGTCAGAGCTTGGCTTTCTGGTGACCCCAAAGTGAGCGCCTGTCTAGTGGCCATGACAGTGTCCACTGTTACAACCAGCCGCATTTGCTACTACGTGAGTCGTTGCCTAAGGAGATAGTGGAAATGAGAAAATTTGCTTGGAACTGTAGATCTGCCAGGTTTTTTGTTTGTCTGTTTTGTTTTTAACTCTGGAACTTAAGCAAATCATTTAGCTTCTCTGAGGCTCAGTTTTCTCATGTGTAGGGTGGGGTTCATAAAATTATCCTGCTCTTGCATTTATTATGGGACATAAGTGAAAGAAGCCATGCAAAATAGTTTGCTCAGTGCTTGGCTGATACTAAACGTTTAATAAAATAAAAAAGATGTTTTATCATTTATTGCCACTACCACTTGTTAGGTTGTGTTTCTTAGAAACAGATTTCTGTAGAACTGGTTAAGGTCGTCTCTGTTAGACCTGGACAAAATAATGACATGGTGTAGTCCAACCAGGTTTTAGAGACTGGGACTCTGAGGTCCAGATAATCAACTTCCCCTGAGTCACACAGCTGGTGGCAAAGCTGAGTTTGACTCCAGCTTTGCAGTCACAGTCTCCTTTTCCTTTTGCACAATCCAATGAGCAAAGTGTTTTTATGTGTACCTGTCTACATCTTGCCAGGCTGCTGCAACCCACACACACAACAAAAAGAATTGGGTCCACACCACCTCATCTCATTTGCCTGTGTCTGCCTTTCCCGCTGTGCATTCTGGGAAACTCCTCTGAGCTCTAGGAAGCCTCAACAATTAGCATCCTTCTGGCAGGATTTTGAACATCCAAAGCAAATCAGCACAAGCAACTTCTGCAAGGTTTCAGTTTGCTGTTAAATTGTAGCTCACATCCTTAGCCAGGCCTCCCTCTGTTCTTTCTTCCTCGATTTCAAAGGAGAGCAGTGCAAACAAATCTTTCTCTCTCTCTCTCTCTCTCTCTCTCTCTCTCTCTCTCTCTCTCTCTCTCTCTCTCTCTCTTTCTGTCTCCGTGTGTGTGTGTGTGCGTGTGTGTGTGTGTGTACACAAATCAAGGTAAGTACTCTGGTCTAGGGAACTTCTCCCAAGGAAGAGGAAAGGAAGAGCCAGCCAGGCTTGCAAAATTTGTGCCCCAGGCTTCAAGTTTGTTGCTAAAACATGAAGGTCACCTATGTTGTTATGAAATTTTTTTATAAGCCTGGATTGAACAGTAATTCAGACAATACCTGTTTTGCCCCCAAACAACAAAAAACTCTGGTTTTTTGTTTTGTTTTATTACAGTAGGAAGAATTTATTGAGAGAAAGAAAACCTAGGAAAGTGAGTTGCCCCTATAGAAAAATTCTTAAAACTACCTTCCATGAGTCACATGGTTATGTCAGGGAAGGGAGGAATGAAGACAGGCTTCGGACCCCAAGAGACTTGAGTTCAAAGATGAACTCTGCCATGCACTGGCCCCTAAGACCTTAAACAAATCTTTGAATGTCTGTGGGCCTCAATCTCCTTGTCCGTAAAATAAGAACAATACTTCCTGTCTCACAGCCTTTTTGCCAGATGTAAAATGAGATATTCCATATGAAGTATGATACCTGACATGGGAGGTGTACAACCAATGAAAGCTACCAGTAGTGTCTGTCACCACGGCATAACTTCCCCTTAGATTTCCAGGAAGCTGCTACTGGAGGTCAGAGGATGAGGGCAGCTAGAGCAATCCCAGAAAGCTTTTCAAACAGGATGGCATTGGCAACTTTGTAGAAGAGCAGATATTCTGGAGTCTGGCTCGGATTCCTGGTTTGGTTGTATGGCCCTAGCCAAGTCACTTTAATTGTTCTGGGTCTCAATAATCCCATTGGAAAATGGAAATAATAGAGCCTACCCAACAGGATTGTTATGAAAATTAAATTATTAATTAAGAGAACAGTTTTAGTCTGAGACAGCTCTGGGCTGGGGTTCTAGTGCTGATTCTGGCAAGCTTAGAAACGATTCTTAATTTCTCTAAGCCCAAATTCTTTCATTTGTAAAATGGAAATAATAACAGTTCCAGCAGTCAGACTTGTAGTGAGAATTAAATAAGATAACACACGCAAATGACTAAACATAGCGCATCAAATGCAGGAAATATTCACTAAATATTTGGCCCTTTTAATCAAAATGTAAGTTGCAGTGCACTAATTTGGCACAAACTATTTTGGATTACAAGTTGGCAAATCAAAATTAAAGTGTGTATACTCTGGCCAAACAATTTGACTTTTCAGGGTTTACCATAAAGTCCCTCATGAATGAGTATTCTGACTGGATTTACCAAGATAAATGTTTTGGGATGTGATCACAAGCATTATTTCTAACAGTCAAAGCACTAGAAATAACTCAAATGCTCATTGTTAAGGCACTCTTCTACCATAACTGTTCTATTAGCAATGCCTGCAAAGGAATATCATGCAGCTGTTTAAAGGAGAAATGAAGATTTGCTGCGCACTTATCAAAAGAGAGCAATTAAATTAAAAAGTAAGGAGCGGAAGAGGCCTGTATACCAACCCATCTTTTCTTTAAAAACACACATGTGCATAGAAATAGTCTTTAAAAAAATCCCCAAGAAACTATTAAAGTGATTAGTCTAAAGCAGCCACTTGCCTACTCCCACTCCTAAAGGACATTTGACAATTTCTGGAGATGATTATGGTAGTCACAATGGGGGAGGGTGCCACTGGCATCTAGTAGCTAAAGGCCACAGATGTGCTAAACATCCTACCATGCACAGGCGGACCACTGGCAACAATGAATCATCAGACCTAAAATGTTAATAGTTCAGATGTTGAGAAACCTCAAAGAGTTTTGAGAGGGATGAGAGCTATTGAGTGTGGACAAGATTTATTTTTAATGTGCTTCTCAAGTATTTGCATATGTTACACCAATAGAACTAGCAATAATGAAAACTTTGCCTGCTGCAAACTATGACCTAATGCATGTAAAACACCAGCACACAGTAAGCCTGCACAGGACACTGTCTATTTGGATTTCTGTTTCAACATCTGCAAAAGTGGATATGTTGATGACACCTGTTCATAGAGGTGGTTGTGCAGCTCATTTAGGACATGCAGTGTACATGCTGCTGTGTGCTATCTGTGGTCCAGTGAGCTGAGGTCACTCTGCAGGGACCACAGAGGCGTCCCTGGGTGCCTGGCATGTAGAGAGTGGGGCTGGTTACCTGGCCCTGAGCAGAAGCTAAGAAATGGGCATCGGCAGTGGGGGCCATGAAGCCTGTAGCTGTTGGAGCCAAGAAGAGGTTTGGTACTCCAAGGAGGCTCCTTGCAAAAAACAGGCCAGCTGGCCATGTGCCAGCACCTACTGCAGGGATGATGAACATAGGCATGTTCAACAGAGAACAGAAGGTCCCACATGGAGAAGTGCCCCGCTGGTGACCATGCATATATGCCTGAGGATTCCCAGTTCACCTGTTTCAGGAAAGCACGTCTGACCATTTGGGGTAATGCCTGTTTTCTCAGTTGTGGAGAATAAAAACTGATCTATATATAACTGGTACTGTGGTTTGAATGTGTCCCCCTAAAGCTCTTGTGTTGAAACTGAATCCCCAATTGACATGTTAATTTGATTTGGAGGTGGGGAATCATGATGAGGGCCATGGTGGCTTTAGTGGCTTCATAGAAGTGGAAGAGTCATTGAAATTTGAACGTCTGCTCTTGTCCTTCTCCATGTTATGACACAGCAAGAAGGTCCTCACCAGGTTCCCAGAAGATGTTCATGCCATACTTTTTGGCTTCCCATCCTCCAGGAGCCAAATAAACTTCTAGTCTTTATAAAGCACCCAGTATCAGGTATTTTGTTATAGTAACAAAGAATGGACTAAGATATAGGTATAATTAGCACTGAGTTTCATACAGTACATACATTTTATACATATGTTTCCCCATTTAGTGATGATGCCACCCAAAGGTAAGAAACATCACTGAAGAATCAGAGAGGACGAGTCAAAGACTCAAAGCTATGATTCGGATGCTCTATGTCTGACTCCAGGTGTGGCTGATAGTCAAGTCACCATGTGGCTTAGGAGGCAGCTGTGTCTCAGTCTTCTGCCATATTCTGTGCTGAGCATCAAGAGTGTCAGGTTACTCCTCAAAGCAGGAACACTTCTGAAAAACATACTCTGAGTTTGAATATCCACACGCTTGCCTGGGGAAGAAAGGTCAACATTCCTGCTGCCAGCATTGTTTCTCCTGGAACTGTACTTGACTTTGCATGGTCCCTAACAGACGAGTCTACCAGATAAAATAAGATCTGTCCACTAAATATGCCATGCAGTATCTGAGACTTCCTTATACTAAAATTTTACTCATTGTTAAATCGGGCATTCAATGTTTTCATTTGTGACATCTGGTAACCCGAACATCCAAGAAAGGAGGAGATGCAATGTTTGTTCTATTCCAAGGCACTGATCTCATTCAGGAAAGATTTTTGCTTTTCTTTCATTGAAAGACTTGCTCGCTTACCATGGGAGCTTGGATACAGCCCCAGGTAGTCACTGCATCTGACATTTCCAGAAAATCTCAGGCTACAGGGGTTCACTTGGGATGGTCAGAAAGGACTTTTCTGTAATGTGTTTGGCACAGACATCATGGAGGAGGAGGTGTTCAGAGCAAAAACCAGAAGCTAGACTGTGGCACTGGCCCCATCTGAAGCCCTTTAAGTTTGGATACTCTTTCTTAAAAGAAGCTACAAATTGTATGGGTTCCAGAATCCACAAGCCTGGCCCAAATCCTGGTTAAAAGGCACATCCATATTTTAGGAGATCAGTGATTAGTGCTATTCATTGAGCACTTGCTACAACCCCAGCCAAGAGCACACTTACCTCTCCCCTTGACACCCTGTGCCAGGCGTTATTGCGGGTATTCTACAAATAAGGTGAGAGAGGCTTAGAAAAGTGAAGTAACTCTCCAATGCCACCCCGCTGAGCAATGGCAACCAAAGGATTCAAACCCCAAGTTGGTTGCTCTTCACTATGAGAACATGCTCTGGGCTCTAATGCTCCGAGGCTGGTGGGAAAGAGAACATCAATTCCCTGCTGATCTAAACACTGCTAAAAGAGGCTGTCCCTTCAGGAAGAGCTGAGACCCTACAGGAAGCAGGATGGGGTCTGGGTATAGGAATGCAAGTTTCAGAATTATGCTCAACAACT
The DNA here is from genome assembly GCF_000276665.1 of Chinchilla lanigera. Classification (NCBI taxonomy): domain Eukaryota; kingdom Metazoa; phylum Chordata; class Mammalia; order Rodentia; family Chinchillidae; genus Chinchilla; species Chinchilla lanigera. The sequence continues at coordinate 26,403,850 of NW_004955408.1, read as the reverse complement.
AAAAACAGCGCCAAGCACCAATTTCATGCCAAGCATAGTTGCTAAGAGACGACACAAGTATTATCACATTTACCCTCGCAGCCACCCTGTGACGCCAGCAGGATTAGGAGCTGCGTTTCACAGATAAGACGACTGAGGCTGAGGGAGGTGGCATAGCTGTGCAAGATGGCCCAGCGGGCAGGTAGACTGGTACAAAGTCAGGCCACCTGAGGGCAGGGTGGGGTGCAGCTGCGGAGTCAGGACCAGGATCCTATCTGTGTGGTTTGAGGCTGTTAAACTGACATCCTATTGCTCCTGTAGCAAATCACAAGTCTAATGCCTTAACACAGATTTATTATCTTATAGTTGTAAAGGTGTTAGCCTAAAATAGGTCTCCCTGGGCCAAAGTTATGGGGTCAGGAGGGCTGCATCACTTCCCTTCCCAGAACAGTTGATTCTGGGATCCACTCTCCTTCCTCTGGGCTTCCCTGAGCCCCAGGGCCATCATCTTCTTACCCACAGTTCCAACAATGTGTCTGATAGGTCAGGGGTCCTTCCTGCCCTGCCACAGCCATCAGTGTCTCCTTTTTGCTCTCTCCCTGGTTCCCCCTCACTTCCCAGCCTACGTGCCTTGGAGGGCCCAGTGCTCACTCTTTGGATCTCTTTGCTTCTCTAGATTTAAATTCTAAGCTCTCCAGATTTAATTCCATCAGAATCAATGGCTCCCAACCCTAACTGCACAGCAAAAGCACTTGGGGAGCTATTAAACTCTCAGCCACCACACCCCACAGGGTCTATCCAGCAGGCTTTGACCATCCAAATTCTTAACAAGTAATTAATTTATTAATTAACATATGGTAAAAATGGCTTTTCTTCCATTTCACTGTGTAGCTCTACAAATCTGAGCACATGTGCAGGTTTGTGAAACTATCACAATAATCTAGATACAGCACTGTTCCATCAACCCAAAACCTCTCTTGGGCTGGAGATATAGCTCAGTAGCTTAGCATACACAAGGTCCTGCATTCGATCTTTGGCACTGAATGCCCTCATCTTTAAAAATAAAAAAAAGGTTCTCTTATGCTGTGCCTTTTAATCACATCCTCTCCCTGACCTGTATTGCCTGGCAGCCACTGCTCTGTTCCTCACCACCAAAGCTCTTTATCTTTGAGAATATCATATAAGTGTCACCATGATGCGTGCAACTTTTGAAGGCTGACTTCTTTCATGCACCGCTATGCTTTTGAGAAGCATGTAAATTGCTGCAAATATCAATAGTTCATTTTTATGGCTGAGTAATATTCTGTTACATGGATATAACAATTTTTCTAGCCAGTCGCCTGTTTGTTGATAGACATTTTGTCTCCAGTTTGGGGCTATCACAAGTGAGATTGGTAGCAACAGGATTTGAACTACAGGTTGACTTTTTCTGTCGTCTGAGAACAGTGCTAGGGCTCTGGTGCCCTATGGCTGGTAGGAAAGAGAAGGTTGACTCCCTGCTGATCTAAGCACTTCCAGAAGTGGCTGACCCTTCAGGAAGAGGTGGGATCAGAGCAGGAGCACAAAGGGATTCTGGGTATACAAATGAAAGTTTCAGAATTATGCTCAGAAAACTAAAAATAGCATCAAGCATCAACAAGATGAACATGGTTTTAAGCCACAGTTTGTAAAGCTCCCAACATGAATTTATGGGCCCCAGGATTGGGTGCCACAGCTGGAGGCAGGGAAGGGAGGCATGGAGATCAAGGGAACATCAATGAAGATAGTAGCAGTGGGTATGAAGAGCAGTAGCAGACTCTGGAATTCACGTGTGTGTGTGTGTGTGTGTGTGTGTGTGGTGTGTGTGCAGGTGCCTGTGTGTGTGTGTGGGTGTGTTCTTTGTGGCGCTGCTGGGGATCAAGCAGTAGATCTCTCATACCACTGAGCTGCACCCCAGCCCAAGCATAGATACGTTTTGAACAGGGCAAATACATTATACAGAGTGAACATGGTCTCCCAAAGGGTTGGGCATAAGATGTGAAAATAACACAAGACAAGGATAATGCCAAGGTTTGGAATCAAGGAACACGGGGACAGGGAGCCTATTTACTCAACAGAGAAGACTGAAGGGACAGCTTAGGGGAGGGGTCAGAAATGTGATTGGGACCAGATGAAATTGGACGTGATGCTATAATTATTAGACGTAAAAATAGAGATCTGAAGTTGGGAGCTCACATCAAAATGGGGATGTCAAAGGAGCGCTGAGTCAGACATGAGGAGCAGAGGGCCCTCAGCATGCAGACCCTCAGTTCTGGTTGTACATGAGAATCACCTGCAAGTCGGTCCCCATCCCAACCGGTTACATCCAATCCTCTGGGGACGAGACACAGACATCTGTATTTGTAAAGCTTGTCAGGGGATGTCCCTGTGCAGCCAGGATTGAAAACTTCCTGATGAGCAACTTCACTATGACAGTCTCAAACAGGACACAAAGTGTTCACAGCACTCCAAGTGGTTAAACACACTGCAGTATTGTGGGATCTAATCAGCAGTGAAAAGAAACAAACTGTTGGTGTCCACCATTTGCACGAACCTCAAACCTAAATGAGACCAGGTAATTTCTCTGCTCAGAACCCTCCATGAGTTCCCTATTTAACGCACCAGAAGCCAGAATCCTCAGAATGGGCCTCAGGGACTACTCTACCTGTCCCTTTAACTCCCTGGCCTCCTCTCCTACAGTCTCCTCTTCAGTTGCTCTGTTTTAATCATTTAGTTTCCTTATTGTTTATCAAAAGTACCAAGCACACTTTGGCTCGGGGCCTTTGCACTGGCTGTCCCCATAGCCTGGAGTGCTCTTCCCCTGTACATCCTCACGGCTCACTCCTCCCTCTACCCTCCCACTCAACTTTGCAACTTCTCCCTCTTGCATTACCCACCTCCCTTCACTGCTTTATTTTCTCTTCATGGCACTTGAACTTATCACATCTAAAACTTACTGACTGCATAGTCTACCTTTGTTTTTATCCTTTTGTGCAGATCCTCCTGCTAAAATATAAGCCCTTGTTCGGAAATTTTGTTTTGCTCATTGCTATATTACATGTTATAGGTACTTAGTAAATACATGTTGAGCCAATAACAGCTCCAGGGCTGATGTAGGAATGAGCATAGAATCCAGTTTAGGCCAAAAGATGCAAGGGAGGCTTCGGGGAGCTTCTAGAAAGGCCACAGGAAGGCATGGTGGTAGCGCTGAAGGCTGAAGTGGCCATCCCTGCCAGGTGAGGGGAGGGAACCCAACTGGGTCAGGATTGGACTAGAGAGGGGAAAGTGATTTCAGCCAATTTCCCAGCTTGCTGTTGCCTCATTATTCCAGCCAGTCAGAGACACTTTGCTTCCTTGTCTTCATTTGTTTTTATTTCTAAGATTATCTGGGAAATAGTTGTGGTATCTTAAAAATTAATTAAAGTGCAAAGTAGCTTTTTCTCAGGACATAGAGAGGCTCATTTATGAGCTCAGCTCCCACTTTAGAACTGCAGCTCTGGAATCTAAGTCACAAAGAGCAAGTCCCAATGCTGTCCAGAACTTGCTGGTCTGTTTCCTAAGCTGGGCCTCAGTTTCCCCATTTTCAAAGAAGAAAATGCTGAATGGCCCTTCTAAGGCCTCACAACTGCTAGAGTCAATGATTATTTGGGATTCTGTTCCTTGTCCCGGCATTTCTACTGCTCATGAAGTAAGCAACTGGCCCATGCTTGCCAAGTGGAGCCCCCGACCAAGGGAACTGAATATGCATATTTCCACGTCTTCTTCGCAGCACACCAGGCCCTGCTAATTTTATCCCTGATGCAACTGTACCCAGGGAAACATGATGGTACAGGGAAAAAAGGGAGGTGTTGAAAGGAGCCCTAATGCCCTCCAAAGTCTCAACTGAGAGTGACAGCGAGGCATGTGGAAGGGAGATTCGAGGTGGCATCAAATTTGAGATAAGCTTGTGCCTGGGGGGTGAGCCAGGCCCTTAGAAGGTGCTAGAGTCATGGCATATTGGGGTGTTCATGTGCTTCAAATCTACTGTGTGCCAGCACTCTTTATGTCTTCTGTTTCTGTGTGTCTTCATGATATTCAACAGGGAAACTATCATGGTTGGCTGCTTTATACTTAAGGAAATGGGGGCCCAGAGAGCATAAGAAACGTGGTCTGGTTCTCATCGAGTGAGAAGGCACCACTGCTGAGATTTGAACCCAGATGGTCCTCCACTTCAGCTAATACTTTTTAGATTCCATGAGGGTAAAAGAGCCACATACATGGAAGAGAAATCACACTTTGAATTTTGAATTTAGGTCTTCACCCTGCTAGCGATGTGTGATGCAATATACCTTCTGGTTTCAGCAGCAAGCAGCTGCTCCTAGTCAGCCTGAGATCACAAGAGGAAATGACCAAGACTCTAGTGCGCTGGATGTTCAGTAGGTAAGTTTGTTTCAATGATTTTCAAGTTCAGCAATTTTTAATTTATGATGGATTTAATCAGGACATAGCCCCAGCATAAGTCATGGAGCTTCTGCACTTTGGAATAGCATCCACCATGAATAGCCTACATTTTTGCTGTCAGTGCTTTGGATATGGGCACACACATGTCTTGGGCATCTACTATGTGCCCAGCACTCTGCTGCAGGTACAGCTGTGGGTACAGTCAAGAATCAGCTCCTCTAGAGGAGTTCCAGGGTCTCAACACAGGCCCCCTCTGTCCACGGAGGTGTGAGGTAATCCATAGCTTGTTAGCCACTTACCAGACACAGAGCCCTGCTCCTGTTCAGGTACAGAGACTTTGCACACTCATTCATCCTTCCACTTATCCTTCACTCACTCATCTGACACATGCTCAGCTAACCCCTATGACCCACCTGGAACTAGATCCTGTGCTAAGACCTGGGGCTATAACTGAGACAGAAGAGACCCTGCCACCACCTCACAGAGCTGAGGGTGTCAAAGGAAAGTGAGACCACTAGCATAGAATAGATGAGCCAGGTCAGGCAGGAAAGCATGCTGTGAAGACAATGAGATCCAGGGAGGAATTAGTGACCAACAACAGCCAAAAAGATGGGGTAGTGTGGTGGATTGACAACTGGTGTTCAATTTGCAACACCTGGCTGACCCGAATCAGCATGGTGCTGGATGTGGAGGGTGCACATGAGGACTGTTACCAAAACATAGAAAAGGAGAACTGGGGAGGAAGTAGTAGTGCTGTTGATTCTCCTGAAGAGGCTTGTCACACCGGTTTTCCTGACATGAACTCAACTGTTCTCATTGTTGAAGGAGCCCAGGGCCTTGCTGTCACTAGGGATGGCTGAGGCTCACTTTGGGGGAGCTCTGGTCCTTACTTTGAGCATTGCTTCCTGGTTCCAGCACAGATCCTTCACCCTGCTGGCACGCATCCTTTATCCTGCTGGCATAGACTTTCTACCTTCCACCGCTGACCCTTGGGCCTTCTTCCCAGCTCAGATCCTTCACACAGATTTGCATGAGAGGTGGTCGTGGGCTCTAGGCCTCCAGTTGGACTCATTGGGGCATTGTCATGGGGTTTAGGTCTTCAGCTGGACTTGTGTAGGACATTGCCATGGGATCCAGGCCCTCATCTGGATTCTTTGGGTCTTTAGTGTGTGGACAGATCTGCTGCACTCTTGTATTTGACTCTTTGGGTGACTACTATAAAATAATCCTATAAATTATGTGCCCTGTATTAAATTGTTTCCCTTGCAAATCCTGACCACAATAGGTGGTCAGAGGAGGACTCTGAGTAGATAACATAGGCCGTGTGGCCAGAAAGAAGAGAAGGAGTCAGTCCAGGGGCACCGCAAGCATAAATCCCACAGAGCATGGAAGAATGGGAGTACTGTAGGAGGTGACAAACCCTTTTTGGATCAAGAGGCAAGTGGCTCTGGGACACTGAGCTTGATGCTGTGTCTGTGACCAAGGATTTGGAATTCACTTCAGTGTCAGTGCCTATCTCCTTACCCTGGGGTCTCTCTTGGAAACATTCCAGCTCACAGGCAGCTGTGGCTGTGGTCAAGGTCTTTTCCTCTCCAGGAGAAGGGTCTGCACACTGTCACCATCTCCTGTGGTCATAGGCCAAAGACTGGTGCCTTCCTGAGAGTCCTTTGGCTGTGACCTTCCTTAGTTGGGCCTCCACATTCTATGGACTGTATTTTTCTTCTGCCAACCCCAAGGCTGGGGGCTTTTTTAAACCTTCTGTATTGTACAAAGGGTAAGAAATTGACCTGAGATCACTCAGCAGGTTTTTGGAGTACATTAAGTCTTTGTCTCTAGTTTCCTGGGTGACTTCTCTCTCTCTAGGTGGAGTATTTCCTTCCTTCTAGTTCTGAACTTCCAACCCAGTCTGGGCTTGAAGAAAGTAATAAGTGATGGAAAGAACAGGATATTCTTGGGCCTCTCTGTGTTTTCCTTGTATTAATGTTGAATCTTCCATGCAATCATCCTTCTACCCATTCATTTATCCTATATGGTCATTTGTTTATTTGACTAAAGAATTACAAAGCACCTACTCTGTGACTTACCAGGAATAACAAGTAGAGGCCCTATCTTCCATGACCTCCTAACCTAACCACAGGGTTAGGACAATGGAATACAGCAGCTTTAACTGCTAACTCAGAATTTGAATGGGCTGCCAAAAGTATAAACATCATTGTTTGAGTCCAGATGACAAAGTAAATAATTGCTTGAGGAATCAAGGAAAGTTTCACAGAAGAGATGACATTTAATCTGGGTCTTGAAGAATCAATAGGAGTTTGCAAGGGAAATCATGTAGGAGATTAAGATCCTGTGTAGAGGGAACTGTATGTGTAAAAGCACAGTCACATATATGCAAGGCCTCTTTAGGGAGGGACAAGGGAATAGGGGTGAGACCAAGCTAAAGAAAACAAGGACAACTATTGTTCATTGTTGGAATGACTGGTGTATCTATAACAATAACCCCCAACCTGCAGACCAACTTGGAATGATTAGTGTATCTAAGTGTTCTTCTTGCATTTATTCTTCACAGCAAGCTTCAGAAGTGAGGTTCATTTCCCCTCACTTTACAATGCAGAATTTGGGGCTCGTAAGAGGAGAGTCACTTGCCAAATGTCACACAGCTCACAAAAGGCCAAGGCAGGATTCTAATGTGTGCCTGAACCTTTACCACCCGCTCCCTGCCTCTCAGGCTGAGACGGTAGGATGAGGACAGCCATACCCAGAAGCCCCGAGAATCTGCAGGGAGGTGGGCTGACAGCACGGTAGAGAACATTTCTGAGTTCTCTAGAACCCATTTCTTGCCTCCGTGCCAAAACTAAAATCTTGAGCATGCTATCAGGGCACAGCCAGACCCACCTGTATAATCCTTGTCCTGCAGGCTTTGATTTGGCTGACCCCAGGTTAAAGAGGGCCATGGGAAGAACAGACCTTGCCTCATTCCAGTGTTCAAAGATGTCCTTGCATAGGAATGGAGTCTCACCAACAGCAGAGGGGCCCCCCCAAGGCAAAGGAGCTGGATGCTGACCAGCACATTCTCCCAAACCAGGCAACTGTCTAATTACAGGCCGGCTGTGTAATGAGAAGTGTGGGTAGGCTGGGACCACATGGCATGGCTCCGGGGGGAGAGAGGGGCCTTCAGGGGGGCTATCAGGGCAACCAGCTCAGCGTCTCGCTGCCTCTAGACCACACACGCATGGCCCCAGTGATAGACGGGGAGATGGAGCAGAGCGAAGGGCTGAACATTGGTCACAGGCCCTGTGCTAAGTGAGGACTTTCTCCTCCACTCTCTCCTGTAATCCCCAAACGGCCTAGAGCAACAGGTGCAATTTGCTGTTTTACAGGAGAAGTGGAAGTTTCCAGAACTGAAGTAAATTGCTTAAAATTCACACACTTGAGGACAGTGGTGTGTGAATTCACTGAGATCTTGGCAGAGAAAGAGACAGAGGTGGAGAGACAGAGAGACAGTGAGACAGTGAGAGAAAGCAAAAAGGAGAGAGAGAGAGAAACAGACAGAGACAGAGACAGAGGGAGGCTGACAGAGAGCTAGGAATAGGAAATGGAATCCTACGTAGGCTTGACTGTGGGGCTACCAGGGACACAGACAGTTTGGACATTAAAGCACAAGTTGACATTAAAAGGCTGAGTGGTTTAGGAATCTCAGTGATACAAATATGGGCTGCGATTTTGGCTTTCTGTCCTTGTTTTCTTTTATTTTCGTCTGGGACATATAAGTCCACAGAAAAATGACCATCCTGGCCCCCTGCACTAGCCCATGTCCCTGACTGTCCTCAGCAACCCTCTCCCCATGCACATTCTCCTTGGGATCTCGAGGTGCTCTTTAGGAAGGGAGCCATGCTTTCTCACTTGGGTTGGGGTCCTCTTCAGAAGCGATGACCACTGGTGGTGGCTTGGATACATCCACATGGGCTGAGGAGCTATGACCAACTTGAGCAACTGCTGGGACCCTCTCAGCACAGAAGAAGCTGGCGCTGTAGCAAGCAAAGCACTCTCAGCCCCTCTCAGCAGCATCACCTGTTTCTGATTCACTGTGAGCCTGCCAAAAGGCAATGGGCGCAGCTGTCCACACTGTGCGCACACCATGGTATGGGCCCCAAGCTCTACCTGGAGTCTGACCCAGCAGGATCCCCCTTGTCATGTGATGTTTTGGGCGTTAGGACGCATGAGGGGCTCCCTGCTGTTACAGTGACCACACACACCTAGACAGCACCTACATATGTCCAAAAGAGCTGAGTAAAGTTTAGAAGGCAGCAGACTGAGTCTCAAGTCCAGGTTTTGTCTTCTGTTTTCTATATATCCCTGGGTGTGTGATCTTGTTTCTCGGTTTCCTTAGTGGGAAATTAAAGATGATAGACATCACTTCTCACATTTACTTGTAACAGTGCTGCAAAGCTCTGGAGTATGCCATTTGCTATAATTTGGATCTTCGGTATCCTATAACATGTGTTAAATGCTTTATCTCCAGCCTGCTGCATTAATGGTAGGAAGTTGGGTCGTTGGGGAAATGCCTTGGAAAGGGATCTTGGGATCCTGACTGCTTCATTTTTCTCTTAGGTAAGGTACTCACAAGGTGAGGGCTTCCTTCACCATGTACTCCCATGATACGTGACCTCACCCCAGACCCCAAAGCAATCAGGGCAACTGACCATGAATTGAAACCTCCAAAACATACTCCAAGATAGACCTTCACTCTTTAAAAGGGGCTCCTTTCATTGCACCGGCAGATTCACTGTAAATGAGCACCCCTGCAAAATGATAGTGGAGAGGGTCTGGGAGAAAGACGGAGAAAACACAGATATTCACAGGCATTGTTCTCCGAGGCTGTGGCCACATCTTGTCAGCCCTGTGGCTGCTCTTGCCTTGCTGTGCAGCTAGAAGCAGCTCACATTGCCATGGTAACAAAGCACCATCAATGTCCATCTCACCTCTGAATTTTCTATAACAACAGCAGAGTCCTGAAAACGTGTCTGGAAAGCAGGAGTCACAAGCAGGAAATTATGCCATAAAGCTGCAGAGAGCTGGCAAGGAGGGTCCTTCATGTTTCCTACCTCCTTGGTTAATGAGGAGGGAGACAAAAATTCACAGGATTCACCTACGTTCAGGTCCAAGAGAAAGAAATGTTAGCAAGACTTACCTGTGTTGAGATGCAACGAACAGGGCTACATACAAAAAGCATGGAGTAAATTGTAGACTGGGCTCTGGATTCAATGCTGGAACAAAGAATTAAAGAGAATAAGGGACCTGGTTATCAATGGAATGAAAGTAGTTAGCCCTTTGTATCCACTGAGCTTTGCATCTCAAAGGAGTCAATCTAATACAGATTGAACATATTTAGAATAACAAATTGCATCTGTGCTGAATATGCAGACTTTTTTCTTGTTATTCCCTAAACAACATTGTATAACAACTATTTACATAGAATTTACATTGTATTAGGTGATATAAGTTATCTGTAGATGATCTGAAGTACAAAGGAGGACTGGCTTAGGTTATATGCAAATGCTATCCCATTTCATACAAGAGACTTGAGCATTCTCAAGGATGTGGGCACCTATAGAGGCATTCTAAGATGAATCCCTTGTGGATACTGAGGAAAGCTATACCTGGAGCATATTAGAGAGGACTTCATAGAAAAGATTCTTTAGAAGATTTTGAAAATTCAGATTCCCAAAGGTTTCTAAGGTACGTACCACATGCCTGACAATAGGTAGGCGACTACATTTCTATCATCAGACCTATCTCATAATGGTCCTGTTCTCTCCTTGTCATTTTATGATCAGACTATGCCTAATGTTAACATTTCTAGTAGTCACATTAATCAAATAAAAAAGAAATAGTGCAATAAATTTTAATCATATATTTTGTTTAATGTAATGCATGCAAATGTTACCATTACAATATGGAATCAATATACAAGTGACTAATGCAATGTTTTATATCCTTTTTTCTTTTAAATCTTAGCTATCTGATGTGCCTTCCCTCCCTCCAGCACATCTCAGAGTGCACTTATCCATTGCCACTGCTCAGTAGCCATATGATCCTACTGGCTACTATGTTGGACACTGCAGTCATAGATGGTGGTAGTGGAAGCCTGGGTATGTGCTATTGTTGCCTCAGGCCAGACTGGGACTGTAACCCAGGACTGTGACCCTGGGGAGTGCTGAGAGCACTGGATATGGTTATGTAAGGAAGTCACTGCTGCAGGACTTCTCAGAGTCAACTGCCACTTAGACCACACAGTTTTTGGTTGAGTGTGGCTACCCTAGACCATGTTTATACTATCTTTGACCTCTACCCATTAGGTGCAGTAGTACCTCCTGAACTGTGATAACCAACAATGTCTCTAGACATTACCAAGATGTACCCCAAAAGGAAAACTCACCATCATTTGAGAACCAGTGTACTAGGGCAAAGCAAAGAGATCGGGGTAGGGAGACAAGGTGAGCATGGCTCTCAGGGACAAGTAGAATCAGCAACTGGAACAATACAAGAACATTCTATTTTTGTCTCATTATTGCTTCTCTAGCCCTACAAACCTCCTACTCTATAAGGCTCAAACTAGGGCTGCTAAAGGACCCCAAGCTCATGTGTCACAGCTTTACTATGGAGAGGGAATACTCTGCTTAGGGTTCAGATCGTATAAATCTTTTGCCCTTTTACTATGGAGAGGAACTCTCTGCTTCCTTATTACTAGTATTCATTCCAGAACTCCCAGGGCAGGACTCTGATTGGCCCAGCTGGGTCACATGGTCACTCCCAGGTAGGAAGGAGGCAGAACTCCTAGACACATGATAGAAGCAGGAAGATCAATGGGCAATATGCTAGGAAGATAAAGCAATATTTTGTTCTCTCAGGGCAGCAGGATACCCAGGACTCAAGAACAAGAGAGATAAAAGCAGCATCAGGCTCACTTTCCTTCTCAGAAAACATACATGTAGTAGATGGGATGAAGCAGGCAATGAACTTGAAGCCCAGGATGAGACTGATGAGAACAGAATTGATTTCCTTACTACACTTCAAGCTTTGACTTGCTGGGAATCTTATTTTATTTTACTTTGGTTTTCTTCTTAGCATGAGGCAGTGCACTGGGCAAATGATTAGTTTTGTTTCGACTGGAAGGTGTTTTAGGATGAGAGTAATTTTTAAGTTGGGGGAACACTGAGTAAGCAGATTGGCCTCCATAATATGGGTGATCCTCATCTAATCAGTTGAGGACTGAAACAGAGCAAAGAAACCACACCCTGAATCAGAGGGAATGCTCTAGCAAGCAGCCTGGGGATTGCATCTGCACCATCACCTCTCCTGGGCCTGCAGCCTGCTGCAGGTTTGGGATTTGCCTGCCTCCATAATTGTGTGAGCTAATTCTTGATATCTCTTTCTATACCCCTGTACCTCTAACAGTTCTGTTTCTCTGATAAAACCTGATCATACTATAGATTTTCATTAGCTACTTCTTGGCTAAATGAATTCATATTTTTTTTTTTTGTAAGAGTCAAGAAAAATCCAGTGGTTAAAGAAAGAAAGAGGAAAACTCAAAACAGCACTAAATAAAGATCTCTCTTGTAATAGGATATCAGAAATGCTGGGATGATGACCAGAGAGGGAGGTAGCTTTAAATAAGGTCCAAGTTGAGGCGTGGGGCAGGCCACGCCAGGTTCCACCCAGGCTTGGCAGTGGAGTGAGGTGGGGCATGAAGGTCTGACTTTTAGGGCAATAATAAATAGGGGCATCTAAAATTGGCTGCAGATGTGGGGGTAGGTAGGAGACAGAAGCCAATTCTGCCAGCTAAAGAGTCAGCCCAGGGCACTGATGAAGGCAAACAGGATGGGGCCTAGAAAGCGACAGGGAAAGCGAGAAGGTTCCTGTGAGCAATGATCTTAATGGGAAATCCTGCTCTGTTCTACACCCATAACTTGGCATCCACAGAGGACTGACTGGTTCTAGGATTGGTCCCGCTACAGATATTAAACTCCATGGATGCTTGAGACCTTTACAAAAAACAGTACAGTGGTCTAGATGATTTATAATCCCGATACAAGGTAGGTGCTATGTAAATGTGGCACTGTTTAAGGAATAATGACATGAAAAAAGTCCTTCTATGTTCAGTGCAGATGGAATTACTTTTTCTGAATATTCTCAGTGCACAAATGGGCTTAATCTATAGATGCAGAACCACAGACACAGAGGGTGGACTGCACTTAGTCACTGAGCACCTGGGAGAAAGGTCAGGTACACTGAGAGACACAAAGCTGGTATAAAGACAAGGGTCCTGAAGGAATCTCTGAAAAGAGGAGAGATCTGTGCGAACCCCTGGGGTACAGCTGTGGGAAGTGTAAAGCAAGAAGCCAGCAAGGGAGCTAGCTGAGCACGGTGGCAGACACCTGCAGTCTCAGCTACACTGAGGGCTGAGGTAGGAGAATTGCTTGAGTCCAGGAACTCAAGGCCAGCCTCAGCGATACAGTGAGGTGAAAGAAATAAAGGGAAAAAAAGAGAGGCAGAGAGAGGAAAGGAAAGGTGGGAAGGACGGAGGCTTGGACAGTAATGCCATGTAGGCCTTGCCAAGAAGCAGAGGCTCGGGGGTCAAGAGGAGACTTGTCCTGTGTCCCCTTCCTGTCCTATTCTGTGACACTGACTGACGACGTCCCTTCTGGAGGCTGAATGTCCTTTATCTAAATTGCAGATAGTAATTGTCATGCCACAGTTACCGTAAAGATCAGGTGATAGTACGGTTGCTGGGTATGAGGCAATGAAATGTGTGTGATCATGGAGCACAAGGCCCATGCTGACCTCTGTGCAGGGAAACAAACACAGACCTTTCCTGCTCTGGGCATGACCACTGTTAAGCACTCCCCATGGACCCAGTACTTTTGTAAATGCCTTACATATGCAGTCATCCCTCAGTATCTATGAAGAATGGGTTATGGGACTCCTGTGGGGGCCAAAATCACAGATGCCTAAGTCTGTCATATAAAATGGCACAGTATTTGCTTATAACCTACACACATCCTCTTGTATTCTTTAAATTATCTCTAAATGGGTTATGATACCTAACACAATGTAAATGCTATACAAACAACTGCCCTGTATCTTTTACAGAATAATGACAAGAAAAGAGTCAGGACATACACAAATTTTTAACATATTTTTGATGTATGATTTGTTGAATCTGCAGAGGAGAATGCTGCAGATATGGAGGGCTGGCTGTGTCCCCTAAGTCCTCCTACACCCCAGTAATACAGTACTAGTGGGACTCATACTGGTATCCCTATTGTGCAGGGAGGAAACTGAGGCTCAGAGACTTACCCAGAGGTGTACAGCTGGGGATGTTGCATCAGAGCCTTGAATCTAGGGTACTGGACATCCCAGCCTGCTTGGTATTGCTTGGCCACGCCATGGTGTTCTGTCACTAGACTCTGAGCCCACAAAGGACAGGGTGACTTTATTCAGAATCTAGCACTGTGCCTGAGAGTGATTGTCACAAATGCTCTGCAGAGAACTTGAACAGTTCATTGTGATAGAGGAGGAGCAGACCCTCCTGGGGCCCTGTGCACATCTTCTTCACACCAAAGAAGCTCTGGAGTCAAAGAGCCTTTATGCCCAAAATAACACCCATCAGAGAGACCTGGCAGAGAGGCAGAGAGTCCTCTGGTGGACGGACAGATCACAGGCTCTGGACACTGATACCAGTGTCTGACTGCTGAACCCATCACTAGCTTAGGGGGCTCTGGCAAACTGCTTAGCTTCTCTGTGCTCAGTTACTTCACATACAAAGTAGATACTGAAAATACCAGGAGCCCAAATTGTAATGCAGATTAAATAGCATACAGGTAAAGCCTGGTACACGGTGAATGCTGAATAAATGTTACTTATTTTAAGATGAAACACTGAAGACTAGGAAAGAAAGAGCCATTTATCAGGCATCTAGACATTCCAGGCATTTTCTCTGCATCATTTCCAATGATCCCCTTCCTTTCTGGGAGGCAGGGGTAGAATTCCACGTGACCGACAGATGGAGAAGTTGTGAGATGAGGAGGGAGGGCCCAAGGCTCCGCAGCTGAATGCCCACACCAAGTCAGTACTTCATTTTCTGACGTACAAGGACACCCCTTATCCTGTCTCCCACACATCACGGAATATCCAGGGGGGAAATGTCGAAGGGTTCACAGATCTGTCAGGCAGATTGCTGAGAACTCAAGTGCAGAAAGTAAGAAGGAGGGAAGGGCGATGTGGAAGGAGGGTGGGGGAGCAGAAACTCTCCTCCGCTGGTCCCTGGGAGAGGAGCTTTAGATAGCTCTGTGAGCCCATGCCATCTTTTCCCCGTTTCACAGATGGGGATCGTGAGGTTGAGCCAAGTGAAAGTTCTGCACCAAATCAGATCTGCACTGGCACCGAGTGACGCTTAAAACCAGAGCTGATGCCACACTCACTACTGTGAGGCCTTTCCCACACCTATGGAACCCTGGAGTAGGAGTGCAGAGTGGGTAGGGGGTGTGTGGGGAGGTGACTGCCTCAGTCCATAGGTATCTGAGGAAAGGCTTGGGGGACTGGATAGTTCATGGGACCAGGGCACTGCTAAGTGGATTTTTGGATCCCACATAGACCATGACAAGTGTTACCTCTTTCTCTAGAGAGGAGGGGTCTGGGGACAGAGCCAGGAGACCCCAAGGCCATGACCCCAAGGCCATCACCAGTGGTGAGTGGTTGCACAGTGGTTAGAACCACGTATTACATCATTCCAGTTCTATTCACACCATGTACTTTCTGTCTCCCCTCTGGAATGCCAGTTCCTAGAAGAAACTGGGCCTCTCCATCTCTGCATCCTTGGCAACTCATGTCATATTGAAATTCACTTCTCATCCTCCACTCTACACATCCTCCCCATTACACTCCTGCCCCATCCCCTTTGGTTTTTCCTCAAAGAACTTGACACTGGGCATTTCTTTATCTGTTGCCTTCTGTCTGTCTGCATCACACAAGCTAGAATGTGGGCTGCATGCTGAGACAGCCAGCTTTGTGTGTGGCTATGAGCATCTAGTAGGCTTCCTAGTGGGACATGGCAGGTGCTCCATAAATGCTAGCCAGATAAATGAATGAATCATAGGTGCTCGATGAAGTGCTTTCAAATCAGTGACTGAATAGCTACTGGATGCTAGGCAGGTACAATTATTGCATTTAATCCTCATGAGTAACTTTGTTTTGCTTTTTTTTATTTTAAAGAGGGTAAAAAAAATAACAAAATAGCAACAGAGACAAAAACAAAATAACACAAAAACAATAAAAATGATACGGGGTTTCAAAACAAAATGATAGGAATTAATAGTGGTTTTTATATTACATATTGTTATCTTCAATGAAGTTGCTCAGATTACCAGATGTAAGAATGCAAAATTGATCAAAGCATTAAAGGGAATAAAAATAATTTTAAAAAACCTTAGAAACTATACAGAGCTTCACTAAACAAGATGGTAAGAATTCATCAATGAGCAACTTTTGAAGAAAAAATTGCCTATCTTTTACAGATCACACAGGAGAAGAGGGGTAATAGGCCCATGGTCACATGTCCAGCTTGTGACAGAAGCAAAAGTCAAGTCTGGTTCTGCGTGACTTCAAAACTTGTGTCTGTTGTATTTCTCCTCACCTTTTCTAAGACAAAGAGAAATAAGGAGAGCAGAATGCTTCCTCCCATGTAGAAATATATAGCCTTATTTTCTGGCTAAGGATAGCTCACAGGATTCATGATCTGATCACCAGAGAGCAAAAACTAAGCAGGCTGACTTTTTAAAAAATGGCCACATGCACCTGTTCGATGAACATCTCTGAATCATGGATGAGGTAACTGATCTCACCCAGAAGACCCTACAACAGCCCTGCTGCTTTCAGTTCTTTCAGTGTTTCAAAGATTCGGAAAGGTTAAGTGATTTTCCCAGTGCCACATAGCCAATTCTTGGGAAAACTAGATGAAGATTTTATTCTGACTCTGCTTGACTTCAAATCCTGTGTTTTTCCAAAGCTGCTTCTCTTTATGTTCTATACATACATTGGCAAGTTCTGCAACCAAATTGCAAAGCCATCCGATAGGCATCTGTTCTCATCCCTTCCGAAGGATTCTGCTCTCAGATCCTTGGCACCTCATTTCCTCAGTGTGAATATTATCAGTGTTCTTTGAGTAGTAATGAGAGTCTCTGGGGAGTGAAACACCTTGGGAGTTCAATCAAATAAACCTCTGAGGAAAATTCCAGCTTTGGGACCAAAATTAAAGTGTGCTTGATAACTATGATCTCTTCCTAGCACCACTTGTTTTTGCTGGGAATGACATGGCTCCCACTCCAACCACATGGCTCCTACTGTGCAGAGGCTATGTCTTATATGACCTGCTCCCCAGTTACTGCTGATTGGTGCAAACCAAGCCAATCCTAGCACGCCTTACCTCAAGCACAGTTTTGATTAGTCTAAATCAAACCAATCAGAGACCTTTCTGTGATATTGTGCTATAGCAAGAAATATATACTTAATCTTCTTCCCCAATTTCTGCCTTAGTGTTCCTGAAACACTCGTAAATTCCAGAGTGATGAGAATGATGATAGGAGTATCTTTTGTTATAATATTTACTCTTCGTCTTTGGTTTCTGACATAAGAACTTGTCAGATGCTTGGAAGTCCAGAGTGATAAGAGTACCTTTTGGGATAGTAATAAGATGACTGGTTTTTGGAACCTCTAATCACCTTCAGGATGAAGCTTGGCCAGAAAGGCCAAGGCGTTATGAGACGATTGGGACCTGCAGCCCAACCTCCCAACCACCAGAGAGGTTGAAAATTGATCTAATCACCAATGGTCAATGATTTATCAACCGTGCCTATGTAATTAAATCTTTTTTTTTAAAAAAAGCACTAAACAAGCCAGGCATAGTGCTATACACGTATAATATCATCACTTATAAGGCCAAGGGAAGTCCAGCCTGAACATAGGGAGACCCTGTCTCAGAAAGGAAAACACACACACACAAAAAAAAACTAAACAGTGGGATCAGAGAGCTTCTCATCGGTGAGCAGGAGGAGGTGCACCTAGAGCGAGTGTGGAAGATGTGTGCCCCTTTCCCATACCTTGCCTGAGCACTTCTTCCATCTGACAGCTCCTGAGAAACAGCCCTTATCATAATCTGGTGATAGGGAACAAAGTGCCTTTTCAATCCTGTGAGTTATTCTAGCATATTAGCAAAACTAAAGAGGAAAGAACATTGATTTACAACCAACTGGTCAGAAGTATGAAGTCTGGGAGTTGTGTTGGGGTTTGAAGTGGGGGATAGTTGTGTGGAACTAGATCCTTAACACATAAGATGTAACACTAATTCCAGGTAGAAAGTCTCAGAGTTGATTTGAATTCTAAGGGACCTAGTTAATGTCCAGAGAGCTAAACAGCTGGTTGTTGATGTGGGGGAAAGAATCACATATCTGATGTCAAAGTGTTCTGTGGAAAGAAACAGATTGTATTTTCCTGTGGTGATTTAAACATGTCCCCTCAAGATTCACGTGTTGGAAATTAATCCCGAAAGTCAGATGTGGGGCCTTTAGGAAGTAATTATGATTAGTGATGTCATAAGGGTAGGGCTCCGAGATGACCTCAGTAATGACCTTAGTAAGAGGAAGAGAGACGCAAGCTAGCACACTTGCTCTGCCTTGCCATGAGATGCCATTTGTAGTGTTATGAGGTAGCATAAGGACTTCACCAATGCCAGCATCCTGCTCTTGGATATCCCAGCCTCCAGAACTGTGAGCTAAACAACCCTCTGTCCTTTGTATATTACCCAGTCTGTGGTGTTCTATTAAGCAATAGAAAATGGGCTAAGAAACCTCCCTAAAAATTTTTGAATGGAAACTGATGAAACAGATTCGGCCTCTTCTGATGATATAAGTGCAAAACGTTCAACTCAAGAATCAAGAGGTAACTACTTCTCAAAAAGATATTTGACTTCTTATATAAAATTGTGAAGATTAAAAAGGATAACACAACAGAAGGTGCTGGCAATAGTTAGTTGCTATTACTAATTATAAACATAATAAATGTTCTTTGCTTCAGAACCTGTGAAGAACTTGAGACACTTAATTCCATATGGACCTATGTGTAGTGGGTGTGGGGTTGTCTTCTGCGGACACACTGTTGATACCACAGTCTGCTTCTGGGATTTTATCCATGGAAATATTGACCACACAGGAGCCAGCCTCATTTTGGCCCTACAGTCCCCCTGGAAAGCATTCTTCTGCACTCCTTCCTTCTCCACTGATTCTCTAGCTTCATTTCCACCCATCAGGACCTGTGATGGCATAACACCAAACACCTGGCCAAAACAACTGGCCAAGTCCAAAACACTTCTGTTATTCGAAATCCACCTGTCTGTAGGGAAACCTCTCTGCACAAAACTTCTCTTTTCTCTCCAGGAGGACAGACACACATGAACAGGGTGCACAGCCAACCTGTATACATGTTTATACACACACACACACACACACACACACACACACACACACACACACACAGGAATGCACAAAAGACCATGCCTGCTCCCCCTCCCATTTATAGACACAAGCTTACATGTTTGCAAAATATATTTGTACCCTTGAATCTAGACCTCAGGCTTCCACTCATGCACACCCATGAACTCTGCATACCAGGTACACAGACACAGGTACAGAAGCTGACTTTTCTTGGGAAAAGCTCATACCTAGCCTGCGCAGGATCAGGAGGGGAAGAGGAAACTAGCACAGGGTCTGAGGTAGAGGAGGGAGCAGAAATGCCTTCAGTCCCACAAAGCTGCAAGGAGGAGGTGGGTTGTCTGTTCCTTCTGTTCCTCCAGTTACGTGAATAGATTTCTTTCTGAGGGTGCCTGTATGCCAGCCTTGTGCTCAGAGCTTTAGTAAAAAGATCTTCTTAGGGAACCTTTCACCAGCTGACCTTACAAAGCCCACTTCATTACACACACACACACACACACACACACACACACAAATACTCCCTAGGCCACAGCTGGCTTTTCCCCTTGGCATTATCAGCACTAAAATACTGCAAAAAAGTTTTATCCACTGTTTAGAATACACACTTCCTGAAGGCAAGTCCCTACCACCACCACCACGTTGTTCACTGATTAACTTCCAATGCTATAGTGCCTGGTATATACTAAGCAGTGAATAAAAGTGTGATCTTGTGAATATCTCACTGTATACTCCAGACAAGGCCATGAGCTAGGTGCTACTGGGAATCTCATTGCATGGGGAGATGCTAGAGTCTTGGAGAGGGTAAGTGACACCCACAGGTGCACAGCTATCTAGTCACAATAGGATTCTAACCCAGACTGTTCGGCTCCAGCATCTGGGCTACAGGGGCCTGGCCTAGTTAACCAGGGTATAAGTGAGACGGAGTTCACTGCCTTTATCCAAGCTTCAGCTGCTTACCTGTAAAGTTGAGTTTAGTACCATATTCTCCTCTCTTGCATCTAGCAAATGGTGATTTCACAGCTAACACCTTGTAGGTGTGAAGTATTTGATGCCTGTCAAAGATTTTCCAAAAACCTTACCTGATTTGATTCCTACAATCCAGGCAACTTGCCCTTTTGACCAGACATCTCGAGGCTCATCAGGCCTGATTTCCCATCTCCAGGTAGTTATGGTGTCGGCCTTGA
Organism: Chinchilla lanigera; assembly: GCF_000276665.1. Classification (NCBI taxonomy): domain Eukaryota; kingdom Metazoa; phylum Chordata; class Mammalia; order Rodentia; family Chinchillidae; genus Chinchilla; species Chinchilla lanigera. The sequence continues at coordinate 26,383,686 of NW_004955408.1, read as the reverse complement.
GCACCTGCGTGTCAGATGGCACCTGAGGTACTACTGGCATAGATTTCCCACCTCCTCAATCCAGGAACAGGTTTGGTTTCCTCACCCAGAGAATTACTGACTCTTGCTACTTCCTCTTCTTTTTTTTTGGTTTTTCTCTGGTACCAGGAACCGAACTCACGACCTTGCACTTGCCAGGCAGGCGCTTTTGCCGCTGAGCTAAATCCCCAGCCCCTACTTCCACTTCTTTCTCCTTCCTTCTTTCATTCACATAATATCAGTGAAGCCACTATGTGCTGGCTTTCTTCTTCCTACTTTCATTCACGTAATATCCGTGAATACGCACTATGTGCCAGACACTTCACTGGCCATAAAGCCATAACCCATCCCCGCCCACGTGCATCTCCACTCACACCCCCGGTGCTCTCACTGTGCTGAAAGCAGAAGCTCAGAGATGCTTAGGAGCACATCATGGGGCTCCAGGGTTCACAAGGCTTCCGCAAGAAGGAACCCTTGTCTGTACTGAGACCTGCAGCTTCATAGGAATACCTTAAGTGACAGTGGGGGAAGGTATCCCTGTGCTGAAGCCCAGAGATCAGAAAGCCAGGCCTCTGAGAGATCTTGCACCACCTACAATCAGCTCTGCGAACACAGCCCTGCACAGCCTGGACCGCCTGTAGCCACTGCCTCTGGTCAGAAAGGATTTCCTTCTAGCATCCTTCCGAGGCTGGCTGGGGCGGGCTTCTCGGGACACTTCCAGCCTCCTGCTGCCTAGCCTGCCTTCTACATCTCCAGGGAAGCAGGATTCATTCTAGGCCTGATTTATGAGACTCGTCCTGGAGTCAACCCAAATGCTGTGGCTGGTCTCATTTACTGACCCGCCTGAGGACTAGGGAAGGAAATTCATTAGACCTGCAGAGCCCCAGGCCAAGCCCATCTGTCTGGGCATCTGCCTCCTCTCTTTTCCCCCTGCCCTCCTCTCCTACCCTCTCCACTGCAAAGGGAGGAGGCTCTGTGCTTACACCCTGCACTGGATTACCAAGGCAATGACAACACTGCGTCACCAGGTCCCCAGCGGAGGCCTATGCAGGGATTCAGAAACCTGCCTCCGGAACCAATGGCAAGTACACCAGAGCTGGCTATCTTTATGCAAAAATTGTCTTCCTGTGCAATTGCGTGGAAATCAGGTCTGAAACAGACAACTGCCTTTAAGGCAGAAGGCCTCGGGGACTCCCAAAACAATATCATCCCCACACAGGGCAAGCAAGGTGATACAAGGATCTGTGCCAAGGAGTGAAAGGATCTATGCTTTTTTATTTCAGTTATAAATATGTATATGTATATAATATGCTATTAATATGTACATGTAAGTTTCAGAGAGGTTGAATAATAGATACAAAATTTTAGATAGCTAGAATAAGTTCTGGTGGTTTGTTCCACAGTGGAATGACCATAATCAACAATAATGTTGTGCATTTCAAAATAGCTAAAAGAGAGAATGTTGAATGTTCTTACCACAAAAAAATGATCGACATTTGAGGAGTTGGGTATGCCAGTTACTCAGATTTTATCATTCCACTGGACTGTACATATGCACAGAAACACCACACGGCATCTCATAAATAGGTGTAATTATTATATGTCAATGAAAGTTAACTTTGAAAAATGAAACTCTGGAGCTTTAACTTCATGTTTCCCACTCCTTCCCTAAGTAGAAAATGTGTTTTCATGTACAAATTAAATTGTCAAAAAGTGACCAAAATCACACTAAGAGAAATATATATATATATATGTAATTTGTTTGAATAAAGTTAAAATAGGTCTTTACATATAAAATAAGTGCACCAAGTTAAAGATGAAAGTGAAGTAAGTATTGGTCAGACCTGAGCAAGGCCAGCTCATCTCACGGCAGGCTCTGCAATCCTTACTGTCAGCCTGCAGATGGGAAGGCCCTGGTCACACACTGTGTGTGGTGACCTCTGAGGTTTGAGCAAACAGGCCCTCAGGCCTTGGTAAATGTTTAGCCTTGGTGACCGGCAGGAGTGGGGGGTGAGGGCCAAAGGACCAACGCTGTCCTGACAGCTGGCGGTGGCAGGCAGGCGGCTAGAGCAACGAGCAGGGAAAAAAAAACCCAGGGCAAGCTCCTCACCCCGCGGCTGCCATCACTGACCTACAGAGACACTGAGACCCTCAGAGGCTAAAAGGGACAAATGGAGAAGAGCATCAGCAGCTCCTTCTATAGTGATAATATCCTGATCTTTCTCTCTCTCTCTCTCTCTCTCTCTCTCTCTCTCTCTCTCTCTCACACACACACACACACACACACACACACACACGAATGCTGAAAAACTGTACCCACACAGCTGCACATGTACACGTAGGCATACCGCACTCAAACCCAGAGATGTATGTAGACACACATACAATCCTATCCAAACAAATCCACTGAGACTCTGTATCTGCAGGTCTGCTTTCGTGGGTGGATTCAACCAACTGAGGAGAAAAATGTTTGAAAAAGAGAGTGCATCTCTACTGAACATGTGCGGAATTTTTCTTGTCATTATTCCCTAAACAACACAGTCTAACAACTACTTGCACAGCGTTTATGTTGCTTTAGGTGTTATAAGTCATCCAGAGACTATTTAAAGTATACAGGAGAATACGCATAGAAGTCCTGGAGCTAACCCAAAGATTCCAGGAAGGAGTAGATACATAAAACACACCAAGGCACTTTCATGTGTGCACAGACTCACTTCTTTTTTTTTTTTTTTTGTAGTACCAAGAATCAAACTCAGGACCTTGTACTTGCCAGGCAGGCACTTATGCAACTGAGCTATATCCCTGGCCCCCAGATTCACTTCTTACACACACTGACACCCCAAGCAGGACTCAGTCACCTCCATGTACATGTACCCACAAAGATGTAGCATTAATACAGCCAGACATAAATAAGCACACAGACAAACATATACATAGGCAAATGTAAAGAAAGATCCCACATGTAGACGCAGATCTATACACAAGGAACACAGAACACTGTCACACGTACATCCCTATAGACCCCTATGACAGGTACAGATACGTGCACATAGGTCCCTGCACAAGCACAGGCACATGGATGCAGAAGACGCGCAGGTATGCTGTCTGCTATAGCGAAGAACAGCCCAGCCCTGCCATATCAGACATAAGATGCTTGGCCTCACTATCCGCTCCTCCTCTTGCAATGTCGTAGCTCAGGGAAGGGGAAGAAGACCTTTCTGTCTCCTTTCTCCCCCTCCCCATCCCCACAAGTCTCTCCCAAGTCCCAGCCCCAGAAGCTGGGGAAGGCACAGGGAAACCACCTTATTGACCCAGAGATGGAGCAAGATCACATCAAAGCCATTCCTACCCCACACAAGCCTTTGGTACATGACTTGTGTTAGACACCTGCCTGCCGCTACAGCACGAGGCCAGCTGACCCACAGGGTCCACTTAATGCTGTGGGGTCAGGCAGACCCGAGTTCATCTGCTGTCTCTCCCCTCCATAGCTGTGGACCTACAGCAAGTCACTTCACCTTTTGATCCTCGGTTTTCTTCTCTGTAAAGTAGGTATAATGATAACACCTAGCTCAGAAAACAGTGTGAAGATTAGATTAGGTAATGCATGTGGAACACTCAGACTAGCCTCTCTATCATCATCAGCACACTGTAAACCAGGCACTCTCAGTATTGGCACTATTAATATAACAGAATTGCATAATTGTGTGTCATGGGACTCTGCCTTGTCTGTTGTAGGATGACCAGCAGCATCCTTGATTTTTACCCACTACATGCCAGTGGCACCCTCCTTCCAAGTTATGACAACCAAAATATCTCCAACACACACTACCATATGTCCCCATGAACAACAAAATCCTCCCACCCCCACCCACTGGGAACCAATTCTAGAAATGTTGGCCTTTATTATTTTTCTTATTGCTATCAGCAGCAGCAGCCATGCATTACCTAAAAGACAGAACAGAAGGGAACCCAAGGATGAAATAAGAATACACCCTTGCTCTTGGGTCCCCTCCTCCTTCTCATTCCCCTTTCTCTGTCTGTTCTGCTAAAAGCCCTCCCAAGAGCCAGGCCTGGCTTCACTGGGCAGTGAAGGGACGACAGCCGAGGCACCTGCAGGTGTGACCAGGGATGTGGGGCTAGGATTGCTCCTCCAAGAAGACCAGTGAGGCCACGGATATTTATGCATCCGGCAGCTAGTTCCCATGGGACACAGCTTGGACGCACCCTCTTCTTGGCAGCCAGGCAGTAGTCAGGAACTGGGGAAATCATGTGGACTAGCAAAGGTGAAGAATGAGCAATGTACTGAAATAACCTGGCCATATCTGTTAAAACATAGCACACACATAACTTTTGACAAGGCAATTCCTTACATGGAATTTATGTTATATAACAAACACTAAATTGCAAGAGATGTAAGTACAAGATGCTTCTTGCCACACTATGCATTGTGGCAAGGATCTGAAAAAACAATATTGCGTATCCATCAACTGGGAAATGGTGGAATAAATTGTGAGTTACCCATAAAAAGGAATAATATGCAGCTGCTAAGAGAAGTTCACTGTGCAACCAATGGTCTGAATTAATATTTAAGGTGTAATTGTAAAATAGAAAAACATCAACAATAAGTTCTGCTTTTGATAAAAACAACTAAAAAGCTATCTTTGGAATGTGTCTGAATATGAAGATGCCTCAGTAACTAATGGCAAGTATACACAAGGCAAGCAAGGTGCTATAAGGATAAGGATCTATGCCTTTTATTTCAGTTATAAATGTGTATATGTATATAATATGTTATAACTATGTATATGTAACTTTTGAAGAGTTTGGACAATAGGTACAAAATTTAGATAGTTGGAATGTGTTCTGGTGGTTTGTGGCACGGTAGGATGGCCATAATTAATAATGTTTTGTGTTTCAAAATAGCTAGAAGAGAGGATATTGAATGCTCTTACCACAAAGAGCAAAGAACATATTAGTTTCTGGAAAAGAAGTAGGGAAAGACGTGCATTGTAAGGGACTACTTTGATATATAGATGGTCCCTGTATTAGTCAACTATCTCATCACTGAGACAAAATTTCTGACACCCACAAAGGAGAGGTTTACTTTGACTCATTGTTTCAGAGGTTTCAGTCCATGGTCAGCTAGCTTCAGGGTAGAACTAACATGGTAGAAGGATCTGGTGGAGAGAAGCTACTTAACCTATGGCAACCAGGAAGCAGACAGAGACGGGGAAAGAGCCACAGAAAGGAAGCAGCAGGAGACAGGAACATAATCTTCTAGGTCTTGCCTCCAGCTCTCCACCCCCTCCAGTGTACATGTACACTGATTTAATCATTGTTTCCACTCATGGGTGTGCAAGTACACTACTTTGTTGATTTCTCCTTGAAAATTTAATAGGGGGTATTTATTTATGTATGTATGTATGTATTTTTGAGCCCAGAACCTTCAACCTAAGCTACATCTGTGACCCTTTCTATTATTGTCAATGTTGAGACAGGGTCTGGCTAAATTGCTAGCCCGAATTAGAACTTGCAGCCCTTCTGCTTCAACAGGGGATATTTAGGGAGAAAAAAAAAAGAAAAGAAAAGAAAAGAAAAAAGAACTCAGTTTTGAAACAATCTCCAAAGCTGAGGTTTTGCAGTCTGATGGATGACTCATCAATTCGTGGATTTGTTCAACAACTATATCCTCAGTATCCGCTCCATGGTAGTGCGGCTCAGAGCACAGTAAGCACAAGAGAAAACAAGACGCATAGCTACCCCGAGTGATGGAGGAGCAGAGAACAGACAGACCAGTGTACCCACGGATAAAGCACTTCAAGGTCGTGTCTGCAGGAAAAGTAGAGCAAGGGAAGGAACAAAATGGTGGGAGAAGGACTTTTTAGACAAGGTGGTCAGAGAAGGCTTTGGCACATAGCTACATGCACTGAGAGATGGAGAAACCAGAGGATTTCCTGGAGAGACTGTCCCTTCAGCTTGCACCCCCTCCCTGACAAGGGCAAATGCTCTGAGACAGCACACACCTGAACCCTTCAAAGAGCAGCTAGAAGGTCAGCGCGGGATATGGTATTATGTCAGCATGAGAGAGGCTATGATCTTAAGCAAGGGGATCTGTCCTGAACTTGTTTCTGGCCTTGTCTGAGACTGCAGTCAGCTCAGGCCCTGCATTGGAGGATCTAAGCAGAGGTTGGGACGGAAGCCCCAGTGGGCTCCTGGCAGGAACTGAAGAGGCTGAGGAATGTTTAAACCATTCTTGCCAATCAGTGCCACAAAGAGGTATTGCTGAATGTGGCAAATAGGATTTCTTGCCAGTGGGAGAATCCTCCAGGAATTATCCCTTTGGAAAGAGCTGGCACTACTGAAACAAGGAGGAAGTGTACATACCCTGGGGTCCATACCTACATGCCTGGGTGTGTTTCCGCCAGAAACTCTTATTGGCCAGTCCCAGGAACCATCTCCAAGCATCCACACTGCAATAGCACAATAGCAGGAGCACAAAAAACCCACATGTCTACAGAGAGTAGGGTACATGAGAAAACGGGGTCTATTCTTCCAGTGGAATACAACACAAGAGTGAAAATGAGTAAAGGCTGTCTGCGGGCACAGAGAGGGCTGGGGCGTTCCCAGTTCTACTCTGAGTGAATGAGACAAGTGGCAGAGCACACACAGGGCAGCTTCATTTACACCAAGTCCAACACCAGGCAAAACCAGGCACACATTATTTAAGAATCCATAAATAGGTCAGAAGAGCATGAAGAAAAACAGAGGACTGATCAACCCAAAATTCATACTAACACCTTAGTTTAAACTTTGCAATATTTAATACCTTGGTATAGACTTTTCAATATTTTATAAAAATAGTGGTACCTCAGTAAGAATGGCTAGCATTAAGAAATCAACCAATAACAAATGCTGGCGAGGCTGTGGAGAAATAGGAACCCTTGTCCACTGCTGGTGGGAATGCAGACTGGTGAAACCACTGTGGAAATCAGTTTGGAGATTCCTCTGAAAACTAGGTTTAGAGGTCCCATTCAACCCAGCTATCCCCCTGCTGGGTATTTTCCCAGAAGATCTAAAAACATCATATCACAGTGATATATGTGCACCTATGTTCATAGCAGCACAATTTGTAATTGCTAAATTGTGGAAGCAACCCAAATGTCCGTCCACCGAGGATTGGATAAGAAAATTCTGGTACTTTTATAGAATGGAATATTACTCAGCTATAAATAAAGATAAACTCTAGGCTTTTATAGGCAAATGGTCACAACTAGAGACCATACTGATAAGTGAAATAAATCAAACATACATGTGCAAGCACCTCATTGTTTCACTAGTGTAAAACTTGAAAGAGTTAATTTAAACTCGGAGATATGATAGACACTGTGAAATGATAGGAAACTGCTCAAGAGTAAAGGGCAACTGGGATGTGGGAAAAGAGAAGGGAAAGAAGGAGAAATTTTGTATGTACATATATACAGGATAGTTAACATGGCTGTTCTTCTGTCTTCTATTTCTATGCTGAAAGAAACTGTCAATGAGTCTTTGCTTGATCAGTACTGCATTTCTATATCTGTTTTCCTGAGAAGCCACTTTGAAGATATCAATATGTAATACAACAAGCATTGTTAATTTCCTACCACTTTATTTGTAACTCTGTATTGTCTGTACTGTTCTTTTGCTATGTTGTAAAATGTTGTCTGACTATTAATGTCTTCCTCCTTTTATTTTTAAAATTAAAAAAAAAAAAGAAAAGAAGTATTGCAGAGCCGAGGATATATAGCCCAGTGCTATAAGTGCCTGAATGGCAAGCACAAGGTCCTGAGTTCGATTCCTGGTACCAAAAGAAAAAAAAAGAGTGTTCCACATATGTCACACTGTTAGCACCTTGAAATAAAGCAACCTAATTATACCCATTTCAGAGATAAAGAAAGTAGAGCTCAAAGAGATGATGTCACTTGTCCAAAATTACCCAGGATTTAAATCTAGGTCTGTATGACTCCAAAGCCAGAAAGAAGGTGACATATTTGAAGAACTAAAAATAGGCCAGGGTGGCTGGAGCACAGCATGTGAGGGCCAGAAAATGGAAGGATTTGTAGGTCATGGAGGGAAGCTCAGATTTTATTAACGGGGCTTTGGGGAGGCAGGAAAGGATTTTAAAGCCGGGGAATGACAGGGCCAGGTCTGCATTTTACCAAACTTGATCTGGCTGCTATTCTAAGAGTAGACTGGAAAGAAGCAAGAGCTAGTGTGCTGGGATGTGGCCCGGCAGAGAGGTTGTGGTGGACAGTGTGGACAGAAGCTAATGTAGTCATGAGACACGGGGGGAGGGGGCAGTCACAGAATTTGGCAACAGCTTGGACTTAGAACGTGAGCTGAAAGACGAGATCGAGGATGGTACCAGGTGACTGACTTCAACAACGGAGCAGGAACTGGTGACATTTCAAGTAATGTTTGAGAGGAAGCAGCCTTGGTTTGAGAGGAAGAAGCCTTGCTTCCAAAATATAGACAGCATTTTAATTAACTTGGCCCCTAGTGCCTGCCCAGGCCCCACACATGCATAAAGGAGCAGCCCCTTTGGTGCGGGCAGTCACGCTGCGCCTCCAGCGGAGACCTCCCTCCTGGCACACTCGCCTTCCCAACTCACTTTCTTCTTGGGGTGAGTTCTATCCTAGGAAGACCCTGCATTCTACCTCTGAATGCCAGCTGCACCCAGTGGTCCTGACTGGGCTTGTCTAAAGCCTGAGGGGACACCTCAGGGCACTCGACTGTTCCATTCCCCTCACTTTTGGTTAAGCTCCCCAACCTCTTGCCTTTAGCAAGGTCAGCTAGAATCCTCAAAAATCTCTGCTGGTCCACAAGCTACAAAAAGTAGCTGCTTGTACAATCTCGATTTCCCTTCTTCCCGTTATTTCTTTTATTTTGGTTTTTATGTATGATTTGGGTTTCTCATACTTGGGTTTCTCCTGTCTTTCAGGCATGCATTTTCAAAATAAGAGAAACCGCAGTATTTAAGCTTATATGTCTGATCTATTTCATTTGACAATATGGCCTCAAATTGTGTCCATGGTCCTGCAGCTGACTCAAGTGTATTCTTCATTATGGCAGAATAGTACTCCACAGCGTGTAAATACCACATTTTCCTTATCCACTCATCTGTTGATGGACCTGTATGGTGCTTCCAAGATTAGTCTATTATGAATTTTGCTGCTCTAAATATGTAAAAATGTAATTATTATGTAATGCAAACGCTAATAAAATACAAAAACTGAAAAAAAAAGTCTTTCCCCCAAAAAGAAGTAACTGCTCCGGGCTCCTAGAAGTCAGGAAGAAGCATTGAGAGCAATTAAATATATTCTTTCCCTAAGAATTACCTGAAGTATTTAATGATCTCTTTTCACTAGGGACGACAGTGTATACAGTGCCGAGGCTAGGGGCCTTTGGAGTCAGGCAGGTCATTCTTTGCCACATTGACATCCGTGTGATCCTGGGCAAGAGACGTATAATACCACACAGCACGGTTCGGCACATAGTAGGGCCATTATCCGTAGAATATGATAATGATTTGGGGAAACTGAGAAAGGAGAAGGGAATTTCAGATGAAAGCGCCCTTACAAATCTTCCCGCCCTCATGTAGGTGGGGTACACCAAAGCCTGGAGAAACTGAAGTATTTATTCAAGGACCTATATCAGAGGTAGAACTCTGGAATAAATTCCCCGTCTGGACACGCAGCCCAGCTTTCTCTCCAGAGATCTTCTGGGAGAGCTGCAGACATGAGGAGCAAAGGCAGCAGGACCTACACAAGGGGAATTTTCAGCGGGCTGAGAGCGGGCAGACGCTGCTGCCCACAGGCAGGGTGGGTTTGTTTGTTTGTGCAGGGCGGGCAGCACAGTGATCTTGGAGAACGTATGAAGTAGTTGCTACAATTTTACAAATCTAGATGTTTCCTATAAAAATTCAAACTCCTGATCTGAGGGAGAGCAGGGAATCAGAAGGCGCACACGGTCATCCAGAACGGTGTTCCTACGTGACACCGCACTGCTGCTCCTCTGGTCAGTCTTGGTTGCAGCCTCCGCCCTACTTTATTGCTCGGGGACTTCAGGCTGGTGTCCCTTGCAGTTCTCCATCATACTGGAGCTATTATGCTTTGACTTTGTGGCCCCTTTCCCTCATCTGTGTGACCAGTCCTGTCTTTCAGGCATGCATTTATGATTCTGGCCCTGGAGTGCCTCATTTTCAAAATAAAAATGTTTTAGGAGATCAAGATGCCTACGTGCTCTGACCCATCGCTGCCCTTTAACCTGTCGCTGTGTAACTCCAAGTCATTGCTCCCAAAATTCTCTTGGCAGTGTGTTCCTCCCTGTGTCCATTTGGAAATAGAAGCTCCTGTCCACGGTGGTAAATGAGCCTTTTCTCTCCACCTCTCACTTTTACTATTTTTTTGGGTCTGGCAAAGGGTTGCGATCCTCATTGCCTTTCCTGCCCAGCCCAAACCCTGGCCTGGCCTCTCCTTCCTTCCCAGGGAAGCCCGGCCATGGGTGCTGCCTCCATGTAGCTCGCCTTTCCACATCTGATGAGCAGGAGGATCCAAGAACAGACAGCACTGCTCAGGGTGCTATGCACACCATGTGGAGGATGCAGCCGGCCAGGTTTCTTCAGTATCTTAGAGCAGTAAAAATAGCCATCAATTCCTTACCTGTGTGATTTGCTCCAATTAGAGGGATAACAAACCTTTACTTGCCTCTCTTCTACTTGTGGAGATGAATAAATGAGGATCTAAGATATCTGACCCCTCACACACAAGACCTTCTAATCTATGGCTTCTGTCTAGACCAGCACCATATGCAAAGTTGCTCACCCCTTCTTGTCCCTTTCCCATCCTGCCTCTCACTTGACTGGGTCTCCCCACTGTTTCAAAATGAAACTAAGCTATTAGCCAACCAGCTGAGGCCCACTAACTTCCCAGCCTCATCTCTCACTTCTTCCCACAAGCAGGAGGCCCTCAGGCCAATGGGCCAGGAGACTTCCCCTGCTTCTCTGCTCTGCGTGTACTTTCTTTTCTGATAAGTAAACCCTGGGGTGCAGGTGACACTCTCATGGATCCATCAGGAACCCATTTAGACCTCACCTCCTCCTTACTCTGTCTCACCTCCTGTCCCCACCAAAGAAGTTAGATCATCTTGTTTCTTCTCTGATCCACCCCCTGCATGGGCTGCCTGTCCACACGGTTTATGGATATGTCTCCCCCGGACTCTGAAGTTCTAAAAAGCAGGCCTTCTGAGTTATTTCTGTGTCTAGAACCCAGCAGAGGGCCCAGCATGACGACAGCCTAACAAAAGCTGCAGAAAATAAAATGATGCAATCCTGAATTTGAGCAAAGACAGAAAGAGATCATTCACAGTTAGAAGAACTTGTCCTGGGTCTTTTAACGGTGGATCTTTTCCTTCATAGAAATAAAAACCATTCTTCAAGCAGGTGATCATGGGCCTCCCTCCACCTTTGCCAGCAAGAAGGCGCTTCCTCCTTTTCATTGCCTGCATGGACTAGGTCCTTCCATCACTGGGCACAGGACCCTTGGCTACCAGACATCTTGAGCTACCCCTGATTAATTCAAGGTCTAGCTAGATCTTGTGACTCCAAGTAGACAAGCTGTTTAATGGCAAGTCTACACTACACACCATCCATTCCTCTTCCACCCATGTGTCATCCATCTACCTAGCCAGCAACCCACCCATCCATCTAGTGATTACACTCTCTTCTCAAGTATCACACTGTGCCGCACATCCTGATGGGTGCTAGGGAGGAAGTGGAGAGCAAAATCACATGGGGCCTGTGACCTCAGGGCAGCTCTCAGTCTGGTGGACGAGATACATAAACTGACAATTACAAGATAGTGTCAACTGTGACAATTGTGAAGGTGAAATCAGTGATACTGTGAAAGCTTGTAACAGGGAGACTGGTCCTGCTGTGAGGGACACAATATGCCCAGCATGTGGGCAACAGTGATGCTTAAAGGAGTGTGATCCAGATGAGCAGGTGCCACTGCGGTGGAGGCCACGCCTCTCTTTGTGTACCAGCAACAGAAGGATAATGGTTTGTGTTTGGGCGGTATTGTACCCCTGATCTAGCATCACACAGATTTCTTTTTTCACTCACTCATACAAACATGTTCGACTATATACGCATTTTCATGTGACGTCATCTTTCTTATATAATACAGTGCATATTCATGCACCACGTATGTCTTGCTATATATAATACACAGATGCACACATATGCACAAATACACATGCACAGAACTTCTTGACAGTTGGTTCCACATAAGGTAACCCACTGAAAAGCAGCATCACCAACCTCAGACATCATATTTATATAACTATCATATCTTGGGATTTTATATTACGTATATTATATAGTTAAGTAGTAAGTAATTCTTCAGTGAGGCTTCTCTACCAGAATAATTACAAGGATAGGCTCTACTCCTTATAAATCCTCCCCATTTCACCAATATAGAGACTAAGGCTCAGAGACAGACAGTCACGTGCCCAGTATCATGCTTTCAGAGGTGGGGGGAGATCACTGGAGCCCAGGCCTGTATGACTCCTCCTCCGGGCTGTCCCTTTTCTAGCACCTTGGGGCTCACAGGGACCTGAGAGTCATCAGACATCTGGCTGAGCTAGGAGCCACCTGTGGCTGCTGAAGAGTTTACCTCTTTTTAAAGAAAGAGCCATTCAGGGAACAGGAGACCATGACCTTGGCTGCACTGACCAGCTGCGCTCTGGAAACTTGATGGAGCTGCCCAGCCACCACTAGTTCCTGCACAATAGCTCTCCTGACCCAGCAGTCAGAGGTGACTCCCAGAGGTCACCGGCCCCCAGCTGAGAAGAAACACAGAATAGACCCATGACCCTTTTCCCAGGGACCACACAGGGAGGGAGAGAGGGAACTCTAAACTTGGATGGCTAACCTCAAGGCGCACTGGGAATTTGTCTAAGGCCTTTGGGATTCACGTGCAACCAGCCTGGACCCTGTGTCTGGCATGTCCTAGGCACTGTCTCGTGTATCTTTTCACTGGAGTAAAAGTGTCCATGCACTCTGAAAAGGTTAGGGTCGTTGATAGGGGTCACAAGAGGAGATGTGAGAACAAAGGACAGGCATAAGGGAAAGCCTCCTGGGAAAGTATCACCTGGGAAATAAGCCCTGAAGGATCAATCAGAGATAGAAAAGTCATTGCAGGAGAAATCATAGCAAGGTATAGTGTCTCCTTCTCTCTTTCTGTCTCTTTGTTTTTGCCTGTGTCTGTTTGTGTCTGTCTCTGTCTGTCTCTGTCTCTCTTTCTTTCTCTGTCTCTCTGTCTCTCTGTCTCTCTGTCTCTCTCTCTCTGTCTCTCTATCTCTCTCTCTCTCTCTCTCTCTCTCTCTGTCTCTCTATCTCTCTCTCTCTCTCTCTCTCTCTCTCCCCCTCTCTCGGCTTCCGGATTCTGAGACCCAGACACCAGCCCTGATCTATTCCGCCTGGGGCAGAGGCAGAAGGTAGGTGCTGGTTTGGGATGGTGTATGTCTTCCTACAAAGACAGGCTGAAGAGAACAGGCTCAGGTGGCCTCAGACCTCAGGAGGTAGGAAGTTTTAAGCAGGCAAGTGACCTATTTATGGTACAAAGATCCCTTGGGGGCTGAACAGAGGCTGCCATGGGTGGGTGAGGAGGCAGGTAGGAAGCAGGTTGCTGCAGGGACCCAGGCAATGACAAGAGTTGCATGAAGGCAGCACACAAAATGCAATGCTTTGAACCCCAACTCCAGTATTCCTAAATTAAAAAAAAAAAATCAGAGGCAAAATTATTCTTGTTTCATTAAAAAGAAAAAGAAAAGGAAATTAAAAGTAAGAAAAAATAGCATAAAGACAAGCCCAGTATTTTATTCTTAAAACCTTTATTATGAAATATTTCATACTTAGGAACATATGTCATTTATATTGTTATAAGGCATAGTAATAAATCAAACAGCTGCTATTCCAATGTTCAGTGTAAACAACAGAACTTGCCAAAGCAATCAAAGCTGAGGGGGTCTGCCCCATGCCTGCCGCTGCCTCCTTCAGCTCCACATTCCAAACTCTGATAACTCCTCAAATTTCATTTCTGTCTCATAGTCTTGCTTTACGTGTCTACCAAATGCAAATGTGTCCCTAAATAAGACAGCGCTTGATTTTCCTGTTTGCAAGGATTACAAAAAATGCATCTCTATCTTTCCACTATTTGTGATTCTGTATTCACTACCAAGTCTTATACTCGTGCATGTCAAGGCAGTGGCTGTGATTTCTTCACTCACACTGTATTTGGTGTGTCCCACTACGGTGCGTGTATTTGCGCCAACTGACTCACCACTCTCCCGTTGGGCTCCTGATCAGGGCCCAGCTGTTGGCATCCCAAACAATGCTATGCCAGGAATTCCTGCATGCGCCTCCTGGGCACACCAGTAGGAACTTTTCTAAGAAAGCTGGGAAGTGGGGAGGAAAGCTGGGTGTTGGAGATCGGTGTTCTTTCCACCTCTGTCCTGAGCAGGGCCCAGCTGCCCCCAAATCTGTGTTGGTGCTGAGGTGCTGGGCACTTAGTGAGCAGCAGCGCAGCTGCAGAAAGACCCAGACTAGCCTCCCATGCATGTCCCGAGACTCAGCAGCCTCCTGACCCCCCTCAGTGGGAAACAGCACAGCAATCCTCTAGCAGGCTGCTAACTAGGTCACAAGAGAGTGTCACTCCTCAATCAGAATTTACTCCATTTCCTTCAGTACTTGGGCCACATGCCACGAGACCCAAGGGGGATGGTGATAATAGCAGTTAACGCATGTGGAACCGACTCTATGCAGGTACAGTCCCGGGCCCCTTACATGCACAGTTCACTCAATCTTCCTAAATGACTGCACAAGGTAGACACTGTTATTACCCTCATTTTTATGGATGAGAACTGGAAGTCATGTCCCAAGGACAATCAAGTCCTATTTGTGCCCAGAAATAGAAGCCATAAGGGTTTGTCTCCTCCCCAGAAATTCATGGCTACATGGGTGGCTCTTCCTTCTTGAACAAGGCCTTGGTTTTTGCTCAGGATCCAAGCAGACTGAAAGAAAATTCCCCTTTCAGAGCATTCTTCCTGGCATTCAAGGAGAAGAAGTTTCCCCCTGTATTTTTAACCAACAAACCTTCTTTTACATGCCCTAAGTCCTGCAGCATCAGGGAAGTAGCCTCAGGAGTGTGGACCTATGCCAGATCTGCTCAGAAATGCAGTGCAGCCTCAAAAGGGGACAGGAGAGTCATTCGAGGCATGCTGATTACAAACAGTGCAGCTCACACTGCCGTTCCCTCAGGCTATGCTGGGGAAGCCCAGGGAGACACCTGTCCTCACTCTTCAAAGGGAATAGTGCTCAGAGGTCAGGGAAGCAAAATACAGGATGGGCGATTTGACATCAGAAAATGTTGGACGGCCTGGCCAGGCCTGGACCATGGCTCCACATTGTCCCATTCAGACCCCGCCCAGTCCTCACCAGCCCTGGACTCCGGCCAATTCCTTGCTGGATCCCAGCAAAGGCCTAATGTGTCCTCAGTGAATCCAGGTCAGACAGCGGTCAAACAGCAACGTGGGGAAGCAAGCAGAGGAAAATCTGGACCAGAGAACAAAGCAAACCTGTTGGCCAAGGAAACCCAATCCGATTAAACCCTTGAGCCCCCATGGCCGGGACCAGCCATGTGACAGAAAAGAAGAAAGGGCGCTTTCATGGGCCCGGCCCTGCCTGCTAGCAGAACAGGCCCTGCCGGCACCGTGTCCCTCTGCACGAGGCCCCTCGGGATCTGTTGGCCCTTCACCTGGCCTAAGGGTGGGCCCCAGGAAGGAACCCCTTCCTCAGGTCTCAGAGGAGACAGGATGTGGGAGGAACGTCAGGATAAGCCACAGCCAATGGGTGGCTTCAAGGTCAAGGCTCTGGAGATAAAAAAGCCAGTACGTGTTTGTCCTGGAAATTGGCTCATGGACAGATTAAATTTAAGAGTAACTGGGGCAGATACGCAGGGAAGCATGTTTCCTTAATGAGCCTGTCTTTATTTAACTGCTTAATCATTTACTGGGCCAAAAAACCTGGAGGTGACTCCAAAAGTCGCGACAATTAAGACAGTGACAGATTGAGCCCTGTTGAGCTGTTTCAGGGGTAGGCTCTGGTGACATCAATTCTCTGCTCCTGTCCTTGTCATCCCAGCGGGGCAAAGAGGGGCCATACCAACTGCCAGGACAGTGCCCGGCATGGGTTATGAGCTGCCTTGCCTAGGATCAGCCTGACATTTCGTTGGTGGGTGCAGCTGCTTTGCACAGTGCTGCCTCTCAGCACCCTGTCACCTCCTCCCTGCGGCCTCCTTCACTCCCGCCACTCTTCTTCTTCCTCCTCGGCTCCACCTAGCAGGACACACAGAGTGGAAGAAGTCCGGTACAGGGCTTGCTGCCACGGAGCTCTCAGGACAGCAGATGCTCGTCACACAATCCCACAATTCCATCATTATAAACTCCAATAAAAGAAAATGTGCAGAAAACTGAGTTCAGGCTGGGGGATGAATAGCTGGGAGGACAGAGCCTCTTTAGGGTGGTGAAACTACTCTCTGTGACACTATAACAATGGGCATTCACAGAACACATTTGTTCAAACCCATCAAAGTGTATAAGAGCAAGAATGAACCATAACGTAGACTATGGACTATAGTTAATAGTAACGCATCAGTATGGGTTTACCTATTACAGTCAGTGTACTACACCACTGGGAGAAGTCAGTAATGGAGAAATGGGGCTTTGGAGAGGATATACTGTGTAGATAGTCCTTGCCTTATGAGTTTGATATACAATTTTTGGGAGCCTAAAATTCAAATGAAAGTGATATACATTCGATAGAAACTATACTTTGAATTTTAAATTTTTCTGTAGTAGCAAAACATGAAAAATAATATGCTTAGCACAGTGTGCTTGGTGACCTCCAGCTGGACTCTCTGCCATGGTGGACGTACCCCCTATCCGTGCAGCCCAGGGTGGCAGCCACTCACTATGTGCGGCCACCAAGCACCTGAAATGCTACTCTGCTGAAGGAACTGCATATTCAATTTTAATTCATGGAATCAGTAAAAAATTAGCCACATGAGGCAAGTAACTACTGCCTTCAACCATGCAGACTGAGCTGGCCCCTAAGGTATGTGACTTCTTAGCCCTTTTAGTCTCCTCAAGGTGGACAACATAGCAACTCACCTCCACTGCATGGCCCACCATCACCCCAAGACCTGCGTGCTGTCTGCATCGGCACAAAAGCCTGGGAGGAGGAAGGGAGGAAGGGAGGGAGGAGCCCAAGAGCAGAATACCTGTGGCCCAGAAAGGAAAGGGACTCTCCTAGGGCCTTGCAGCTCTGAGGGACCATACGAAACTCAGATTGGAGGCTTCTTAATCCATGGTTTCCACCTATGCCCTTGAGTTCCATGCTGCCTGGCAGAGTGAGCATTTACTTCTCCATGTCAGCAAGCAAGGGTGGGTGACAATGGCCCTGCTGTACACTCTGGGCTGTAATATATAAATACTCGCACCAAGAAACACGTGTGTGTGTGTGTGTGTGTGTGTGTGTACATATATATAGTATATATAGAAAGAGAGTGGAGAGAGAGTGGGAAAGCACGAGCCAGTCCTTCTGTTGCAAGGTTGTCCTGAGCACCCAGCTGTCTGAGCTGTGGGGCAGGTGATTTGTAGCCAAGTAACAAAGTCAAAAGTTCTCCATTCCCCAGGACCTGATTCTCATAAAGTGTTCTTCACTGAAAAGAAAAGAGAAAAGAGAGGAAGGAAAGGTGAAAGGAAAGAGGAAAGAGGGAAGAGAAAGAGAGGGGGACAGAAGGAAGCAGGAAGGGAAAGAGAGAAGAAAAGGAAAACAAGAAATTGAAAAAAGAAAAAACTTCAACTGACAAATATGCTTGGGAATCACTGAAAACAACCCACCTCCAAGAGCCAACAAAAATGCTCCTGAGCTGTTTAAGAAGAGTTGGGAGGGGAAAGCGGATGGAGATGAAGGCAGGTTTCACCTGCCCCATTTCCAGATCCTTACTCTCTGCCCCATTTGCCAGGTGGGTGACTTTTGGATGACGGAAATAATGAGAGCGCTGCATTTTTATAAAAGGCAGAGCCCAAGACCGGACCTGGTCTGTGGAGATGTGCGGTGAACTGCTGAATTTCTTTTTCCTTCACCTGGTGGAAACACAGAGGGCAGGGAGGGCAGGTGGAACTGATTATCTGTCTAGCGGGTCCGGGGAAACCTTGACTGCTAGGTCAGGAAGAGGCGTCTCGAATTAGCTGTCCCCTGCCTCCCTGCAAAGCATCCATCACCCTGGACAGAGGAACAGAATAAAGCGAAAGATCTCTGCCCCGAGCCTCTCAGTGGCTCCCCCGCCCCGGGTTCTGGGCCTGGAGGCCGCTCATTCGCGCATGCTGTCACTGCATGCAAGCGCAGGACAACCGCAAGGTGACACTCAAGCTGTCTTCAGAAAGGATGGGCTGGCCTGTCACACACGGCTTCACGTCAGGAGCCCATAGTGGCCTGAGTCCTGCAGGAGAAAGCAAGATCCTTCCCAAGGCTCTGAGAATCCCAGATAGAGGCAAGCGTTCACATGTCCTCCAGCGTTCTGGTGGAGGCAAAATACAAATGTAACATCAACCTCCCTGAGGCTATGCTCTTGGATGACAGACCAGGAGCCCAGGGTGGAGTCCTGCCTCTATGCCTCAGTGACCTTCCTGTTAGGGCCACGGTCACCTCCTTTCCCTCCTATGTCCTAGCTAAAAGAAAGTGAATTCCCCTATCCAAGCCTCACAGAAAATGGACTCACAGTGCCTATCTCTCATACTTGGGCAGCACAGAGCTTACAGGGAGGCCAGCAGTTCCCACAATACGCTCCCTGGACCAGGAGCAATACCTGGGAACATGGCAGAAGTGCTGATTCTCGGGTCCCACCCGGATCTGCTGAGTCAGTGTGTCTGAAGACAGAGCCCAGAGATCTGTGTTTTAATGAGACCTCCAGGGGTTTTTGCTGCTTACTTGAGTTTGCCCAGCACTGTATTAAGTGGTAGGTGTCTGGGAGTTAGTGATAGTCTCCAAAACCTTTTCTAGCTGAGTCTGATTACAGCAAGCTTAGGGTCAGACAAACCTGAGAGAAATCCTGGTACCTGCATTCCAGCTGGGCCAACTCGGTTGCTGTCTCTGAACCTCAGGTTCAGCATCTTTGAAATGGGAATAATGGGGGCTGGGGATTTAGCTCAGCGGCAAAAGCGCCTGCCTGGCAAGTGCAAGGTCGTGAGTTCAGTTCCCGGTACCGGAGAAAAACCAACAAAAAAAAAAAAAAAGAAATGGGAATAATGCTTTCCCACAAAGCATCTTATGCGATGCCCTGCCTCAGTGCTGGAACCCAGGCGCTGCTTAGTCACCTATTGTTGTCAGCTATTTTCTTCTTAAACAGTCAAGTGTCAGAGATTTTTGTTTCTAAAAAGAATCAAACTCTCTGGCATAAATCCCCACCTACACTGCCATTCGCCCCCAGATAACGTTCCCATGAGCCCAGGCAAGTCAATTGCCAAAAAGCCCTCTGCTGCCCATCAGCTGCAAGACTTTCTGGGTCTGAATGAGGCAGAGGATTTCAATTACCCGGGATTACAAAGGAGGGCCGCGATGCACCATATGGCCTGGGCCTGGCCGCCCCATCGTCCTGTGCTCTCGTGTGAGATATTAACGTAATATCCCTTCCAAAAGCGATTACAGAGGCGCAGGCAGCAGAATGTCATTTAGTAGCTGCTGCTCGCTCTCATCAGCAGCGATGACTAAACAAGCTAATCAAATCAGCACAAATTTGCACACAAGCCCAGCAGCTGGGCCTGGAAATCACCATGGCGGCAGCATAATCCTGCAGTGGGAGGACTTGACTAATGGGCTCCCAGTGGGCAGCCAGCCCTGGGGGTGGTGCCTGGCAAGTCGGTGAGGTGAGGCTGGACACGCCCACGAGCAGCCATGGCCTGGGTTCCACAAGGAATAGAGGTCACAGCAGTGAGCAGCAAAACAGGAGGAAGACCAGAGAGAGCAGACCCCTCTGCATCAGCTTCTCCAGTCTCTTGGAGCCTGTGTGTGTGTGTGTGTGTGTGTGTGTGTGTCAGATAGAGGAGAGAAAAGGGGAGGCATGGGCACAGGAGGAGAGAGGAGAGAATGCCATGTGACTTTCCCTGATTTCTGGAGGACAAGGGCTTGGAAACTATTTCACTTCAGTGGACCTCAGCTTCCCTTTCTGTCAGTAAACATTGGACTTAAATACCACAGAGGTTGCTTCCAAGTGTAAATACTAAGCTTTGTCTCAGGGTGTGACCTCTGCATGTCCTTACTTACCCAACACACAAGCTAAATCCATCCTTTCTGTACCACTGGACAGTGGAGCCAGGATCGTGGTTGGCCACAGGGGCAGGTAAAAGCCAGTCTGTCTGCTGCAGACGGCCACAGCATTCAGTAATGGCACAGGCAAGCATCACATTCTCACCATATCCTAGCTGTGTGATCCCCTTAAGAAAGTAATGAGAGATATGAGTCTCAGTTGTCCACACTGGTAGAAAGGGGATACTTTTACCGTGCTCTCTGGTATGTTACAAGGATCAAATGAAAATGCTCATCCTTATGACTTGCCAATTCTGGCCAGCCACACGTAGTAGACACTCAACAAAGGGTCATATCTTTGTTTTCACATTTTCAAATCTTGTCCTGTTCTAAACAAGCTTCACACTGAATACCAGGGTCTAAAACTAAAAGTAGGAAGAACCCCCAAGTGATGCCAGAGGAGTTCAGGGTGCTCTGTTCCTTAACATCCCCCTCCTCCACTGCACCCAGGGCAGCAAAGTCGGATGGGCCAAGAAAGAGGGCAGAGGGACCCTGCTGTGAGAAGAGGCTAGGCCTTATCAGTGTGTCTTAGCTCATCTTTATTTGCTGTAGCCAAGTACCTGAGGCTGGGTACTTAATAAAGCAGCAGTTCATTTTGCTCACAGTTTTAAAGGTTATAAATCCAAACAGCGTGGCAGCAGCTGTGGTGCTTCAGCTGATGGCGGATGCCACGACTGTGGCAGTGAAAGGGGAGAAGAAGAAGAGAGACCATGTGCAAGTCAAGAAACCAGAGAGTAGGGAGTAGTCAGGCTTGCTCTTTTACAACAACCCTCTAGAGAGAACTAAGCAAGATCCCACCCTTCAAGGGAATACCCCCAGTGACCTCCCACTAAGTCTCAGCTTTTAGAGCTTCTACTGACTACCAGCATGGCCACATTAGAGCCAAACTGCCAGCATGTGAACTCTGAGAGGACGTACCACATTCAAACCACACAGATGGAAGGTGGCCCTGTCAGCCTCCTGTCCCTTCTCAGCCCAGCTGAGCACACTGTGCCGTGTGCCCCCAGAGGGTGGTGTGGAAACCCCACCCCACCCCTGCCACACTCACACTCCTGGCCCCTGCGAAGCACATGTCTCAAGCTTAATAAACTGAAATGAAACATGAACTGGAGGACGTACATATTTGTGAGCACACAGCAAAGCAAGAGAGTCACTAGTGCTAGAGAGGAAGACTGATTCTCAACCACCACCTGCTCATGGGGCAAATAAGTCTATTTCTCTGTGCTCCACTTCCTCCTCTGTGATATAGGGAAAATGCAGTGGAGATGGAAGTAAATCATATACGGAACCTGATTCTCAGTGTCTGCTTCACAGTCCAGTCGGGATCAAGCCAAAGGTTTTTTGTTTTTTAAGAAATCAGAGGTTTGTTTCCCTTGCCGTGTAAAACTGTAGGATTCCCAAAAGTGAAATCAGGAAGGAAACAGTGGCCCTTGAAATTAACTTCTTCGAATTCTGACCAAGAAGGCAGTACAGTTGTCCCTTGGTGTCCATAGGGGATTGGTTCCAGGACACTCCACAAATACCAAAATCTGTAGATGATCACATCCCTTATATAAAATGGCATAGTGTTTGGATACAAAGTATGCATACCTTGTCATATACTTTAAATTTTTCTAAATAACTTATAATGTCTAATATAGTGTATATGTTATGTAAATAGTTGTTATACTCTATGGGTTAGAGAATGAGAAAAAAAGTTTGTTTGTATTCAGCACAGACGCGTTTGTCCCAAATATTTTCCATCTGTAGTTGGCTAAATCCATGGGTGCAAAGCTCACAGAGATGAGGACTGCCTGTACAACAATGTGTGAATTGGATTTAAAGGACGGATCCTTAACCTGGCTGCACAGTCCAATCACCTGGGGAGGTTTACAAAATTCCCTACAAGATCCATATACACTCAACAGCTACTTCCTACTCCCTGGAGGTGACACCCAGGTGACAGGATTATTTAAAGCTCTCCAGGTACTTCCTATGTAAAGCCAGATTGAGAGCCAGCTGCTGAAATCGAAAGGACAAGCTTGGGGGCAGACCAGCCTGGCTTGAAATCCTGCCTCTATTTCTTATCAGTGTGACCACCACCCAAGTCTTAGGCCTCCGATTCATAAATAAAAAGAAAACCATCGGTAATCCTATATCCTCACTAGGTGATACAAAGATTCAGTGAGCAGGCTGGAAAAAGCAGAGGGTCCTTACAACACAACATTTAGTAAAGGCACACTTACTCAGCCACAGATATTCAAGAGTATAGCGTTCCTAACATATTTACTTATTTACATTTGCTTATTGGTGTTTGTTAAACCTCATCTTGTTGTACGAAAACTGTAAGGCTGCCAGGTACCTGCATTACAAATCTCATGAAGTTATTCAAAGCAAGGCCTTTCCCTGGCCAGCATGGGTGCATTCCTGGCCTGGTCACTGTTGTGTTTGAAAGAGGGATGTTTCTGAGCTATCTTCTGTAGCTGGGTGCTAACAAGCAAGGGTGGGGTTGGTAACCTTCAACAGCACTCCTTTCTAGAAGGGCCCTTAACTCCACCAACTGTTTGCCTGGTTTTAGGAGATGCTACTTTTAAGCCCTGTAAACTGGTGCTGGTTACACAGAGAACTGCAGCTCACAGCCTACTTGTGCTTAAGGTGAGGGTGATAGTGGAATGTTCCAGAAAAGACAGTGTTTACACACAGCAGGACTCAGGAAAGCTGGATTCCAGGCTTGCCACTTGTGATACTTACTGGCTATGTGGCTTTGAGCAGCTCCTCCCACCTTTCTGAGCCTCAAGGTCCCTCTCTGTGAAGTGGAAATGGGCACTGCTCCCTACCTGCCGTACCTACTCCTCCTCGCACGGTGTCAGAGTGAGAAACCAAGGAAGAGCACTGTATTCACTTCCTATTGCTGCTGTAACAGACACGACAAACTGGATGGCTTCAAACTACTTATTTTCTCATAACTCTGGAAGACAGAAGTCCAAACTCGGGGCTGGGGATTTAGTTCAGCGGCACAGCACTCACCTGGCAAGCACAAGGTCGTGAGTTCAATTCCCAGTACAGAAAAAAAACAAACAACAACAACAAAAGAAAAGAAGTCCAAACTCAAAGTGTATGCCAGACTTCAACCACTGTGAAAGCTCTAGGGAGCATACTTCCTTCCCTCTTCGTCCAGCCACTGTAGTTGCTGGTATTCTTGAGCTTGTGGCTGCATTGCTCCAAACTACCTCTGAGCATTCCCACCTCCTCTCCTTCTGTCTGTCTTCTCTGGATGTCTTGTACAGGGATACTTGTTACTGGATTTAGGGACTACTCAGACAACCCAGGATTATCTCATTTCCACGTTTCTCTTATTTCATTTTCTGTTGCTATTACTGGGTACCACAGACTGGGCAACATAGAAAACATGGAGGTTGATTTAGCTCACAGTTCTGGAGGCTGTGAAGTTCAAGAGCTTGAGGCCAGCATCTGGTGAAGGCCTTCCTGCTGCATCGTAACGTGGCAAGACAGAGAGAGTGTCCCAGCTCAGGTCTCTCTTCTCTTCTTATAGCCACCAGTCCCACCCTACAGGCCCCACACTCATGATCTCATCAGATGCTCATTGTCTCCCAAAAGCCCCCTCTCCAAGTACAATGAGCACATGACTTTGGGGATTAAGTTTCCAGTACACCAACTTCTGAGTGATAGATTCAAACCATGGCAAGATCCTTAATTAATTGTCTGCAAAATCTATTTTTCCAAATTAAGTCACATTCACGGGTTCCCGGGACAAAAGCCTAGACATGTCTTTCAAAGGGTCACCATTCAGGCCACTCCAGGCATCCTGGAAGCCAGCACAGTACTTTGAAGTGCATTCTCTTGATAGGGGCCAATGGCAATCTGAGAGGTTGATAGCGGTGACCTGGAGAAGAAGAGCACGCAATCACTGAACACCTACTATGTGCCAGGCAATGTACTAAGTGATTTACATTACTGATCTTATTTCATCTTCACAGCAACTCTCGAAGTCAAGTATTCCTGCCCCACTTCCTCAGATGAGATAAGCAACTTGGTCAAGGTCATTCTGATAGTAAGAGGCGGAGCTGGAATTTTAGATTGGGGAGGCTCAACCTGCACTGTTAGCCCCATTTACAGGCTTAAAATACACACAGAACATAATTTGTCAACAAATGAAAACAGAGACATCACAGGGCAAGCTGAGAGAACTGTAAGAGAATTAGTAGAGAAATGTTTCAGGACAACCTGCTTTCTGCTTGGCCCTGGCCCCAGCACTGAGTGGGACACAGGGTCCCTGCTGTGTGCACCTCATCTCCACACACAGGACAAACGGGAGCTTCTGGCATAGCCTGCCCACACCTTTTCCCTGCCCTGGCTCACCAACCTCGGCAATCCACATCCACCAGGGACTGGGGCAAAATCCTAGCTCCTCTCTCTGAGTGTTCCCATCAAGTGAACTGTGCCCCACTGACTTTATTTGTTTTGTTTTGCTTTGTTTTTTTGGTTTTTGGTTTTTTTCTGGTACCGGGAATTGAACTCACGTCTCACGCTTGCCAGCCAGGTGCTGTGCCGCTGAGCTAAATCCCCAGGCTCGCCCCACTGACTTTAACTCCTGCACAGTCCCCAGTGCATGTCCATCTCTCCATCCCCACTTTGCCCTCCTCACTTTGTTCCTGGGCCACTGCCCAAGTCCTTCCTGACTGCTCTCTGCTTTTCTGGTATTCACCCGCTCCCTACTCATTAAATATATCCTCCTCTCAACAGCCAATGTGCAGAGATGAAAACTAAATTCTGTCTTCCTCCTACCTAGCACCCAAGTTGTGACCCTTCAAGACCCAAAGGACCAAGTTCAAGCTCCTTAACTGTGTGCCCGGTAAGCACTACTAACCCCTGGCTGCTTCCTTTCTCTCTGCCCTCACCTCCCAAACCTCCCCCAATCACACACTGAGCTCCCCTAGCACTCACGTGATTGTAGGTTGACACATGCGATGTGTCATTTGTACCCCAGGCCTTCACACGTACAAACCTCCCTTCTGGAAATGCCATCTCCACCTTCCTGGCTCTGCTGTCCCATGTTCCAGTCCACATATCTATTGAAAGCAGAGACTGTGTCTTTTTGTTCAGGTTTTTATCCTAGCCTCACCATCAAGCCTGGCTCACAGTAGAGAATCAACAAACATTTCTGAGTAAGTGAATGAAAAATTTGAAGAAGCCCTTAGGCTGAACTCAGAAGATAGCACGTCTTTCCTTAGGGTATTGAAATCCTCCATTCTTCCCTATGAGTCTGATACCTTCTGGTCCCGAGATGTTCCACAAAAGTCCTGGGTAGACTTATCCACTGTTTTCTTTTTTCTTTACTTGTATTATCTACCCTTGAATTTGGGTAATTTTATAAAACTTTAAATTCTTTTGAGAGTATTATGATCTGGATAAGCTACAGTTGAATAACAGCTACCGCTTTATCCAGTCCAGTCCAGTCCAGTCCAGTCCCCACAGGTCTACTCACCCCACTTCATGCACCTCTGTCCTGCCCAGGTGTATTTAAAGTTTCATGCGTTAAAACACAGCTGATTCATACGCAAGACCTCTTTTTTGAAAGTGTACACATTTGGTCTGAGATGGGGCATGCCGTATGCAGGAAGCCACCACTTCAGTTGAATTAAACCTACTTTTCTTAAAATTGGCCAATTTTAAAATCATGCGGCTCATAAGATTCAAAAAAACACAAGTAGTCCAAAGTCAGCACAATGGGTTCATTGTTGATATGCAGGAACAGTATTGGTTTTGGGGGGTTGATGTTGTATCCTGCTACTTTGCTGAGTTTGTCTATCAATACTAAGAGTTTTCTGGTAGAGTTTTTTCAGTCTTCTCTATAAAGGATCATGTCATCTATGAGTAAGGGTAGTTTGATCTATGAATAAGGGTAGGTTGACTTGTTCTTTTCCTATACATATTCCTTTTCTTTCTCTGAATTCTCTAGCTAATATTTCAAATATTGTATTGAACAGGAATTGTGAGAGTGATCACCTTTGGCCTTACTCCTGATTCTAGTGGAAAATTTTTCTAGTTTTCCCCATTTAGTATGATGTTGTCAGTGGGATCATCATAAATGGCTTTTATCAGTCTGAGATAAGGTTCTTCTATACTCATTTTTGTTAGGCTTTTTCTTTTATAATGAATGGATGTTGGATTTTGTTCAAGGATTTTTCTGCATTTGTTGAAATGATCATATGTCCTTGTTTCTGTTTATGTGATATATTACATTTATTGATGTATATATTTGGGTCATTCTTGTGTCCCTGTACCAACTTGGTTATGATATGTGATCTTTTTAATAACTAGTTGTATTTGTTTGAAAGTATCTTTTTGTGAATTTTTGTATCTACATTGATTAGGGAAACTGGACTAAATTTTTCCTTTTTGTTAAATCCTTTTTCTCTTTTGGTATCAGGGGAATTCTAGCTTCTTTGGCAGTTCTTGAGCTTAACAGTGCTACTTCTTTTTCAGTTTCATGTAAAGAGTTTGAGGAGTATTGGTGTTAAAACCTTCCTGAAGTTCTGGTAGAATTCTGCAGGAATCTATCAGCTCCTGGGCTTTTCTTAGTTGGTAGGGATTTTACTACTGCCTCTACTTCATTGCCTGTTATTGAGTTTGGGTTTTTGGTAATTCACACTTGTCTAGATACTACAATCTATTGGAATATGAGTTTTTGAAGTAGTTTCTTATAATCCTCTGGATTTTGGTAGTGTTCATTGTTATTTCACCTTTTTTATTTCTAATTGCCTTTTTTTCTAATTGTCTTGGTATGGATTTTTTCTTTCTTTTTCTGGTAAGTTAGGTTTAAAAATATCTTTTAACATTTTAAGGATCCAAGTCTTTGAGTCATTGTACTTTTGTGTTATTTTCTCATTATCAATATCACAAATGTATGCTCAATATTTAAAATTTCTTCCCTTTATTAGTTTCAGATTTTGATTTTTCTTGTCTTTCTATAACCTTGAAATGCATTGTTATGTTATTTATCTTGAATCACTCTATTCTTTCACTGTGTTCAAAGAATTCTCCTCTCTGAACTGTTTCCAATATATCCCATAGGATTTGTTATGCTGTACTTCCATATCATTTGATTCTAGAAAATTTTTAATTTCTTCCCTGATTTCTTCTGTGATTTATTGATTATTTAACAATGTATTATTTAATCTCCATGTCTTTACATAGTTTCTTTTGCTGTTGATTTCTAGTTTCATTCCCTTTTGATTCATTACTATGCATAGTATTATTTCAACCCTTTTTTATTTATTTAAGCATATTTTATCACCTAATGTAATCTATTTTGGAAAAAGGTCTATGGCTGATGCACAGAAAACAAAATTTTATTATGTTTTTGTTAAATGAAAAACTCTGTAAAGATCTGTGAAGTCCATTTATTCAATGGTGTGATTTAACTCTGATATTTCTTTGTCAGTTTTTTGTATGGTCACCCTGTCTATGTATAAGAGGGGTACTGAGGTCTCCTATTGTCACTGTACTGGTGTCTTTCTGTCATTTTAAGTCCAATAGTTTTTGTTGAATGAAAACCAGTGCACCAACATTTGGTGCATATATATTTAAAATTGTTATCTTTTTCTGCTAAATTTCTCCCTTTAATGTATATAGGGGCCAACTTTCTTCTAATCTGCCTTGAACTCTGCTGTGTCCAAAAATAAGATAGCTACTCTGCTTGCTTTCAAGCTCCACTTGCATGAAGTATCATTTTCCATCTTTTCCCTTCTATGAGCTTCCTTTTGGAAAAGGTGTGTCTTTTGTAAATAAGATATGGTTGGATTTTTTTTTTAATCCCGTCTGCTAGTCTGTGTCTTTTGATTGGGGAGTTAAGACCATTGACTTTGAGAGTTATTATTGAAAAGTATTTACTATATTCTGTCATTACGTTATTTTTCTTGTGCTGATTTCTTTATTTTTCCTTCTTCTTTTAATTAGATGTTATTTTGGCTTATATCTAAACCTCATACAGCCATAGGACTTTTTCAGAGGTGGCTGAATCTGGAGTGTGTGATCCTGGGATTAAGGGCATGAGTTTAGGAAATCAGTCCACTGGTTGATTTGGTATAGTTCTGGCTAGGAGTAAGGGTGTGAGTGCTACACCCATGCTAGGGCAGGTGTGCTGCCTACAGTGTAAGGGACAGGAAGAGCCTTGTCTCTCTCTTGTTGCTTTTGCTCTCTTGTAGGCACCATGAACTGCTCTCTGCCAAGCCATCTTGCCTTGGAGCCAGCCAACTATGGACTGAAACCTCTACAAAGTGTATGCTG
Source organism: Chinchilla lanigera (assembly GCF_000276665.1). Lineage (NCBI taxonomy): Eukaryota > Metazoa > Chordata > Mammalia > Rodentia > Chinchillidae > Chinchilla > Chinchilla lanigera. The sequence goes on along the minus strand of NW_004955408.1, from coordinate 26,354,918 downwards.
AATAAAGCTTTCCTCCTTTAACTCTGAGTATTGAATATTTTGGTCCAACAATTAGAAAAGTAACTAAGACAGATGTGTACTTTTTTTTAGTCTCTTTGGTGGTGGGATCCCTGTCTCTGTATATGATTCCCTTAAGCGTTTTGGTTATTTACTATTATTCTCTAACAGCTTTTGGTACTGTCTCTTTGTGCTGAATATCTGATATTTTGATTATGTTATTTTGTAGAGAGGTTCTTTTCTAGCCCTGGCTATTTGGGGTTCTAGATACATCTTGTAGATAAATATTGAATTCTTTCCCTAGATTTGGATTGTTTTGGTTGAATTTGATGAATAAAGTTTTGAGTTGAGTCATTTTCTAATTTTCCTGGAACTCCTATAATTTGGAGATTGGCTTTTTAAAATCTCCTAGCAGTGGTTAGACACAACTTCCTTGGTGTCTTGTTATTTTTAGGGTGTCACTGAGTACATACATGACCTTTTTTTCAAGTTCTGACACTGTGTTTTTGGTCAAATCTGCTACCCATGCTTTCTATTAAATTTCTCCGTATCCTGTATTTTTGCTTGATTTATCATAATTTCTAATTATTTATCAAAATGATCATTTCTTCTATTGTCTCAACTCAATGCATATATTATTTGCTTCTTCTTTAAGCTTGCTGAACATTTTTAAGGGATGTAAAGAGAATTAAGATGTGTTATGCACACATACATACATGTAACAACTCCTTGCAATGAATGGGACAATTACGTGTTGCAAACATATACTAATAAAGTTAAAATTTTAAATAAGCTTGCTCAATTTTACTAATTAACTAATGGATTTGGTTAATTAAATCCTCCTCTGCTCATAAACATGTTATCAATTTTCTTGCATGTTTCTTCTTTGATCTCTTCAAAATCCTGACCATTTGAATTTTTAGTGTTTTGCTTGTAACTCCCTCTACATCGATGCCTGTGATCTCAGTTTTTGGGAGGTTAAGGGATTGGGGGTGCATCTTCTCTTGCTTTCTCATGTTTATATTGTTTTTGTGCTGCAAGTTGAATATCAGTTAAGGTAGAAAACTCTAATGTACCACAACTGAACCATGAGAACCTAAAAGGCCTTGAAGAGATGAGTAACCACTAATAAGTCTGAGTCAGTAACACCAAGTTGCCCAACAAACAAAGGTCTAGGATCAAAACGTCTTCACAGCTGAATTGTATCACACATTTAAAAGAGAACTAATGTCAATTCTTTTTAAACAATTTAATAAAATTAATACAAAATGTACCCTTCCAAACTCATTATAAGAGGCCAGCAAGCCTATGTTACCAAAACCTACAGGGACAAACAAAACTTATAAACCAATTTCTCTGATGGTCTTCATAAGCAAAAATTATAAAAAGGGGCTGGGGATTTAGCTCAGTGGCACAGCTCCTGCCTGGTAAGCACAAGGTTATGAGTTTGATTTCTGATACCAGAAAAAAAAAAATTATAAAAAATGCTAGAAATACAACTTCATTTAAACATCCAAAAGATCACTTACCATGATGAAGTTGATTTCATCCCAGAGTGAGACAGTTGGTACAAAATATGAAAATAAATAATCATAGCACATCATGACAACAGGATGAAAGATAAATATCACAAGATCATCCTGATACATCCACAAAAAAAGCATTTGATAAAACTTAGTATCCCTTCCTGATAAAAACATCATAAATACCAGCCTAAATAACATACACAGGCAGATTCTTCAGCAAATAATGATTTATTTGGGAATAATAGAGCACTGCAAAAGGATAAATTCAGAGTTTATCACAGAATAAGTCCCATCACAGTAATCTGCTATTCCCATATAAATATCATTCACTGAGAAATCTTTTCAGTTATTTAAGTTTATAGTCTGAATGTGCAAAACCCTCTAAAATTCAATACTGAAAATTAATTACAATTTTGATGTCATTAAGGGATGGAACCTATTATACACAAATAGATAACAAAGCTGACATCTTAATGAATCCTCCTAGTGGAATAGATTTGTGCCCTTGTAAAGGAGGCACGTAGAGCTGCCTTGCCCTTTTCTGTCATGAGAGGATACAGAAAAAAGGCATTATCTGTGAACCAAGAATTTGACTCTCACCAGACACAAGATCTGCTGGTGATCTTGGCCTTTCCAGACCCCAGAACTATGAGAAATAATTTTCTCTTATTTATAAACTACTCAGTTTGTGATATTTTCTATAGGACCCTAAAAATCTAATACACTTTACTGAGTTCAGTTTCATCTTTTCACCCACACCACTAGTGATCATAATGGGAGTGAGCACTCCTCTTACTGTGTCCTGTGAAGGTGGCCAGCATTCACCCTTCTGCATAACGTGACACCAGGAGGACTGCCAGACATCCCGTGTAGGACATTTCCAGCTCACTCATCAACCCTAACTCTTTCCTGTCTCCTTAGTGATGCACTGAGTATGCAGCCTGCCCTCTGCTGCCCCTGCTCAAAGTAAGAATAAATGAGACAAGTGCTCAGGATGGCAGGGATGTGGAAGGGAGGCCTTGGCAGCAGGCAGTACTGGGAGAGAAGCCCCACCCAGGCACTAAAACATGATAAAATTGTTGTATTGATCAGTTTCCCATTACTAGAGTAAAATGCCCAACAACCACAATTTAAAGGAGAGAAGGTTTATTTGGGTCACTGTATTAGTCACCTTTCCTGTCTCTAGGACAAAATATCTGACACCAATAATTCAAAGGAGGAAAGAGTTAATTTGGCCCATTGTTCTGTGATTTCAATCATGGCTGACTGGCTCCAGGGCAAAAATAATATGGTGGAATGGCATGGCCCAGGAATACTATTCACCTCATGGCAACCAGAAGGTAGAGCAAGAAAGATTAAGGGACAAGAATACAGTCTTCCAGTTCATGCCCCAGTGACCTGCCTCCTCCAACCAGGCCTCACCTCAGAACATAATACTCCCAAGGAACATGTTAGATGTAAACCATAATACTCATTACTTCAGAGGATTCAGTCCATGGTAGGCTGCCTCCAAGGAAGAAACATGGTACAAGGGGAATGACAGAGCAGAGCTTTTTACTTCATGGTGGCCAGGAAGCAGAGCAGAAGAGTGCCACAAAGGAAAGGGCCCTGGCCTTTTCAGACTACATGCAATCTGCTATGTATGAATCTGCACATTCAGACTATAAACTTAAATAACTGAAAAGCTTTCTCAGTGAATGATATTTATATGGGAATAGCAGATTACTGTGATGGGACTTATTCTGTGATAAACTCTGAACTTATCCTTTTGCAGTGCTCTATTATTCCCAAATAAATCATTATTTGTTGAAGAATCTGCCTGTGTATGTTATTTAGGTTGGTATTTATGATGTTTTTATCAGGAAGGGATACTAAATTTTATCAAATGCTTTTTTTCTGGATGTATCAGGATGATCTTGTGATATGGCCAAGGTGATGCCTTCAGGCCTCACCAAGAAATGTGCTTTACTTCTACGATAGACAGCTTTCAAAACAATCAAATTGACAGTCTAGCTTAACAGTTACAGTGGTGTGAGCAGAGCATTCTATGATATGTTGGTGGAGTCCTGTACTTTGGATAAGGAATGGTCCATAGCAGAAAAGAAATACATATAAGGAAAGAGAAGCAGAGTCTGAATCAAAAGAGACTGAGAGAAGCAGGGACAATAGCCAGAACTGGTAAAAGTGCATAGCAGATTGCATGTAGACGTTGGGGCACAAGGTAAGGAGTGCCAGCACCTAGGCAGTCACCAAGTGTGTACAAGAGTGCTAGCGCTCCTCTTTCCTGAGAGTTTCCTATGAGGGACTACCAGTGGACTGCCCCATTGGGGAGGAGCTGCTTGAAGTCTAACATCCCTTTCCACCAGCCATATCCACTTCCCACCTAGCATCCTCCCAACTCTTACTATAGTTGTTCACTCCCTGATCCTCTTGAGAAATGTGCAGTCCAAGTATTTATGGGAAGTTGACAGGTGACCAATGACATGTCAAACTGGGCTCTTTCACTGCAGCTCGCTGGGAATGTAATCAGCTAGGTGCCCAGTCTAAGCATATAAGGCTTTTCTTCTCAGTTCAAGATGGGCTCTGTTGGGACCTGTTCTGGAAAATCTACAGTGAGAAATCTTTGCCCTTGAACAGAATCAAGACCTACTGTCTTTCCCTGGCAGTTGTGATCTCTTGCAGAGGTTCCAGAGAAGATCATTTCACTTAAACTCTGATATGTGGGAGACTGAGCAGCTAAACAAGTGTGGGACATTGGGCATCATGTGGGCAAGGGCTCCCAGAGCAGGTGGGCCGAATCAGGCCAGCCTGGAGTCCTAGTACCACAGCGTAGATATCAGTACCTCCTTCTTTAGGGATGTATCTATCTCACCTCCATCCTTTTCTCTCTTTTCTGCCCATCTGTTTCCAAGAGAAGACTGGCACCACAAGTGACACTGTGAACTTTATTACAAATCAGAAGAATATGTGAACAGCAATCAGGTAGATAGACATTATATAGGTGACATTTAGATGGACAAAACAGAGTGACAATGAGGAAGGGATTATGTTATGTTAAATAATGGCTTCCCAAAATGCTCAAGTTCTAGCCCTGAGATACTTATGAATATGTCCTGCATTATTAAAGTAAGTACAATGTAATCAATACAGTTCTTATAATAGGTGTCATGAGAAAAGAACCAGAGATATCTAAAGACACTGCTGGATTTGAAGAAAAGTCCACAAGCCCAAGGTTGCAGCTCTAGAAAAGCACAGAGGTAAAGAAGAGAAGCCTCTTAAAAACCGAAAATAGAATTAGAGATATGACCCATCTGTCCCACTCTGAGGTTTATGTACAAAGGAAATTAAGTTAGCATTCAAAAGATATAACTGCATAACCATGTTTATTACAACATTGTTCTCAATAGCCAAGATATGAAATTACCTACATAATTCTGTGCTTCTCTATAGATTAATAAATAATCAAAATATAGTATATACCATATTTCCCTGAAAATAAGACCAGGTTTTCTAGTATTAATTATGTCCAAAAGATGTAATAGGGCTTACTTTAGGGGACTTTTATGTACTGTGATCTACAATTATTCATGTACAAAAATCTACATTTATTCAAGTACAGTCACATCATTTTCTTTGGCAACATCGTCATTACTTTCCAAACCCTGCGGTCTGGCCTAAATTTCTTGAAACTTAGTTTCCTGTAGAACTGTTTCCCCCAGTCTCTCACGTCCAGCAATGGAGCTCTCCTTAAATGAGCACTTCTTGTCCCTGTAGCCCTCTCATAGTGCACTGGCAATGCAGCTGTGTGATTTTATCTCATGAATTCTTCACCCAAGTCATGACCTCTTTCACATTAGACTTCACACAGTTCCCATGAAATCAAGTGTTAATTGAAGACTTTGAAGACAGGAGTGGCAATAAAAATGATGACAATTAAGAGTGACGGTCCACACAAAAGCAAACAAAAAAAGATTGCAGGCACCAGAATTCAGAAAATGTTTCAAGTGCATTAAGTATGTCCATTACAACACACAATGTATTGAATTATAAAGATTCATATTAGACATAGACACAGCAGTTCATTGTCTAGTGTGCATGTTATTTATGTACTGTGTCTGCACTCTGATTGGTCATTCAAGAATAAGTCTTGAGTTCACATGTTTACATACGCATTTACCTCCATCCCAAGGTGCCTGGTCTGGTATCTATAAATAATTATAATTTATATTATCATGTATTAAAGTATTAATGTTAATAATATTTATTTATATTAATTATATATTAATATTATTATTTTATAATTTTATAATTGAATTATAAAATAATAATTCAATACATCTGTCATGTGTTGCAATGGATGTACTAAATGTGCCCATCTGGCTGGTAATCTAAAATGAGGTTTATTTGGGGGATAAGGCTTATATTAAAAGCACCCTGAAAAAATCATGCTAGGGCTTATTATGAGGTTAGGTCTTATTATCAGGGAAAATACAGTATACATAATGGAGCATTGTTCAGCCATAAAGAAAGAATGAAATCCTGTCATTTGCAGGAAAATCTATAAAACTGGAGTACATCAGGTTACAAGAAATAAGCTAGACACTGCTAGGCAAATATCTTATTGTATGCTTTATTACATATGTGGAAACTAAAAAGCAAGATGATTTGGAATGAAGAAGATGAACTATCAGGGACTGGGAAAGGAGCCATGAGGAAGGGGAGACCGTAGATGCATGTCAGGCAGACATGATCAACACATGACCTGTGCATGTATGAAATTATCATGGTGAATCCCATTAAATCCAAATTTTAAAAAAAATTGGGAAATATTTAAAATTCTTCCTTATTGAACTAGGTAACAGTTAGAGAGGACCTATGCGAGGCTAAATAATGGCTCCCTACAATTTCCACGTTCTAGCCCCTAGGAAAATGATGAGTATGTCCTCTACTGTCACGGTGGACACAGTGTAATCACAAAGGCTCTTACAATACAGATGTCATATGGTGACCGAATCAGAGATATCTGAAGACAAAACTAGCAATAATGCATAAAGCAATAATGGATATACTGTATATTGAAAACATCAATATCATGAAATTATTTCTGACATTTCATACACCCCCAAGAATTGCTTCTAATGTAGAAGGGTAATTTGTTCCATAATATAAAAGAACAGGATTACTTTATTGTGTTAAAACATGCATAATGTAAAATTTATCATTTTATTACTAAGTGTACAATTCAGTGACATTAAGTACATTTGGACTGTTAGACAACCAGCATCACCCTGTATCCCAAGAGAGTTCTCATCATCCTCAATGAAACTCTCTTCCATTAAACAATAACTATCTATCCTTTACCCCAGCCCCTTATAACTGCCGTTCTACTTTCTGTCCGGAAACACATTTTATTTTTGTAAGTAAACTAAAAGAAAAAGGAGTATCCTAGCTGCCCAGCAAGTACGTGGCATGACCCTGCCAATAGAGATGCTCCTGAGACTCTGACAGGGTTAGACCTCAATAAACCCATCAGAAGGTGAGAAGTTAATGAGGGAACTGAACTTAATCCACCTGTGCACCAAACACACCAGCTTAGCAACCAGGCATTGGTTAGCAACTGTTGGGCATTGGTTCTTGGCCCTCCTGATGATGTAGCTGACTGAGCATTGCTGTTCACTTTCCTGGACCAGGATCACAAGACTTCTGAACTGGGTATCACTAACTTAGGAAAAGATAAAATTCAAATTTAAAGTATAATTTATATTGAAATCACATTTTTCTTTCTTCTTTTTTTTTTTTGGTTCTGGGAATTGAACTCAGGCCTTGCACTTGCCAGGCAGGTGCATGTACGACTAGGCTATATTCCCCAGCCCCTTAAAATCATATCTTTCATACCATAACAAAGTTAAAAAATCTTAACTCAGTTTATCATAAATCAGAAAAGTCTGTGAATTCTTTGTGTCCCAGTGAAACCCATTCCAGAATTCCAGTCGCCTTTAAAGCAAGTCAGTGTGTGGTAATTTATTATAGCAGCAATAAGAAGGTCACACAGACACAAACAGCAGAACTGGAGTAGCCAGGCAGAAGGCTAGGCAGGCTGGAGGACGGTCAGGGGAGTCAGGGGGACATTCAGGTGCACAGACAAGCAGGGGACAGGTTGAAAGGCAAGCAGGAAGGGAGAAGGGCAGATGGCCAGAGACAAGAAGGCAGGGTCTGATGGGGGCGAGAAAGGTAGGTGAACAGGACGAGGGCAAGATGTGGGCAGAAAGGTGAGAGCCAGGAGCCAGACACTGGAACATAGGGCTGAAGACAGCAGGCCTGCAGAGCTGTCACTGTCTCCACCAGGGGAGCTTCCTGAGGTGCAAATGAATGCCGTTTTTGTACTTCAACACGAGGAGCTCCACTGGGATGGGAACCCTGGTGGGATCTGGCAGCAGCTCATAGCAAAGAAGCATCGGGGCCACAGCCACCTTCAGCTCACTCATTGCAATTTTTTTCCCCAAGGCAGCTCCTGGATGAGGAAGAAACGGTGAAATGAAAAATGGCCTCGTGACCCATTCTGGACTCAATAGGCATTAGCCCCGGAGCCCCAGCCCAGAGCTGAGCATTCAGGTCCCTCCTTTGTGGGGCCAGCTCAGCCCCTTCGCTTACAGCTCGCTCAAACCTCCACTCCAGGCTGTGGATCACACTCTCCTGACCCTTTCCAAGGCCCCCACTTCTCCAGGGCTAGTTCTAACTCTTTTTAGGAACGCTCGGGCGTTAAATCTCTTTAAAGACAGCAGCAGTGCTGCGAGGGGCAGAATCCAATCATACCAATAATTTGGAGTCAGTCGCTGGATTGCTTACTGTGCCCTTAATATATTCCAGTACCCTGTGTGCTGTGCATTTGTCAGAGCAACATGGGGTGGGGTGGGCACACTCTAAGCGCTCACTCTCTAAAGGAACAAACGGGGACCCAGATTCTCAGAGAGAGAAGACAAGATGAGTGGGAAAAGAGCCTTCGAGCAGCATCAGGGGGCTCTGTGGACAAAAGCATGTTAGGGAACTTGGAAACCACCTTCTCTCCTCTCTGTGGGCTCTTCTACTTCCCACTCAGTGGTGAATCTGCTGCCTCTTCCTTATCTCTGCGTTACACTAGCATTGTACCAGAGGTAGACTTCCGGTTTCCCTGCTTTTCCTCTCTCCTCACTGACCCTCCTATGCCCTCCATCAGACGATACAGCGTCCAATCTCCTCAGCTCTGTGCACCCACACTTGCCTGTCCCATCCCTCATCTTGGTTCCTATCGCTGAAGTCACTGAGCATGTCCTCCCTCCACCTCTGCTGTACATCCTGATGGCTCAGGGCAATGACCGCCTGGCCCTCATCCCTCTGCCATTCACCAGTAGCACCATCAGTGCTTGACTCAAAGACACACCCCTGTCCAGGGTCTGGGACAGTGCCAGGAACATGGGACACTCCACAAACTATTCATGAATGAGTGAGAGAGCAAAAGGATGCAGAAAAGAACAAAATCTGTCTTGAAAAAAGGTGCCTGATTCTGAACAACATCGCTCTGTTCTTGTCACTGAACCAGGGGCAGAATCTCACATTGCTGTGCTCTATTCTCTTAGTACAGAGAAGCATATTTTAAAATATGTTTGAATTAAATTAGTTAAAATATAAAAATCAGATCAAATGCAGCAGAATAAATGGAAGTAAAATATTTCTACTGAGCAATCAAGCTACCCCACCCTCACCTGTCCTTTAATGGCAATGTCACGACTTGGCACTATTGTGTAAGAGGAATGACCCAGTCCAGGAAGAAACTTTATCCTAGGAAGCTGGTTTGTACAACAACAACATGTTTAGGCATTGTCCTGTGAAGCTTAATTCAGCCTTACAGAATTCACAGAATTATTACAGAAAAGTTTACTTTCTGCTAATTATTTCTGATCTTTTGGGCAGTGCCTAAATCCTGCATTCCTAGTGGATTCTCACAATAATCCTTGTGGAGTACTTGTCTACCGCAGCAGCTATTTATTGTGTTTGATATTGTCCACACCAGTATCTGCAATGCAGTGTAACAAAGTAGTGGATTTTCTCTTAAAAGCACTTTAGGATCGTCATCCTTGTTTTTGCCACAGTTTGACTAGGTGGGCCATGAGTATGGTGTAGAGTTTATGTACATAATTTTGTCACCTGAGGAGACAGACACGTACTATGACCATCGATAATGAAATTTAGGTGAATCAGAAGCTAAAAATTGTGTGAGATAGCAATGTCCAGCACTGTACAATGACCTGCCAAGATTCACATATATGGCTTCAACAGCAGGTGTAGCAAGGCCACTAGAACTCCAAATATATGGAAAGACTTCAATAATTCATCACGGCGGCTGAACGGTGAATTAAGTAGAACTGATGCTGAGTTGAGAATGTAGGAAAGGAGAGAAACCAAACCAAATCTGAAGGTTGGTTTACATGAGAAAAATCTAATTCTGAAAATTCATGCTCCAAAAGTAAAGAAAACAAGAAAATACACCAAAGTGAACAACAATTCTGACAAGCATTTTTGGTTGGCAGTTAGAAAGGACACGGGGTCAGTGTCCTCATTGTATACCTGAAATACCATCTTTCTTCATGTACACAGACACACACCTGTGCGGTCCCCTTCCTGAAACACCAACACCAAGGACATGCCTTAAGATGTCACATAGGAACGGAGAGGATCACACACATGGGGATGTGCCAGTTACACTACTTCTCCTCCACCCCATCACTAAACAAAGATGCCTCATCTTGGTCCTAGTGAAAAGGGCAGGAGTGGGTGTCTGCAGTGGGCAGAGTCCAGGGCAAATCGAGAAGGATCAAACACATGAAGGGAGAGTGGTAGGTCAGGATGGGTCAAATCCCTGCTTCCAGCCCAGGAGGGGACAGAGGGCCCGGTATGGGGAGCAGGAGAAGGTATTGTTCCTGAGAGGTCATCCCCTTCCCTCTTCTTCTCTCAACCCCAGGTCTTCTTACCTCTGGATTTAGCCACACTGTTGGATTGCAGTGAAAGTGATAAATGGAGAGTGTCACTAGGATTCTTATCATCAAGGCAGAGAGATTGACAGGCATTTTGTCAGTGAGGTGGAGCCCTTCTTCTTCAGCCTGCAAGGGACATGCACACAGAAAAGTCTTGGTTCCATAAATCTTCACTTTGAGCAAGATGATTCCCTTCCTGGGAGATGATATAAGTTTTGCAAAATATCTGAGCACAAAAAAAGAACAGAAAACCAGCAACTCAGGGATGAAATCCAAGACAGTACCAGTGGCCTACTGTCTAGACTATTTGAGGAGACAACTCATGATCCTCAAATATCTTCCAAGAGCCTTTGGAAAATATTCATTAACTTACCCAGTAATCATAAGCACCCTACAAGGGCACAGTACTTATTCTCATTTTTCAACTGATGTCTCTCTAATTCTCAGAAAAACTGAGTATCTTAACATCCCAAAGCTAAAGAGTTTCAGGATTGAAAAACAGATGTAGTGTAAATGAGTGGTAACATTCTACCACAGTGCTGATCTCAAATGTGATTATCAGCTCTTCCTTCTGCCAACCTTTAGGGATCTTGAGACAATGGACTACATCTGACCCATGACCTGAGATTTCCTGATGTGCCTCATTCAGCTTGACTGTGTGTAAAAGGATCACTTCTCTCTTTTCTTCTCTGATTCTTGCACTATCTTCCACATCTCAGAGAATAAAATTATAGGGCAAAAGTCTTCTGGCCACATGCATAGACTAGTGTTAAAGAGTTTTTACTAAATTCAAACTGTGATCAAGCATATCATACATCTCATACTAACTTCAAAGTAAGTCTCCAATTCACTGATGGAGAATGGGAAATGCAGAAAAAGTCAGAAATGCTGAAGAACATGTGAAATCATGATCCTCCCTTCCCGTGATGAATGCTTGGGTGAGTGAGTCTGAGAAGATTGTATATCCACTGGGGAAGATGACAGGTTCACTGTGCTCTCGACTTATACAAGATACTGGTGGATACAGCCTCATGGCTTCCTTGATGCACATGGTGGGATCCAGCATATGGTTCAGATGGTCCTTGAAATTAAGTTCATCTTGAAGTACACAAGGGCCAGAGCAAAGCAGGTTCTTCCCTCTACTAGAGATGCCAGGCTTTCCTACATCTTGAGCCCTCACCAGGTGATAGAGGATCCATCACCCAGAAGTCTCTGGACCTCCTCTCTGTACTGCTGTTGATGCTTGGGGTGCCCAGCCAGAGCCGGAAGAATCCAGGATATGCTGTTGGCTGAAACGTCATGGCCACCAAACACTTAAGGTGTTCACATGAGCTTGTATGTATTTGTTAGACAAACTGTTCCCATTTTCCATCTTGGGGAGGAAACGGGTGAGTGAACAGGATTTGTCCCTCAATTTGTGCTTAGAGCAAAGCCTCAGACCTCTCCCACACACACTCACCTTGGCAAACAAGGATATCCAGGAATTCCAGGTGCCTCTTTCTCCTGAACTTCTGTAGCTCTCCATCCTCCTGGAGCTGAGCCTTCCTCTGCTTGATGGCTTGGTCTGTCCCAGGACAGCAGTTGCCAGGGAGAGCCGAGAAAATGAACAACCCACAGTGGATGTGTCATGTGCATGTCTCCTGCTCCAGTGTAAACACCCTACAGAGCTCAGCAGGAGTACGACATGCGCGTTAGAAGTGGGAGTTCAGCATGATCTGATGCAAGTCAAGTCTCCCCTCAAGAGCAGAGTCCACTGAGACCTTCAATGTGAGACCACAAATACCCTGCCCACTGCCTGGCACCCTCATATCTCAGCTTCCTTGCACTAGGGAAATCCAGCATGAGTGTGTCCCAGGTCCTGAAGAGGAACTACTGTCCTGGCTCTGCCTGAGGGGTGACAACCAGTTCATCTGGGCTAAACTGGATAAAAGAGGGGAGGCCAAAGAACGAGCTAGAACCTGTGTGCTTATGAGTGATGTGGTAAACATGGTGGGCCCAGTGGCCATCAGAGGTCAGCCTGTAGATGATGGCATTACGGTGAAAGATATTCCTCATACAGGAATACAGCAGGTTGTTTATGTCCTTAATGGCCTTGATGTAGGGCTGGAAGTTTCTGAGGGAGAGGATGAAGAAAATACTGGAGATGACTAGGTCTGAGCTGGAGGCAGAGTGGGCTTGGAGTGAAGATTCACTGAAACTGTGGGATAGATGACACTTCTGTCTTACAGCCCTTGTGACTCTCAGGCCTTAGGAAGATGGCTTGAGCTGCCAGACTTTCATCTGTGCTATACATCATGGTGTGCAGATAGCAAGTTTGGGTCTAGTCTGAAATTTGAGCTTGGCCCAGGGCTGAGGTGAGGAACATGCTCTATGTAAAGAAGGGTACCTAAGCTGCACATTTGTTTTTGAATCCACTGCCTTTGTAAGAACAAGAAACTTGCCACTGAGGGGCTATCACAGACTTACTTGACTGGACGCTGTCTTGGTGGCTGGAGGCACACCTCACGATGGGATGCAGAGACACCAAGGAGGTGTGTTGAAAGATCTCCAGAGGGACACCCCAGTGCTGAGCTGCTCCCATTTGTCCTGTGTTGGGAGTGGACATTGTCTTCCTTAATCCCCTCTGAAGGACCAAGCCCCTTTTCTGTAATTCCAGACGCCCAGTTTAGAGACCTTTACTTGGGAAGGCAAATGCTTTTCAGCAAACGAAGATTATGAAACAAATCACTTGTAAACTATATCTTCTATGAAAAAAAACTATTATTAGAAATGACAGTTACGTTCTTGCAAAGTCATAAATAAGTTTTGAATATTTGGAATCAGTTATGACATTTTTGCTTGATGAGAGTTTAATTTCCTTTCCTTTTTAAATTTTTTTAAAAACAGGGTCTCACTATGTAATTCAGGTTGGCTTTGAGCTCACTATATAACCCAGGCTGGCCTCAAACTTTCAGTGCTCCTCCTGCCTCAGCTTCCCAAGTGCTGGGATTTCAGGGGTGTGCCATCATGCCTGGCCTTCCTTTCCATTTAATTGGAAGGCATAAAGTATAATGATACTGCTCAGTTTCCTGAGAGCAGATCTGGACATGAAGAAGTGTTAAAAGCCTAAATTTTGGAACGGTATGTAAAGGAAACAGAAAGCTCACTGGGCCTATATGACCACTCATGAAAGGGACATTAGGGCATTGGTGCCTTTTCACTCATCCAAAGTTCATCAGCTCACACAAAGGGGGCAAACATGTTCACTGGAAGAAAGATAGTCTCTTCAGTAAATGGCACTGGAAAAAGTGGCTCTCTACATGCCAAAGACTAAAACTAGACTGATGTCTATCACCATGCACAAAACTCAAGTCAAAATGTCTTAAAGATCTAAATATTAAAACAGAAACATTAAATCTACTGGAACAGAAAGTAGGTAGAAATCTTGAAGACATAGGGGTAGGAAGAGAGTTTATGAACAAAAACCAAACTGCATGGGAAATACTTTCAAGAATCAACAACTGCATCTCATTTTATTGAAAAGTTTTTGTACATCAAAAGAAATCACCAACAGGGTAAAAAGAAAACCCAAGAATTGGGAAAAAAATTTTAGCCAACTGTCCCTCAGACAAAGGACTCCTATGCAGAACATATAAAGAATTTAAAAATTCAGGCCACCAAGATTCAAAGACCCAACCCATGAATGGGCATCTGAGATGAATACACACTTCTCAGATGAAGAAATACAAATGGCAAATAAATACATGAAAAAAATGTTCAACATCATTAGTCATTAAGAAATGCAAATTAAAACAACACTGAGATTCAATCTCACCCCAGAAAGACTGGCTATCATCAAGAAATCAACCAATAACAAATGCTGGAGGGGCTGTGGGAAAAAAGGAGCACTTCTCTAATGCTGGTGAGTCTGTAGATTGGTGCAGCCACTGTAGAAATCAGTCTGGAGATTCCTCAGTAACTAAGATTAGAGGTCTCATTCAAACCAGCTATTCCCCTCCTGGACATTTTTCCAAAAGAATTAAAAGCATCATACCAAAGCAATATATGTGCACCCATGTTTATAGCAGTGCAATTTCTCATAGCTAAATCTTGGAAACAACTCAGATGTTCATCAGCTGAGGAATGGATAAAAAAAATGTGGTATTTCTGTACAGTGGAGTATTACTCAGCTATAAAAAAGATAAATTAGAGGCTTTTATAGATAAATGGATGCAACTAGAGATCATACTCATAAGTGAAATAAATCATTCACATGTGTAAACAACATATTGCCTCCCTAGTATAAGAATCTGAAAGAGTAAATAAAATTTGAAAGCTAAAATAGATATTGTGAAAATGAAAGAAACTGCTCAAACAGAAAGAACAACTGGGATGGGGGAAAACAGAAGAAAAAAGAAGGAAAGGGAAAAATATATATATACACACACATAAGATAGCTAAGATAATTTTACTACTAATTTCTATTGATTTATTGAAAGGAACGGTTAATGTGTAATTATTTGATAAGTCTTACATGCCTATATCTGGTTATCTGAGTAACCACTTTGAAGATAACAATATGTAATATGACAACCATTGTTAAGATCCTACCATCTTGTTTAGTGAAGCTCTGTATCATTTCTAACTTTTTATTACTTTTTATTGTCTTTAATTGTCTGATCAATCTTACATTCTTACATCTGGTATTCTGAGCAACTTCATTGAAGATTTTAAAATGTAATATAATGGTTGCATTGTTTACGCCTATCATCTTGTTTTGAAATCCTACCTTTTCATTTTTTTTTTTGTTATTTTGTTTTTGTTTTCATTGTTATTATTTTGTTATTTTTTTTCTCTCTAAAATTAAAAAAACATTTGTCAGCTCACAAATCACAGTGTGACTGGAGGTGACGCTATGGCAGGTTTGGCCATTTGTGTGAACCTGGTAGCCACATCACTTCGTAGGTCACTCAAGTTCATGCAGAAGCCCTGGGCTCTGTTCCAGAGCCTGACTGAGTCACATCGGGGAGGTCCAACCTGCCACTGAGGTTTTTCACCAGACCACTCAGAGACAGGAAGTGTTGCAGTCTGACAGAATTGGCCACTTCTCCTCCACTATGCTGATGACCTGGAAGAGGGAAGTGGGGCTTGAATCTACCAAGAAGCTCTCTGCATTGGACAGTGAGCAAAATATGTCTCAATACCTATGCCAGGGCCTCTCTTGTACTATGTCCTCCTGAGGAACCTACTCTTACTATAATGACCTAGAAGTGTTATTCCATGTAATGTGTCTGATATCTTTCTGTGTCGTAGAGCAGAATCTGATTGTGTGTTGTCAGAGGGTGTGTGGAAATAGAGGCACACAGACTCTCCAACATCACTCATATGGAGCCAGCCATGATTCTCACATAAGGCTTTAGAATATCATGGTGGAAGGCTGGAGTCAACATCCACTGGTGCTGGAACCTGGTCTGCCCATTTATTCATCAGAAGTAAAGTGTGCCCTGTATCAAATATGGGCCTGTGGAGGTATTTGTAAAGAACTGGATTAGAGGAACAATTTGGAAAGGACAAAGAGAGGTTTGAGGGATGGGGGCTTGCAGTGGGAAAGTCATGGGCAAAGCCAGCAAGGGCTGCATTTTTAGGAATGTGAATTTCTCAGTTGGGCTGGTACATCTGACGTGACTAACAGCTCTGACATAACAGTTGAAAAAGATTTGGCGGCAGGTCATGGAGGGACATAAATAAATGTGTGACCAGGAATATTTGGAAAGAACTGAGAAGAGAGATAGAAGGCACTAAACCTCAGCAGGGCTCACAACCCAAAGAGGAAAAGGTGAGGATCTGATTAGAAAAGAGAAGAAGTGTTTCATGAATGGATCATCACAGTGGTAGCCTCTCAACCCTTATTCTCTGTGAGCCAGGAACAAACCACTGGGCAACTAAGTGCAGAGTCATCAACATCCTAGTTTAGAGGTATATACCAAACCAAGGACTAAAAATCTGTAGAAATTATAAGCTTCGGGGTCTGAAAATTAAGAAAGGGCATTAGCTGGAAAGAGAACAAAGAAGGCAACCAGGGAAGCTGTGGTTAAGGACATGAGTTCTGATGACAGTCAACTGACAGTTTGTCCTGTGTCATCTCCCACTGCCTCCTGTCCTGTCTATCTCTGAGCTGAGAGTCAGCTGGGCTCAGAAAGGCAGGATCCATTTAACAGCAGCTGAACTTCCCCGGAATAAGATAAAGAGTTGCCAAGAAACATAGGCAATGTATGTCTTCAGTACCAAAGATTGGGACAGAGCCTTATGCTGTGTTTACAACGGGAGATAATGTAGTTGTCCTGTTTTCTTTTTTATCTAAAATCATTGTGTATATGAAGCTTCTTTTTTAGATAGTATGCAACATACATGACAGGTGATCTCAATTAGCTTAAAAAAGGAAAGAGAAAAAAGACAAGTTCATTCCTACATAGCTGTTTTAAATCTCTAGTACTAAGTAAGAATTATTGAGTTTATCCAGGGCTGTGCCAAGAAGAATAGTCGGTGGAGTGTTTAGGCACTATTTTATACCTAGGACGATTTCTACCCCTATGAAAGGGTACTGGGGAGGACAGAGATTGACTATTAAGTCTAGAGTTGATTTACCTTAATAAGTCACCTTGGGAAAACATGGCAGCAAAACTATTAATAAATAGCACAAATGCCTATGCATACCTTCACTTTCTGCTTTCTCTATTGTCCACAAATACTTAATGAACACTTAGTATATCCAAAGCAAGATGTTCACCATTGGGATAGAGCTATCAGCAAAACAGACATGAACCCCAACTTCAAGGGATTCGTGGTCTCTGAGAAAAGAAGGATAAAATGGAAACAAAGCTTTGTAATTAAGGAGGGGAAGAGAGCTGAAGAGAGGGGAGGGAATGGGGAAAAAAAAGAATCAAAATATATCATGTAAAGGTACAAAATTCCCTATAATGATGTGACCTATATATATGAGATATAAACTTAATTTTTAAAGAAACAAATGTCAGTAGGTGTGCCTGGCTGTACTAGTACCATGATTGCAGTGGTGAGAAACTGACCACAGCAAGTAAATGATTTGTTTAAGGATAAGAACAACTGAGAGTTCGAGGTGACACTGAAAACATTCTCAGTTTCACTCCAAAGCTGCTGGCTCCAGCTACCTCTGAAATATTCCCTAAGGCTTGCCCTGTTCACTTTCCAGCTGTGACCTGGGGTGACTGTGCTGGTAGATGGAGCACGGACTTGAATTCAAGAGACTTAAGCTCAGGTACACCTCACTACATATGTAAGCAGCCACTTACCCTCTCTGAGTTTAGTGTCTTCTTTTGTAAGATGCAATATTAATGCCATCCCCAAGCACCCCACAGCACAGATCATTCTTTCAGTCATTGAACAAATATTTCTTGACCTCACAATCTAATGGCTAAAGTAAAAGGCACATCAGTACAATAAAAAATGAGAAGATCATACTGGAGGGATGAAATGTCCACCAGGGAAGCATGATATCCTGAACATTATGTTAAGTTCCTTTCACGTATCATCTTTCCTAACCCTTATAATATTCTGTCAGGTGGCTATTGAAAGCTGTCCCAGGAAACTAACTATAAGACATCAAAGGCATCAAAGATTTTGGCAGAGAGAAGGAAGATGAACAGCAATACACTTCAAAGTGTTGTTTCAGTCAGTCTCATGGTAAGTACTGAAGCTGAGGTGTCCTTTATAGTTGTCCTGAATGGAGGTGAGGGAAAGGGGCCAGTATTCCTCCATAATGGTTAGGCTTTTTTTGTAAGCAGACCCCATGGAGGGGGATCACTGGCCAAAATATGTTCATGTGGAATAGAGAATTGCACTCAAAAATCAATATCATTCCTGTACATAACTAACTAACAGACTGAGAGAGAAATTAGGGAAACCACACCTTTCACAATAGCATCTAAAAAGATGAAATACTTAGGAATCAGTCTAACAAAAGAAATAAAAGATCTATACAGTGAAAATTATAGTACTCTGAAAAACAGAGATTGAAGAGAATACCAGAAAATGGAAAGATATTCCTTGCTCATGGATAGGAAGAACCAACATTGTGAAAATGACCATACTCTCAAAATTGTTGTACAGATTCAATGCAATCCCAATTAAAATACCATTAGTATACCTCACAGATCTAGAGAAAACACTCCTAAAGTTCATCTGGAACCAGAAGATGCTTAGAATAGCAAAAGCAATATTGGGAAACAAAAGAAAGGCAGGAGGCATCACAATTCCTGACTTAAAATTATATTACAAAGCTACTGTGATAAAACCAGCATGGTACTGGCACAAAAACAGACATGAAGATCAATGGAACAGATTAGAAGATAACAGATACAACTACAAACACACTCAGTCACGTTATCTCTGAAAAAGGGGCCAAATATGTTCAATGGAAGGAAGATAGCCTCTTTAATAAATGGTGCTGGAAAAACTGGCTTTCCACATGCCAAAGACTAAATCTAGACCCATGTTTTTCACCATGCACTAAATTAAAGTCAAAATGGATCAAAGATCTAAATATTAAAATAGAAACACTAAATTTATTGGAAGAGAAAGCAGGTAAAAATCTTGACGACATTGGGGCAGGCAGAGAGTTCATGAACAAAAACCAAACTGTACGTGAAATACTTCAAAGAATCAACAACTGGATTCTCATTTTATTGAAAAGTTTTTGCACATCTAAAGAAATCACCAATAAAATATAAAGAAAACCCACAAATTGGGAAAGAATTTTAGCCAACTGCCCCTCAGACAAAGGACTTCTATCTAGGACATATAAAGAATTAAAAAAAATTAGGCCTCCCAAATTCAAAGATCCAATCCAAAAATGGGCATCTGAGATGAATACACACTTCTCAAATGAAGAGATATTAATGGTGAATAAATATATGAAAAAATGTTCAATGTCATTGGTCATTCAAGAAATGCAAATTAAAACAACACTGAGATTCCATCTCACCACAGAAAGAATAGCTATCATAAAGAAATCAACTCAATTAAATAATAACAGATGCTGGAGAGGCTGTGGGGAGAAAGGAACCCTACTCCACTACTGGTGGAAGTGTAGATTGGTGAAACCACCATGGAAATCAATTTGGAGCTTCCTCAAAGAACTAGGATTGGAAGTCCCACTTAACCCAGCTATTCTCCTTCTGGGTTTTTTCCCAGAAGAATTAAAGACATCATACCACAGCAATATATGTGCACACATGTTTATAGCAGCACAATTTCTTATAGCTAAATCTTGGAAACAACCCAGATGCCCATCCACTGAGGAATGGATAAAAAAGATGTAGTATTTCTATACAATGGAGTATTACTCAGCTATTAAAAAAAGATAATCTTGAGGCTTTTGTAGGTAAGTGGATGCAACTAGAGACCATACTCATAAGTGAAATAAATTGGACCCAGATGGGTAAACATCATATTGTCTCCTTGGTGTAGGAACCTGAACGACTAGGTAAAACTCAAAACGTACAATGGATGGTAGGAAAAGGAAAGAAATTGCTCAAATGAAGGAGTGACTGGGATGAGGGAAAGAAGAAAAAAGAAAGGAACACAAAATATAAATATATATGAATAGCTGCAATAACTGTATTGATGATGTCTGATGGTTTATTGAAATGAACAGTTAATGCTTACATTTTTTATGTTCTGATCGATTGTGCATGCTTGTGTCTGGTGGTCTGAGTAACAGATTTGAAGGTAACAACATGCAATGGAATTACAATGGTGAACTCCTACTATCTTATCTAGTGAAACTCTGTATTATCTCTACTGTTTTATAGAAGAATTATTTTCTAATTACCTATAATGGTTTGAGCACTCATTCATTCTTACATCTGGTAATTTGAGCAATGTAGTTGAGGATAGCAATATGTAATGTAACAACCACTGTTAATTCATGTTATTTTGTCTTGAGACTCTGTATCACTTTGAATGTTCTTGCTTTGATTTCTTTATGTTCGAGATACTGATTTGCTGCTACTGTTCTACTTCTTTGTTTCTCATTTAGTACTCTCTTTAAAATCAAAAAAAAAAAAGAAAATTGCAGAGAAGAATGCAGATGGAGCCATGAGGAACTAGTACTCTTGGTAAATGGACAAATAACTGTGTTAGTTCTTGTCCTAGTCACTTTCTTATTGCTGGAACACAATACCCAGCACTCACAACTGAAGGAAAAAGACATTTATCGTGGCGCACATTTTCAATCCATAATCCACTGGCTTTAAGGCAGGATGACAGGACACAGGGGAATAGTAGAGAAAAAGCTGCTATATTATGGTAGCCAAAAGTGAGAGAGAAGGAAGATGCCGGGGAGGGAGATATGTCCTACCCAGTCATTCCCCCAGTGACTTATCTCTTCTTATTATGGAGAGTTATGTTAGAGAGAAATTAATAGGCAGTCAGAGAGGAGTTGGGCCCTGGAAGGAATCAGTGAAGGAGGTGGAACATACCAAAATTGTGGCTGGAGGTAAATTTGAAGGCCTGAAGATGGTAATGTGATGGCCAGTCTGCAAGCCTCCCTAGAGATAAACAGCAGTTTGAGATTATCTGTAATTAGCACCCACGTGGTACAGTGAACCTACATAGGGCCTGAGGAACACGGATGGGTGATCAGAACATCTGGATCCATATTCACATCCCTTTCCACAAATACCTTGTTCTTCCTAAATTGGAAGTTGTAAACTAAAGTGGATGATGCTCACCATATAGCCTTGCTACCTGCCTTGCTTCCCTATTGGATCAACATTAACTAAATAACTATACTTGTACTTTATAGGTTGATTGTAGTTTGGCCCATAGCTACCCATATTGTGATTCTGCTGTATAAAATACCCTTGACAGAGATCCTCAGCAGCCACCCACTTGAGATCCCTTGTGGAAATCCAGGAGCTATTCTTATTATTGTCCCCGATAAAACTCTCTTAATCTCCTCATTTGGTCCATGATTCCATTTTTTGATGTTGTGAGACCACTAGCCTGGTATGTACGAGTTCAGTACATATGGTAACATTCTAATCAGGCCCCACCTCCTAACATTCTAGCTATACTATCCCCATGGCACAGTCCTCTTCCAAAACCTCACCTATGAGCTCATGAGGCTCTGAGGGGATATATGGATACAAATTCTAAATTCTATCCCAAGACTCATGCACATATGTTTATGCAAAATGTATTTAGTCCATCTGTAGGAGTCTCCAAGGTCCTAAAGTTCCAGTATTGCTGAAAAGTCCAAGTCCAAAGTCTTCTCTGAGAATTAAGGCAAACTCTTATCCTTGAGCCCCTATAAAAATCAGAAAGAATGTTAGACACTGCTGACATGCAATGGCACACAGTAAACATTCCCATTCAAACAGGGAAGAATAGGAAAAATAGTATCCAAGCAAGACTAAAACCCAGCAGGGCAAAATAAAATGCTGTAGCTCTGTGTTCAGCATCTGGAGAAAAGATGTGATCCCCAATTACTTGGGCAACCTCACTCCTACAGCACTGCTGGTAATTGTAGCCTTCATGGCTTTTCTCTTGGGCTAGCTTTGCTGAATATCTGTGGTTTTCCTCAGATGTTTCACGTTACTGGCTTTTCCAACTTCTGGGGTCACCACTGCACTTTTGGCTTCACCCTTGAGCCTGTGAGTGGTGAGGTCTTGCTGATTTCCTCACACGTCCTCAAGGCATCTTTTCTGTTGTCCTAATATAAAATACTTGGCTCTTTTTAATACTAATCTTTTCAACAATGAAGCTCTCCTCTGCCAAACTTTACAAGAGATCCCTTTCAAGAGAACCTGAAAACCTCTAAAATGACTCAGCTATGCAGTTTGCTCCTTTTTAAAACTTTTTATTGTCTGTTAGTACATGTTTGCAGTGATGATTACATTCCTTGTGGGGAGTTGGTACACACATATATTTTTTCTTTCCCTTCCACTCCCTTCCCTCCCCACTCCTGTCCTCTTGCTCCTACTTTTTTTGGCAAAAGATCTATCTCCTTATTTCCTATTATCTCTTTTACATTGCTCTTTATTTAGATGTTGGATTTCTCATATTAAAGAGACCATGCTATATTTAAGCTTGTATATGTGATTTATTTCACTTAATATCATGATCTCAAGGTATATTTATTTTCCTACAAATGACTCAAATACCACATTTTCTTTATTCATTCATCTGTTAATAGACATATAGACAGACTACTTCAAAATTTAGCTATTAGTACAGATAAAATATTGGGAGCTGAGGAATTCACTCCCCTCCACCCCTTGAGCTGGGGTGCCACCCTAGTGTCATCCCTCCTTTATCACTCCCCTTCACCCACATGAGCTCAAGGCACAACCCTAAGAGCATTCTATATAACCTCAGGCCAAAGCATATGCTGCCTCCTTTTTCCCCTCTTGCTCTTGAGCCCAAAAGCTTGATTTTTTCCAAGACTTATGTACATCCCTTTACACAAAAACCATTTAGTCCACTTCCAAGAGTTGCCAAAGTCCTAACAGTTTCAGCATTGCTGAAATGTCCCAGGCAAAAAATCTCCTCTGAGGTTTAAGGCAAACTCTTAGCTGTGACCCTGGCATCAATGAAAACAAAGTTAAACACTACCAATATAAAGTGGCACAAGATAAACAGTACCATTCCAAAAGGTAAAATAAAGGAATATAAAGCAATAGGACCAAAGCAAGTCCAAAATCCACCAAGGAATCATTAAGTCCTGTAGATCCATGTCCAGCATCTGAGTCAATGTGCTGTAGGCTTCTTTCTTGGGCCAGCTCTGCTCCCTCCTGGCAGTTTTCCTCAGATGATGCACGATTCTGGCTTCTCCAAATTTCTGGTATCTCCACTGCACCTTTAACTTCACAGTCTCTGGGGAACCCTACCTAGCCAGCTGGGCCTTCTTCTAAAATCGGGGTGAAAGCTTTCTTGGCTTCCAATGCTTGCATCTTGCATGCACCTAAAACTAGCACCACATGGATGACACCAACGTGTACTGTCAGCTGGAGTAGCAGTCAAGCTTCCTTTTCTCTTGGCTACAAGGGCTGAGTGCCTATGAACCAAATCCAGAGAAAAAACTTCCCTATGCCACAACCATTCTGGAGCACGGTGTTCTGGAGCTTTCTTTTCAATGCAAAATCTTGTACATTTTCAATTTTGAGGCTGCAAGGGATGAAGTCCTTCTAGTTCTTGTGATGTTCCCAGGCCATCTTCTCTATTATGCTCTTCTGAAACACTTGGCTTTTTCTTTTTTTTTTAATCACCAGGCTGTTTTAGAAAACCAAGACACTAGCCAGTCACTGATGTATACAGCAGAGTCTGATATTGTACCTATCTGTGAATATAGACTTGTAATTGAGAAGACACATTTGTAGAGTTATCAGAAATGTACACATAATATTTTGTTTTGCTAATGGCACAAGTTGCACCTTGTGCTGCTGTTAGAATATCTAGGATCATTTGATTTTGTAAAATGACTTTTTATTTATCATTTTTTACTTCTGAATTTAGTAATGAAATACCTTCTGTAGAGCCTTTTGGGTATAGTTAGTAAGAGATATAATGTATTCTATTACATTTTCAAATCTTATTTATGGAATAAATATAGAGACCAAATGATCATATCAGTGAAACCCTGACCTGGTCCATCAAAGTTATAAAATGGGGAAGTACCTGGCTGACCTATACTTTTAACCCAATGCATTTGTACCCATGAGTATCCTAACGTACATCTTCCTAACCACCTTGGAGGTAACCGAAGGCATAGGTTTATGCCACAGAGCCACTGGGTACTGTTTTAGGCTGGCCATCTGATTCCATCCCTTGCCTTCCAGTCAGTAGCAAACAAGTCAGTATCTCTTAACACAATAAGTGTGATTACAGCTCTGGGTAGGAATCTATCCCATATTGTGGGTGCACTGGTTCATTTATCACATTTTTCTTTTGTTCCGAACAAAGGAGTGTTAGTTGGTGAAGTTATCCCATAGTAGATGCCAGTCAGAGATGTTTAATCCCTGAAAATATTTATCTAAGAATCATCCCTAGAGTTCTAGGAATGTGGGGTAGATCAGGAACTCTTTATTTTCATATTTGGATATTAATTGTGACTAGAGAAAAAAGTTATGGGCTCTTTTATAGAGTCTCATTTATTGGCCATTAAGAGACAGACCTGGTAGCAGATTCTAAAATTTATGTAGTACTCTGTAGTTGTTTTATAAAATTTTGAAGCTTTATTTAATTATCTCTCTGTAGAAGAGATACCCACCTCCATACTCCAGATGCACTAGAAGTGATCAATTGTCCACAAACACAGCACATATCTTTCTTAGTACTTTGGCATAACTAGTGAAACTGATAATTAAAACTTACTATGAGTTATAAGTGCAACTAGAGGCCACCAGCAGGGGCTGATGCAGTACTTGGAGCCCCCTTTTACATCTAGCCTACCTAGCTCAAATATATATATATATACAGAGAGAGAGAGATGGCTGGGTGTTTAACATCAATTTAAAGTGAGACAAATGTTGATCAAAACTAATCATATAGCATTCTCACGCATTACTTTGGGGCCACGTACAAAGCCCCTTAGTTCTTTTAGGTTTTTTTTTTTTAATCAGTTACATCATCTGTCAGGATTGGTCAAAGTCTCTGTTTGACTATATGGTTTTCCTTGGAAGCATGGGGACATTTTCCTCTTCAGTGAAATTAATTTTAGCATAATGTACCCTGGTTGACACCTGTCCTATGGGGTTCCCCAACTTTTCTATTTAGATTAGGCGACTTACCAGAGTTGTCGGATTTTTTTGGCGAGGTCCTCTCTTTTCCTGAGTCCTTGTTGACCTAGGAGGGCCAAGGTTAAAATATCGCCTGTCCTCTTAGCCCAGTCACCTTTACTTTTTTGTTTTGATCTCTAAGCTTCAGTTGCTGAACAGCCAGGAGGTGAGTTACAACCAATACTGAAGTGAGAGCACTGGGTTATACTATTATAATTTTTCTGGGTATCAAGCACTTTGAAATATAAAGTATGGTTAGAGAAATATTCATTCTTTTACCTGTTGTGGTTGTCATAGCAATAAAATTTCTGTTCAATGTTAACAGGTAGCATTTAGAAAGCTTTACAGGGAAAATTTGAAACCTAAAACAAACATAACATCTTAACATAAAAATTATGACATTATCATACTAGAACAATTGGGATTTTACTATCTCTAACATATATTTAAGTTTTCATTTTAATAAAAATAACTTTTTAATCAGTTATCTTTACCCAGTTACAAACTATTAAGTGACATAAACTCACCTAAATATGTTACTTTTTTAACAAAGTACTCTTTTAAGTAGAATGTACTTGTTTACAAATGTACTTTAAAGTTTACTAAAGTCTGATCTTTAATCTTTACAATGGCATTGTCTAGACTGTATTTTATTTAGGTATATTTAACCACATAACAAAATTACATAATAATCACACAAGCATGAACCTGAGAAAGTTCATCATAAAAACATTAGTCTGGATGCCATTAGTACGATAAGATAGTTTTCTAAATTCTGCATCCTGAAAGCATGTACACTTGGGAAATATAAATGTATTTAAAACACCCTTAGGTTAGCAACGATTAACATCATAGCTATAAGAGTATTTTTCCATACATTTAATTAGTTTTCTTTACTTTTAAGGCAGAATTTAGATTTTTAAAGAGTTTTACATTGTGTAACTGTACTGACAAGAATTAAAGAATATCTTTATTGGTCTTATAAAATTAGGAAACAGTGTCAATAAGCACAAGTAGACTTCTTACCCAATATATAAGTGTATCTCATTTATACAATAACAAAATGCTTGTTTAGTCAAAGCCAGTAGATGTAAATTAAGTTTCAAATGGCAGGACCAAATTTAAAAAGTTGCCAAAACTTTTGATGATCTTACATAACCAAGGTCTAGATTAATGTACGTTATATTGAAGGGAGCACTTATTAGTTACTTTGCATGCATTAAATGCTTAAAAATTTATTTTGACAGCATATTTTATCTTTAGATGTATATACATCTCTGATTTTATATATATATATGAGTAAAATATGAAACCTTCAGTTTTTAATCTAGTTTTGTAAATTTAACAAAGAGTATCTTGATATTTTAAGAAAATCTTGTTTTAAACATTAGACTCTTCATTATAACATATATATATGTGTGAATATATATATATATATATCTTTGTTGGAGTGAGGCTCAGTAAGGCTGTGGGAAAAAACTGGAAAAACTTCCATTGGTGGAAAAAACTGAAACAAATTTATTTAGGCAGCTGCCTTTTCAGCTACAGAGTGCAGTTTTGTCTGGCAGCTCCCCAAGCCTAAGGGGTCCCCACTTATTTACTTTAACAATTATTTTAGATGACTCATGAGAAATAAAGCATAGCAATTAACACTTTTAAGATATATATTATCTTTAACCAAAGAAAAATACTCTTAAATTATTGTACCTGGACAGCAATACGCATTGTATTTATAAAACTAATTTTTAGATAAATATTACTCTGATGGACCAACAATTTGGGTGAGAACAAGTCATCAGTTTTAAAGACATTTTTCACTGATTTACCAA
The DNA here is from genome assembly GCF_000276665.1 of Chinchilla lanigera. NCBI lineage: Eukaryota > Metazoa > Chordata > Mammalia > Rodentia > Chinchillidae > Chinchilla > Chinchilla lanigera. The sequence continues at coordinate 26,327,763 of NW_004955408.1, read as the reverse complement.
TTTAAATTAACTCACTTTTAAGCCATGTGAACATAAAGCATTTGGACTATATGAATATCCACTTATCTATGAATCAACTTAAGTAGAACTTTTGGAAGATAATATATAACTGAAAGGTAACACACAAAATCATCCATGCTAGTCTAAATCAAATATAAACTTTGTTAGCAAACTTTAAAGCTTTTATTGTAAATCCTACCTAGGTCAATTAGCCTTCATTGTGTAATTTTTTTAAGTGAGTTTGGATATCTCCAAAAACCTATATAATAAGTTTTTTACAGAATGCCTAAAAAGAGCCAGTTTACAAGGGCAAAAAAATAAAAGGAAAAATAAAATTGATGTGAGTTCCAAAAATCTTTAATGAAGCAGCTGCAGGTACCTTAACCAGTTATTAAAACAGATTAACAGACAGATGAACAAACAAGATATCACAACATATAAAAAATTATATTTAATGACAGGGTATTCCTAGATGAGTTGGCCATGTTGAATTATAATATTCTGCTTTATAGTTATAGGTTTATTACTAAAACACACTGTTCAGAATTTAGGGAGGGTTATCAATTAGTCCTCCTTTTTATGTAAGTCATAATGGTATTTTCTTTAATATTTTAAGCTACTCTGAGTACCATTTTTGTTAGTCAAAACTACAGCCTTATAATCAATAAGAGTCAGAAGGAGAAAGAGAGAATAGCTATAAATTATTAGATTGCATCTTTGTTTATTTTTTCCTTATTATAAAATCAAGTTTGTGGCTTTTTTTTTACTCTCATTTACATTTGGATAAAAATCATCCATTTATAATCTTCTGTCTTAAGTTGGTCTCAAGTTTATAAAATATTACCAAAAAGTGACATTTATGGAATAGCTGTTGAGTCATTCATACTCCAGCAAAGCGCACTGTACGCCTTTAAGACTTTTCCTGTGTACTTTTGGAAAGAGATAAAGAAAACAAATGAAAAACAAAAGAAAAAGATGGGAGTCTGTTTGTTCCCCAAGATCAGACAGTGTAAACCACCCACCTCAAACTGGGCTCCTGTTGTACCATGGTGGTAGCCTAAACCAGGTCAGGCCACATATGAAACCTGCCCAGAGTTGTTGTGTGTCTGTCCCATTATTCAGAGTCAGAACTGCTCAGGAAGGCATCTCTTTCTTGTCACCCTAGACTCACAACCACCCCTAACTGGCAGCTCTGCCCTATTTTCTATCACTGACCCGTCCAGCTGTTCCTGCTAGTCATGCAGAAAACTATAGTTCATGGACTAGCTATTTTAACCTTTAGTAACTGATCAAGAAAGCAGGAGAAGTGCCTCTCAAAATAAATATTACCGAGTTTTGGGTTACTCACCTGTCCTTCTGGAATTAGATTCTGGGTTCTTTTCATTTCGAACAAAGAATTGAACAAAAGTAGCAAAAAGTGGTGGCAAAGTTTATTTGAAAAGGTAAAAGTGAAGAGTGGAAGAGAAACTGGTTCTGCAGCATGAGCTTGGACTGAGTAAAATAGGAAAAAGCAAGAAAAAGTACCACCTGGAGTTCACAGGACAGGCCACCGTGAGGAAAGCCATAATAGCAAGCTCTTCTTGGTGTCTGTGTTCTTTTATGTCATCCACATCTGGAGAAAACCCACGAGAGCTTCTACATTGGGTCCTGAGAGGTGGTGTTGGGATCTCATGCCTCAGGCTGCATCAGGTCTTGGCCATCTTATTGAAAACCTGCTCAAGTGATATGTGGGGCCTTGGGAATTGTTCTGTGCATGTGTTCCAGGATCTTGTAATTAACAGGTCATGCCTACTTCTCCAGCCGGCCTGCCACACCCTAGTCTCTAGTTTCAGCGTGGTTGACCTCTACTTTTGCTGGCCCTGAGAAACTTTTCTTTTTGGCGGTGGTAGGACGGGCATTTGAGAAAATGTTATCAGAAGGCTCCTACTTACAGCCTACAGCATAATCACTTATGCTATCCTCCATGCAAAGCTATGCCCAGCAACAAGAGTTTTACTGATATCAGGATTATATAGGACCTCCAAATGATGTAAGGGAAATATTATAACTCTCAATCTGCTAGATGTGCAGAGTTCATGTTCCCCAAAATCAAATAGTGAATTCTAAGAGAAAATGGAGGTAAAGAGGAAGAAATAGTTATTAAGGAAAGAAAGATTTGTCTAAGAGGGACAGAAGGGAGGTCCAGAAAGTGAGCCGCCCATGAGCCCACTTTTCAGGGGAAGCTTTATGAAGTAAAATCTACAGTCAGATAATGATCCATTTATATGGGAAATCCTAAAAAGGTGGTCTATTCGTACATGAAAGGATCATTAGTAAGTAAAAAGGGAATGAGCAAACCCATTTGTAGGTGAAAGGATGTTTCCCAGGTTTACTAGGTGAAAGGATGTTTGAGCAAACCCATTTGTAGGTGAAAGGATGTTTCCCAGGTTTTGGGAGAAAAGAAAGGAAAAACAAACATCTCAATTGGGCTTGTGTCCTGAAGCTATAGTTTTCCTTAAAAGTACAATTTTTAAAATCTTGATTTCCTTACATGCTTTCTACCCAGTTTTTCTTTCTTCTGTCATACCTCATTTTGCCCCCACCCCCACCCTGACACTTGGGTCCTTTATTCTCAAGGAAGTACAGAAGGCCCACTAGCCCAACTTCATATAACTGCTTCAGGCTATGTGTATATGTGGGTGTATGTATGTAAGGGGGTGTTGATCCTGGCTAGCCAGGGACCAAAAATCTTGTCCTGACTGATCTAAAGAAGACATAGGAATATCAGGTTCTGCCTTTTTAAGAACCATCTTCTTTCAATAGTCTGAAAAAGAGGGGGAGGATATACAGGATATTAACCCACAACTATGATGGATCATGCAACATAAAAGAATTCCAATGTACAGTATCATAGATATCAGAAAAACAAGAACTTTCTTCTACCAGATTGTACTAGAGAATGAGGAAGCTAGCCATTCATTAAAGCTTATGTTATGGCAGAGTCTGACACTGCACCAGTTTTTGAACGTAGATCTTGCAATGCAGAAGACACATCCATCTTCAGAGTTGTTAGGAATGTGCACATGACATTCTGTTTTGATAACGGCACAGGTTCCACCTGTGCTACTGTTAGAATATTTAGGGCAATTTGGTTTTGTAGAATGGATTTTTTCATTATTTTTATTTCTGAATTTAGTAACGAAACACCCTCTGCAGCATTACCTGGAACTTTTTATGTGGAGTTAGTAAGAGATTTAATATGTTCCATTACATCCTCAAGTCTTGTTTGTGTAATAAAGATATTGGCTAGATGATCATACGAGAGAGAAACAGGTCTTGTCCATGATGCCACAGACTGAGAGGTTCGCTGGTTGATCTGTTGTTTCAACCCAGCACCCGTGGACCCATGGGTATCCTAATGTGCATCATCTGTCCATTATGGAGGTAATCAAGCCCATAGGTTTGTGTCACAGAGTCATTGGATATTACTTGGGGCTGGCCATTTTATTCTATCTCTCGCCTTCTAGTCAGTAGCAAACAAGTCAGAATGTCTTATTGCAGTAGTAGGATTACAGGCTTGCGTAAGAACCCATCCCATATTTCAGGTGGTGTTACCTACTATAAGTATTTTTGTTGTGTTCCAACAAAGAGGTGCTAATTGTCTGAGTTGCCCCATTTGTATATTAAACCAAGCTTTTAATTTAACATTAATTATTTTGTTTATACTTCCTGCCATGTGTTCAAGACCAAGTTGAAGTGAGATATGTGTTAATCAAAATTAATATGTTTAGAGACGGAGATAGAGATAGAGATAGGGATAGAGATATACAGATAGATATACCAAAGTCAGACGGTCAATTCAGGCCAGGCGTGGTGGCACACACCTGTAATCCCAGCACTCGGGAGGCTGAGGCAGGAGGATCATTGCGAGTTTGAGGCCAGCCTGGGCTACAAAGTGAGCTCAAGACCAGCCTGAACTGCAACGTGAGATCCTGTCTCAAAAAGAAAAAAAAATAAAAAAATAAAAAGAAGGTCAATTCAGCCTCCTGAGGCATTACTTTTGGAGCCATGGACAGAGCCTTTTCTTAGCTCTTCTAGACTTTACCAGTTCTGTCATCTGCCAGGATGGGTCACTGTCTTTGCTTGACTTTGTGGCTTTCCTTGCAAGCATGGGAACATTTCTTCCTGTAGTGATCTTCCTTTTAGCACAATGTACACTGGTTGATACCTGTCATCTGGGATCCAACAATCTCCCTGCTGGGAATGTTAGGTGACACACCAGAGTTGTAGAATCCTTTAGAGAAGTGCCTTCATGTTCTGGGTCCTTGTTAACCTTGAAGGGCTAGGGCAAAAATATTGGTTGTACTCTTAGCACAGTTACCTTTTTATTAGTTTTTGTCTCCAAACCTTAGTCACTGAATATGCAGAAGGTCAATTATATCAGTACTGAAGTGGAGTATTATGTTTAACTATCATAATCTTATCTCGATATTGAGCACTTTGAAATATAAAGTATGGCCAGAGAACTGATATATTTTTTCTTAACCAGTCATGATTGTCTTCAAAGTCAAATTCCTGTAGAATGTTAACAGATGACAGTTATAAAGTTTTACTAGGAAAGTTTAAAACCAAGAGCAAACATAGCATCTAAACAATTATGATGACATTGTGCAGCTGGAACTATTTGGGGTTTTCATCTTGCAAAACACATTTAAATTTTCATTTTAGTAAAAAGTAACTTTTTAGTCACCTTTATCCAATTGCATAAACTTCTACTTAAATTTGCTACCTTTTTATTAACAAAGTGCCTTTTGAAGAAGAATGTACTTGTCTACAAATGTGCTTTATATATAACTATTGCCCAGTCCTTACTCTATACAGTGACATTGTCTGGACTGCGTATCCCTTAGGCATATTTCACTATCACAATAGAACCACGTAACTATTAACCTATTAGCTCTCATCCTATAATGGTTTGATTTTGGCTATCCTAAAAATCAATGCAACTGTGTTTTTTATTGGGTAGCTCCTTCTAAAAATGGCTTACCAAATAAATGTTACCAGGTTCTGAGTTGCTCACCTGTCCTTCTGGAGTTTGATTCTAGGGTCTTCTCATCTCAAACATGAATTAAAAGACACAGGCACAAAGCAGTGGCAAATTTATTTGAAAGTAAACGTGAAGACAGGGCAAGAAACTGGCTCTGCAGAGTGAGCTTGGGCTGAGTAAAAGAGAGAAAAGCAAGACAAAAGTACACCCCAGAGGAAGCAGGGTGGGATATCATGAAGGAAACCATAACAGCCAGCTCTTCTTGGCATCTGTGTCCTTTCATACCATTTAAATCTAAAGGAAACCTGTGAGAACTTCTATATACAGTTCCTAAGAGGCAGTGCTAGGATCCCATGTCTCAGCCTGACGTCAGATCTAGGCCATCCAATTGAAAACCTGCTTAAGTTCTCATGACAAGTCCATAGTTAGGGTCTGGGGAACTGTTCTGTGCTTGTGTTCCAGGGTCTTGTAATTAACAGGTCATGCCTACTTCCCCAGCCAGCTTTGCCACATCCTAATCTCCTATGTCAGTTTTCCATGGAAACCCCAGAAAGAGACAGAACTCTATAAAGATAAAAAAAGAAAAAGAAATTGTTGAGCTCAAAAAATATTTTTCTTAAGTGAAGCAGCTGCAGGTACTACAACCAACCAACAAAATAGTATAACAGGCAGATGAACAGAGAAGACAACACATGTAAAACAACTACATTAAAGTGCACTTTTAGAGGAATTGGCCAGGCTGAATTATAATAATCTTTTTCATAGCTGTAAATCTTCAACCATCAATAGACTAGTCAATTTTTTTTTCTGGGATTATCAATTAGTTCTCCTTTTTCTTATCTAAATGCAAACAGTATTTCTTTTAAAACTTCAAGCTAGTCTGAGTACCTTTTGTTAGTTAGCACTATAGCCTTACAGCCACTAAGAATCAGAAGAGGGAAAGAGAAAAGAGTTTTGTGGCCGCATCTGTTTACTCTCTAATTAACCTTTGGTGAAAAGTCCATTTTAAAAAAATCTTCTATCTTAAATTGGTCCCAAGTTCATAAAACATAACTTAAAGATGACATTTAGGGGACAGATATTGAGTTATTCATAATCATATAGGATCTATTACATGCTTTTTAAATCTCCATTGAGTACTTCTGGAAAAAGATAGAGAAAGAGAAGAAAATGAAAGAGACAAAAGATAGAAAACCTATTTAGGTTCCTGTGGTCTGTTTGCTGAGCAACCTGCCCCAAACCAGTGTCACCCCACAGCCAACACTCCCAACCTAGGATCAGGCTGCATGTGAGGCCCACCCCACTTCACAGCATCAGCACTGCCCAAGAGAGCAGTTCTACTCCGTTTTCTGTCATGTCCAGAACAAATATCCTTGTTCCTGGAACAACACTATTTCAACCTTTGTCAATAGATCAGGGAAGTAGGAAAAGAAGTTACATACAACAGCAGGTCTTTACCAAAAGTTTACCGCAAAGATCTTTATATCTAGGGGTCTGCAACAAGTGCAAGGAACTCAGAGGGTTTTAAAAGTCTGGTGATGTCACTTAACAACTACAGTTCACATATCTCAGTAAACAGTAAACATGCTTCCTCTCCCTCCACTCACGTGGTAGAACATACTGGACCCCAATACTCTCCAGTTCTCTGTCTCTCTCTGAGAAACTATGCTTCAGAGGAGAAAGGGGTTGGGAGAAAGTGGAGACAAAGAGAAAATAACTAAATAAAAAGCCTTTGGACTTACCAAAGTATTCTTCTCACTTACCATGTCTCTTCTTAGATTCTATCTGTGTCACCAAGATGAACATTACCGGATTGAGTCTTCAGATTCCCAAGGCTGAATTATAGAATTTAACCCACCCCTTTTGTAGAATAAGTTTGTGGGTTCGCTGACTGTCATCATGGAAAAAAGAATTTTCAGGATGCTTCAGTAAGAGACAAGAAAAAGGTTTCTTAGAGAAATAGGACAGGGGCTGGGGATTTAGCTCAGCAGCAAAGCGCCTGCCTGACAAGCGCAAGGTCGTGAGTTTGGTTCCTGGTACCGAAGAAAAACCAAAAATCAAAAAAAAAAGAAGAGAAATAGGACACACTCAACAGTGGAGAGCAGGTATTCAGAGAAAAGAGGCATGATATAATTGGGAACCAAGGATCTTTTAAGTATTTTGGATGGTGGAGATCTGTGGAATTTGTAGTCTTAGTCTTGTCCAGTGTTTAGGGGAAGATGGCCTATCCATAGTGAGATAGTGGTCCACTCATATGGAAAATCCTAAAAAGATGGCCTATTCATAGGTGGAAAAGGACCATTTGCAAGTAAATATGGAAGAGGGAAACCTATTTGTAGACAAAAGGGAGTTTACCAGGTTCACCATATTTGGGGAGAAGAGAAAAATAAAATAAACTGGACTTATGTCCTAAAGCTGCAGTTTTCCTTAAAAGTACAAATTTTAAAATCTTAATTTCCTTGTCTCCTTTTTATCTAGTTTTTAGTTCTTCTATCCTACTGTTACCAGGTTTTGCAGTGCTGGGGTCTCCTTCTAGAAATGATTTCTAAGTTCTGCCTGTCCTGAATAAAAAATTGGCTAAGACAAGCACAAATGGGAAGAAGGCTTTACATTTATTAAAGGTAAGGAAAGATACAGGCTGTGTAGAGTGAGTTTAAACCAAGTAATGCTAGGAAAATAAATGCTCTCCACAGGAGGGAGGGGGCTGTTGTGAGAGAAGAGACAGGAGATTAGGGTGTGGCAAAACTGGCTGGGGAAGTAGATGTTACAAAATCCCAGGACTCATGTGCAGAACAGTTCCCAACGCCCTGCATGTAAACTGTTCACAAGAATTCAAGCAGCTTTTCAGTAGAAAGGCCTAGACCTGACATCAGCCTGAGGAGTGGGTGAAACAAAAAGAACAGTTCACAATGAGCTTTCACCACTGTTCTCTCTTTCATGGTGGTGCGCCCTCATGCTGTAGAGTGTCCTTCTTTTCCTACTTTTATTTGGCCCAAAGTTGCTCTGTAGAGCCTGTTTCTTTTCTCACCTTTATAAAACTTTGCTACTGTTTGAACTTACCTTGACCAATTCTTTGCTCAGGATGGAAAGAACCTAGAAACCACCTCTAAAAGGAAACCCCAGCACCCCAAAACCTAATAACATAATTTGGCTTAGCCAGCCAGGACAGCAGATAAGGCCTTTGGGGCACTTTCTTTTCCCTTTAAAATGCCATGAAGATTTTTTTTTTTCTTCTTTTCCTGCTCTGTCCTCTGGGCTGGGGAGCTCAGGGCACTCTTCTCATAGTGCTGGGACCAACTTCCTGCTTTTCCCCCCATGTGACAGGGGAGAGGGAAATTCATGTCCTTTGTGTTTTTCCTCCAGCTGTAGGAGGCCTATAGGCCCCACTGAAGTTTAACTCCCCTTCACTTCTCTTTCCTACTTTTGTCATTCACTGCAAATACATGTCAGTAAAGAACAGCTGGAGAGCCTGTCATTAACCCAGTTGCAGAACAGGTCATTCAGGCACCATTTGTGTGACTCGGAGTTTAGTATTCTTTCTGACATCATGTTTCTGTTCTCCATAATGCTTTGCTCAGCTTTCTTACTCCACTGGGAAAAAATGGCTGTTGGTAACTTGGTCTCCTGCCTGAGTAGCCACCTATCGGAGTTCACTCCTTTTGAGCTCAAAGTCCCACCTGTACTTTTCCCCTAGACACCCTTTTCTTTCTTAGAGTGCTTAGTCAGTCTCACCATCTTATCTCATCACATTGACATAGGGGAAAAAACTCCCAACCTGAACGATATCTTGGACTAGATCGTGTTCTCTATAATCGAAGAATGAATTTTAGGAACACTGGAGGTTAAAAGCAGAACATATTTATTGAGGGAAAGAAAGCTTCTGTCTGAGAGAGGGACAGAAGGGGGTCCCCGAGAGGGTTACCCAGGAACCTGTCTTTTCTAGGGTGGGCATGAAGTGGGACAAAGCTATGGTCAGCCAATAAGATTCCAAGTATAATTGCTCAGGTAAAATTGATTAAATTGGGATCAAATAGGGAAGCAAGTGTAGCAAGCAGACATGAACACAGGGGCTTTCCAGTAGGGTGTTGGGTTAGTTACTCTTCCTGGCTTTTTCAAGGTGATTGCTACCTATTTAGAGTATCAACCCCTGCTGTCCATCCCTATGGGAGGTATGTGGGTGCACTTATTTCATCTTTTGTCCTTAGGGTTGGCCTGCAGCAAATGTGTCTCCATTTGCAAGGTATCTTGTCTTCCATATTGGCTCCTTTGAGGGCCTGGCCCTATCTGACTGCCTATAATATTTCTACTATTTCTCTCTAACTCAACTGCCTGTAACAACATGACTTGCCACCATCTTGTCTTGTCAAATAACTGACCACCCATGTTGAATCAGTGGTATGGGTTCTACCGTCTGTGTTTTCAACTGACTTCATGATCACCAAAAAATCTCACCCTTGTAGATAGGATTACAAGGAACAAGTGGGTTTCCTCCCTCTTTTCTTTTGAATTAAGCTAGGTTCCTTCCTTATTTCTCCTAACAAAATGCAGGTACTTTAGAAACATGCCTAAGAATCTAAGCAGAACAAAAGAACAACCAGTAAAGTTTAACTCAATTGACTGAGTCAAAGGTAGGACCATCCTCATTTTAACAATTTTCTAAGTTTATTTTCTTTAAAACAAGAAGTTTCCATCTGTACACTCTTAAACAAAGTACCAAAGTTTTTACTATCCAGGTAAATGCAAGATATATTGTTTTTCAAGTGGATCAAAATGTCTAAGACAATCTGGAGATACTGGAGTGCCCAACATGGCTCAGGGTGTCCCTGTGGGGAAGGACTCCACTCTGATCTCAGGGGAGTTTCAAAGTGTCAGGTAGAGCCATCAAGTGACTCAATACCCTCTCCCTAAGAAGTTAGTGGGCCCCAGTATGGAGGCCAAGAGCCCTCAGTAGGGCTATCTTCTGTGCTTCTATCAAAGATGCCAATGTCATCCTAGCCTTAGACAGAGATGTCTGTCTAGTGAACACTTGAGTCTCACAGGGGATGCTTTGTGGGTTCAGATCAGGTCTCCTCCTTCTGCATGTAATGCCATTTTAAGGACCCAAGACCTAGCTGTTTCTCTCTCTGTACGCCCCAGGGTGAGCTATGAGAAATTGTACGAACCATGCCCTGCAGATACCACCAACTTTGCCACTAGGCCATATCCTTCTTTTTTTTTTTTTTTTTTTTGGTCTTTTTGAGACAGGGTCTCGCTATGCAGTTCAAGCTGACCTTGAGCTCACTTTGTAGCCTAAGCTGGCCTCAAACTCGCAACAATCCTCCTGTGTCAGCCTCCCGAGTGCTGGGATTACAGGCATGTGCCACCACGCCCGCCTTAGGCCATATCCTTGGTCACTGGGAAAGGTTTGATCTTGCCAATTAAAAAGAAAAAAAAAGGAATAGCTTATTTGCTATTGCAATAGAGTTTGGTTTTAATATGCACTAGGAAATGGTGAGAGATAGGTATGGGATGGTAGTTTAAATTATGAAACTATTTTAAAATTAAACTTTCTACTTAAAACAGAAAAGATGGAATGAAATCCCTTATGTTCAGGCTTTTGTGACTCTTTATCTCAGGGAAATCCCAGAAACTATGGTTATTAGAGTGGCCCCTGAGGAAGAGAGAGATGTCTTTGATGATCCTGTCCTCATCTCCCACCTATCTCTCAGGGGGATATGGGTCTCTCCCACTTCTTTAACCACTCAACAGTTTACCCCAAGCATCACTCACACAGTGCATTTATATATATACTGACTATCCAAAGTTATTACGGTTTGGGTCTAGATGCCCCTCCCCAAAAAACCCTACGCAGTCATAGGTGAGGCTTTTTCAGAGGTGGCTGGATCTAGAGTGTGTGACACTGGAATTAATTCATGGTGCAATGCTATGACCAAAGGTACGAGGTAGGATTAAGGGTATGAGTGCTACCTGTCTTAAGTAGCTTGGATAAGATATAAGGGAGAGAAAGAGCTATGGTTATTCATTGTTGCCTTGATGCTTTCTGGCCATCATGAACGGTTTCTCCTCTGTGATGCCCCTCTGCCTTGGAGTCAGATGATTATGGGCTGAAATTTCTAAAGACTGTGAGCTAAATAAACTTTTCCTCCCTTAAATTTGGTGTCAGGTATTTTGTCTTAGCAATAAGAAAAGTAACTAAGTGTTGCGTGGGCAGGTGTGATTTCAACCAGCTGATTCAATATTGAATACACTTGATAAAATTGTCATTTTTTATATTTCCACTATATTATCATATAAAAATTAATTTAAAATATGCAATTTTTTGTCATCTTGCATTTAAGTAATTGGACTGGTAAGTAGTTAATGAAGAAATTGCAGATGGGACCCCAGACACATATGACCCAATTTCTAGACACTGTCTTTTCTATGTTCAACAACTGGGGTCTGGAGAAGGGTCAAAAGAGAAAAGCTAGAATTATAGCTTCTGCAATTGGTAATGCTTAACACTCATCCAGGGTGTCTAAAGGGAAACCCAAGAATCATCAAATTTCCTATTTTAAGTACAAGAAATCTGGATACTGGGCATGTGACTACAACAACCCACTGCCTGGGTCCTGCTCTGAATGGAAGGCAGCCAAAGGGCCTAGCTCATGGCACTGGAAGGTTGACTGTCTGCTCCTAGAAAGGAGCTAGGTCAGCCAAAACCCTTTCCTGCTCTGAGGAAGAGGCTCAGGGGAACCTACAATGCCCCTGTCCACAGATACACTACTATCTCCTATGAGGAACTCTGAGTAATGCTGGATGCCATGGGTGAGCCAATTCAATTACTTCATTCTATTTTGACTCATTTCTCTGGAAAACCTTCCTTTAGATCCATAGCCATAGTCGGGATCAAGGGGACCCCTAGTTAGAAATTCTTTACTCCTGCTCTGATGTGTCACTTTGAAGGCCAAATGTTTAAACATGCATTTCTAACTGCCCTATGATGTCCTACCCCCTTGCTCGGAAGATTTACTAGGAAAACTGGGGACAATTCTCAAATTCTGACAAAGGTCAAAATAGATTTTACCTGTTGGGTCTATGCCAGGCCTCCCTGACCTAATTATCCAACAGGTGGATTCTGGTGCACAACCTAAGAAAACCTCCTTTCCTCTACATATCAGAAAAAAGAGGAACTGCTTTGGGCGTCTTGACCCAAAGACTAGGGCATAAGCCAGAAATCCTGACTTTCCATCAGGTCAAAGTGATTCCTGAGACCAGAGGTTACCTGTGATTAACAGGGGAATGGCTTGCCAAGTATCAGGCCATGCTCATAGACACCTCTGAGCTTATTATAAAAACTTGCACTAATCTTAACCCTGCCTCTCTTACACCTACAGGCCCAGAAGTTACCCACTCTTGTGAACAAATGATCTCCGGGCCCATGCAAGCAGGCAGAATGTCAGTGGCCCGCCCATCCAAGACCCTGAAGAGCTGATGGAAGTAGCTTAGTTCAAGAAGGACATCAAATGTCAGGTTACAGAGATGTTGGTTTACAACAGGTCATCAGAGCAAAACCTCCTCTCCAGGGACCTCTGTTCAAAAGGCAGAGCTAATAGCTCTTAATCAGGCATTGATATTAGGAAAAGGCAAAAAAAGCTAAATATATCTATTCAGACTCCAAATATGCCTTTCTGGTGCTACATGCCCATGCATTAATCTGGAAAGAAGAAGCTTGCTGACTAATAAACAATCATTTATAAAATATACACAGGAAATTCTACAACTCTTAGTAGCCTATCTTCCTAGGCAGGTTGTTGTCATTCATCGTGAGGGAACCCAAAGAGACATGTCTAAAGTCTCCATGGGAAATCAAAAGGCGAACACAGAGCCAAGACCGGAAGCCCTACAGCTCCTCAAGACCCTATCCTTATTCCCAGTTCCTAAGGAACCATTTTGGTCCTTCCTTAAAGGATGCATGGCAAGCTACAAAAATTCTACATTGGGAAATTGTCACTGGAGTTTTCACAGGAGTAAGAAAAAAGACATTCCTGAGAACCTCTGGAAGACCTAAGGATCTTTTTCAAAAAGCAAGACTCCAGTGCTGCTACAGACAAGTAAACAGGATCTTGCTAAGGCCATAGTTCTCAGACGCTTCATAATTTATCTGACATCACTCTCTGACATATTCTCCTCCACAGGAAGCATGAAAATCTGACCTGCTCCTCATATTTGAGCTAATAGAAAAGTTTCTCTCACCAAACAGGAGCTCACCAGTCACTAATTATTTTCTCATTCTCTTCCAACAGTTTTTCTCTTCAACTCAGCCAGTGAGATACCACCCCAAGGCAGTTGCAGAGCACAGAATCCCCAGTAGGTAAGGTCTTCAGCCCCTTCCAGCCAGAAGAAGCTAAAAGACAGAGACCTCCACTCCCTCAGAACCCCACAAAGAATTGTGGAGATATGTGTATCTCTGAAAGAAATGAAATAGGAGTTTAGGGCACGGCAAAGCTGGCTGCAGAAGCAGGTGTTACAATATCCCAGGACACATGTGCATGCATAACAGTTCTCAAAGCCCTGCACATGGACTTCTTGCAAGAACTCGAGCTGGTTTTCAATAGGATGGCCCAGACCTGAAGTCGCTCTGAGGAGTGGGTGATACAAAAAGGATGGGTCACATCGAGTTTTTGCTACTCTGTTGTCTCTTGCTTGGTGACCTACCTTCATGCTATAGGGTATACTTCTTTTCCTACTTTTACTGCACCCAAATTCAATCTGCAAAGCCTATATTTTTTTCCCATCACTATAAAACTTTGCTACCACTGCACTTGTGTTGATCAACTCTAGAAAGTGTTTCCAGAAGGAGATTCCAGTGACCCAAAACCTGGGAATAAGAACACAGTAGCAAAGGCCTCGATGTTGACTGTTCTTTTTGTATCACGCATTCCTCAGGCTAACGTCAGGTCTAGGCTGCCCTATGGAAAACCTGCTTGAGTTTGTGCAAGAAGTCCACATTCAGGGCTTTGGGAACTGTTCTGTGCATGTGTCTTGGGATTTTGTGATTAACAGATCACATTTACTTCCCCAGTCAGCTTGGTCAGGCCCTAATTTCCTGCCTCACTATCTTAGGAGGAGTTAGCAGCTAAGAGGACATGCACCCTAGTGTTGCTGGCCAGAGCATAGAAATCCTTTCCTGGGAAAGACGTTCTATTGCCTGCTGGGTAAAATGGAAATTCTAACCACAAGACAAGTAGAAGCAAAAGGTTTGAAAACTATTTGTTGCCTTAGTAGGAGTTGCAAGCATGGCAACGAAAAACAATATTATAGATCTATTTGAATTCTTTTTCCCTTAATCAGGGAAAAGAAATTCCAATAATTCTGTCAATTAAAACTCCCCAGATTTATTTCCTGCTATATTTCAAGGCTGGTTTTGTTATTTTTTCATATAGATATCTCAGAAAACACTATATTTTTTCTTGTTTTCCTCCCTTTTCTTCTGTCCAAAGGAAGTTGAGTATTTCTTATCTGGCCATTTCTTACTTGCTTTCTCTTTATTTCTGGTTTAGATAAAACAAGGACTTCAAAGAGCCACTGAGACGATTTACATCCCAGCACAGTTCAAGGTTTGCTCATCATAAAAATAATAGATTCCTCTCCTGCCAGGGTTAGTGAGGGCCTAGATCTCTGTGGATATTTCCCACCAGGGCATCTCAGTGACTAGTGTGTGCGCAAACCACTTGGGATCCTGTCAAGGTGAAGAGGCTGTGAGAGGCTGGGGTGGAGCTTAGTGCTGTAGTGCTGCTCTAGTATCTATAAGGCTTTGGGTTCCATTTCCAGAATCAAAAAATTAGAAAGAAAAGGACGAAGGAGAAAAAGTGATGAGAGAGAGAGAGAAAGGGAGAGAGACAGAGAGGGAAGGAGGGAAGGAGGGAGGGAGGGAAGATGGAAGGAAGGAAGGAAGGAAGGAAGGAAGGAAGGAAGGAAGGAAGGAAGGAAGGAAAGAAAAGAAAGAAAGAAAGAAAGAAAGA
>NW_004955408.1:26242781-26312633 GCF_000276665.1 Chinchilla lanigera | reverse complement strand
AAGAAAGAAAGAAAGAAAGAAAGAAAGAAAGAAAGAAAGAAAGAAAGAAAGAAAGAAAGAAAGAAAGAAACCTGATTCAGTAGTTCAAGGACTCTAAGAATTTGCATTCCTGCCCCTGCCATGTCATGCACTGCTATTGGCTTCTGGGTGACAAGTTAGGAAGCAAAGCTTCTACCTCCATCCCAGCTAATCTTTTCTCATGTCTAGTTGGCAGAATTGCTTGTATTAAAAGATGTTAAGGGGTTTTCCCTCCCAAAGGGAAACAGACAGGCCTTAAGCAATCTTTAATCCACCTTTGAAGCTGGCAGTACTGCCAAGAAGACAACTGTGGGGCATGGCTTGGCTGAAGACACATTTTCTTGGCTATAAAGAAGGAGAGGATAGACACAATGAGCTTTGGAGGTAGAACAGTAAATGTCATAGTCCTGGCTCTGCCACCTGCCACTTGGCTGGCCCCAGGCAAGTTATGTCACCCCTCTGAGCCTCAATTTCCCCATTGACAAAATGGACGTAAAATCTACCAGTGAGACATGTAAACAGCAAATGAAAAAACACAAAGAGTACCTCACATCTACACAGCACCCATGTGTACCAGTCCAATACATAGTAGCTGCTCATTTACTCATCAAATTTAATGAGCACCTACCTATTAATTTCCTGGTCTGTTCTACATACTAGATATAAAGGTGAAAGACTGATGTGGTTGTCAAAGTAATGACACCCCCCACACACACACACACACACACACACACACACGAAAGTCCATGCCTTAATCCTGGGAACTTCTGAGTATGCTATTTCACATGGCAAAAGGAATTATATGTATGGGGTTAAGGTTAAAGGACTTGAAATGGGGAAATTTTCCTGGATTACTTAGGGAGTCTAAGTCTCAACCATATGGAGAAACAAGTGTGTGAACTTTCCTGGCTAAGGTCAAAGAGAGTTGTAATGGCTTTGAAGATGGAAGAAAGGGCCATAAGCCAAGCCATGCAGGCAGCCTCAGAAAGCTGAAAAAAGGAAGTAGACAGATTATATGCTCAAGATTTTGGAAAGAACACAGATCTGCATTGTCTAATTGGACTTCTGACCTATGGGACTAACTTGGCTTTGGCTTAGTTAGTCCTAGGTTGTACTTCTGACCTACAGAACTGTAAGATAATAAATCTGTGTTGTTTTAAGCTACTAAATTTGAGTTAATTTGTTAGAGCAACTATGAACTTAATACAAGGGCTTACTGACAAGGTAATATTCTAGAGATACTCAGGCTTCATCTACATGAGCTTCTAGGAATAGAGGAGGTAGGGCTCTTCTACACTTGCGGTGCAGGATTGCCTCAGAGCATTGTAAAATTCACACTTCTAATGTGAGAAGATGCGACAATTGACTAAGTAAATAAATAAGCAAGGAAAAAGTGGTTACAAATCATAAAATATAGTGAGATGATAGAGAATGTGGAGAGTGAGTTTGGGATAATGGGTGCCAGAAAGTCCTTTTAACCACATCCCGTGTGCCAGTGAGATTCTGAGAGGGAGAGACAGGAGATTAAAAAAATCCTGAATAAAGAAGGATAAACTTAAGACTTTTATAGGTAAAAGGATGCAACTTGAGACCATATTCACTAGTGAAATAAATCAGACTCATATGTGTAAATATCATATTGTCTCCTGGTGTGAGAAACTGAAATGATAAATAAGGTCTAAAATGTACAATAGGCACTGTGAAATGGGAAGAAATTGTTAAAAAGGAAAAAGGAACTCGGATGGGGGAAGAGGAAAGGAAGGAAGGAAGGGAAAAGAGAAAAAATGCAAGTTAGTTATACAATTAGTCTTGCTTAGTTTATAGAAAAGGAAGGATTGTGCTTATATTGATTGAAGAATATTTTAGGGTAGTAAATTAGTCCACTGATTGGTTTAGCACAGTTCTAGGTGTGGAGAATAGAAAGGCCCACTGTGGGTGTGGGTGGCACCATCCAAAGGGCTGGTAGCCTGGATGGGATAAGGGAGAAAGGGAGACTTGTGCTTGCTGCTCACTGCCTTCTTCTTGGCATGCAATGGGCTGTTTCTCCTCTGCTATGCCCCTCTGTCGTGTCACTCCCCTTAGGAACCAGCTTACTATGGACTGAAACCTGCACAAACGGTGAGCTAAAATAAACCTTTTCTCTTTTAAATTTGAGTGTTGGGTATTTTGTTTCAGTAACAAAAAAAGGTGAGACAAAAGTCCTGCAGACTGGCTGCTTTGAACAACAAACACTTATCTCCTTAGTTTTGAAGGCTGTAAATCCAGAATCAAGGTATTGGCCAAACTGGCATCTAGTGAGGCCTCTCTTCTTGGATTGTGCTTTTCCCTCTGTCTTTCTATGTCCTAAGATCCTCTTCTTACAAAGGCACAGCTCATATTGATTTAGGGTTAGCCACATGACCTCATTTTATCTTAATTTCCTCTTTAAAAGTCCTATTTCCAAATATAGTGCAGTCACACTCTGAGGCACTAGGAGTTAGGAATTCAATCCATAAATTTTGGGAGGAGGGGATAGAGTTCAGTTCCTAAAAGCCAGGAAATTTTGATTCTTGACAATGGTGGGGATTGCCTTGCAAAAACTTTTAAAATCTGCATGTGTTTGAAAAAAAAATCCTTTCATGAGTCACTTGATCAGGGTGGAGGAGACCTCCCAAGAAGTGGATTATAGATGTAAGAGGCGGATGGCCTTTCAAGAGGATGAGGCTCCCAAAACCGTGGAGCTGAGCAGCACGGGGCCCAGAGATGTGCAATTCTGTGGCAGAATATGATTGTTTTGTAACATCTAATGGTGATTTTTAAGCAACCAACTATGAAATGTGCAAAAAATGCTTCTATACTTGCTTCCTCGTGTAGTCATCAATTAATTTCCATGTGCGGGTGTATCATTTAGGGTAGCTCAAATATGAGACTGGGGGATAGTAACATATAATTTACATACCCAATACTGTTCATGGGATAGAATATGGGTATTTATGTAGGACTTCATAATGTTTGTAGGGTATATTTGTTTTCAAACTTTTACCAGTGAAATAATTGTTCAAACTAAATCTATGCCAACATAAGTAATGTGGCTGGCCCTCTTTTCTCCATTAAGGCTTCTGTGAATTTTCCACAGTTCCCTAGAGCAGCATTAAAGGAATCCAGAGTGAGGATGAGGATGGGCCCAGCCAGAGTCACTTGTGATTCTACTTTAAACACCCATGTCCAGACCCTAAATACCGCTATTAGAAGAGCAGCAGACACATGTTCCTTGAAAACTGCTAACACATATTGTTCTAAATTAAGTTAATCTTGCCATAGAGAAGACTTAGGGGAATGTCCAATGGCCTCAAGTTTGGGCCAGGTTATATAGACATGGTGAGGCCCCAGTACAGGTGGGCCAAATCTTGCTTGACATCAACACTTGGTGACATTTTGAAGTTTGACTTACTGAATATAATTCTGCAATCTATGGCTCATTTTTCACAAAATGTGGCATCATTGAGTCCACTCTGGTTAATGTTGAAAGAATCTGTGCCTGGATTTCTGGTCCCATTCTCCTGGGGACAAGATGTTCTCTGGCTAATGTGGCCAAATTTGGAGTGCTGAGAATCAAACCTAGGACTTCATCCACACTAGGCAAGCACTCTCCTGCTGAGTTATACCTCAGCCTCCTTCTTCTCTTCTTAGTAAATGGTGCTGATTTTCACCAGCTGCTCAAGGCCAAAAATGTAGCCACGCTCACTGACTGCTTCCCCTAACCCTGAGATAAAATCTAGCACTAAAATCCATCAGCGCCATCTTCCAATGCATCTGGAATCTGACCATTTCTCATAATCCCTGGCTACCAGTCACTACCACCTGTGGCCTTTTGGTGATACCAGCCTCTGAGCTCAGGCCCTCACCTCAGCCTTGCTGGGCCCCATCTACCACAGACACTGAGAGGATCCTTTAAAACCCCATTCCCTCTGCTGCTTGGAATCCTCTCCTGGCCTTCCCCATACCACAGAGAACGCCATGCCACATTTTCATTTGCCTGCCAAGCCCTACTTGGATAACCTGGTGTGACGGACTGAATCATGTCCTCCCACCAAAGGCATAAGCTGAAGCCCTAACCACCAGTGGATCTTTGGAGATAGATGATGGAGTGGTTCTAACCCAATGGCTTGGTGACTTTATGAAGGAAGAGGCACCCAAATGTTCACTTCTCTCGCTCTTGCTCTGAGGCAATACCATGTGAGGTTACAGCAAGAAGCCAGTCTTCTGCAGTACTGAAAGTAGAAGTGGGTCCTCACTGGAACCCCCAGACAGCACCTTGGCCTTGGACTTACAACCTCCAGAACTGTAAACAAATATATATATGTTGCATAAGCCACCAGCATTTGGCGTTCGCCATGTAGCCAGGCAGACTCACCCTTGGCTGCTCCTGACCTTCTTCTCCCCCTTGTCCAGGGCTCTCCCCTCGGTCAGTGTGAGCCCTCAAATTCACACTCCTCAATGCTTCTCGAAGCTGATGAGCTCATTGTACCTTGGAGCCTTTGTGGTTACTTTCTTTGCCTGGATTTTTCCTCAGATTTTTCTCTGCTCACTTCCTCAGCTTCCTCAGGTTTCTTCTCAGCATTACCCAAGGTGGTGACTCTATCTCAGGTAGGACTTACTTACCCCTCTATTCCTTATCCTGACATGTATTATGTATTATGTCTCTGTCTCTGTCTCTGTCTCTGTCTCTCTCTGTCTCTCTTTCTCTCCCTCCCTCCTCCTTCTCCCTCTTTCTCTCATTTCTGGACATAGTAGTTGTATCTGAGTGTGATGACTGGTTGTGGCAGCCATCTTGACACCATGAGGAGAGCAGCCTGTGGCAGGATTAACAGACCCAGGATTAACAGAACCAGGACTCCCAAGCAGAGTGACAGTAGAAGGAACCTGGATTCTTGGTAACACAGTAAACCACAGAGTTAACCAGACCTGGGGACACCCCCCTCTTGGAACATAGATCTTCCTTCTTGTTTAAGCCATTTTGAGTTGAGGTTTCTGTTGTCTACTATCCAAAATGTCCCAGCTGGTATAAAAGATACCTCCCTTATCCTCTTAGAGATTGAAACAGACTAGTCAAAGCGCTAGCGCTTTCCCAACTCCCAGACATCACATTCCCCTGTCCTGGGTATGTAAGAACAGAGCCAGCCCTTTATCCTGCACGCAGCCAGGAGGGATCCACCTTTACCAAAATATATTCTCTTGGTGGCTGAAGTGCCACCTTTAGCAAGGTATTGTGTGCTTTAGATATCCAAATAGTGCTGGAATTGATAAGTCCCCCAAGTGTGAAAGAAGGAATCTATCTCTTCTTCCAAGAAACTTGGGCAGTGTTTTATCAAGGCAGAACAGATGCTTAGCTGAGAATAAATGTGCAGAAGTTTTATTGAGAGAAGCTGGGGGCAGTGAGAGCTGGGAGAGCAGTCCGGCTGTGATGCAAGACTCTCCTCAAGGGAGAGAGGAAGGAGGATGAGGGAAGCGTCCCTGGCTGCCTCTTTGTCTCCTTGGGTTTGGCAGGGTCAGCCTTGCACCAAAGCCTACTAATGGAGCGGTACTGTGTGTGAGATGAGAGCAGCCCGCAGAGGGGGGATTCTGCTCAGCAGCAGCTGGGGTTCTCGCCACTCACACATGCTGCGAGCAGAGGCCTTCCAGGGGGAGTTTTGTGACCATCAGACAGCTGAAGCGAAAGGGGTTCCAGGGGTGATGGGGAAGGAGACACAGCGATCTAACAAAGGATTGAAGCCCGTGTGATGGCCATGCCCTGCTCATCTGGGCCTTCTGTGAACCCCTTTCCAAAGGAGCCGGCTCCACCCACCTAGATGTCACATGGGCCACTGGCTGGGATTGCTAATGAGTAGGGACTGGAAACCAACCCATTCTGGCAACCACAGTGCTGTGCACAGCTCAGGTTGACAGGAGAAATATCTGGGCTCACAAAGCAGAACGTCCAAGAGCCACATACATCTGCGTATTGGTGTCACTCTGCATTTTGGGGCAATTTGAGGCCATTTCACTTGGTTCTTGCAGGCCAGGAAATCCCCAGCTAATCCCCAGGTACTCACTGTGTCTGCAGGGTACAAGCCCAGCTGCCGTGTCCTAGATGCAGAGCACTATGACTCAGACAACAGAGAAGCTGACTCCCCCCATATATGAGTACAGGTGCCAGGCTGAAACCAGGACCCAGGCTCTTGCTGTCTTGCTCTTCTACCACCTGGGAGCATTGCAGAATAAATACTATTGTCAGCAGAGCGATACTGATGACAGAAGGCCTTGCAGCCCCGACACATGCCTGCCATTGTTTGCAGTCCTGTAAAGATACAGATCCTTTAATTCTCAGAATCTCTCTATGGGTTGGATATTATTATCTCAATTTCACAGAAACCGGAGCGAAAGAGTGTTAATCACCAGCTGCACAATCTATGCTCCTGGCTCTGTGCTGTCAGCAAAAAGGGAGGAAAAGAGAAGAGTGGAATGGGTGGCCTCCTCCCTCCGAGGCCGTGAGACAGGCTCCGTTGTCAGATGGCCACCTTTGGTTACAAGGAGGCGGAGAAATTAGAGTTCCATGGAGCAGGCATGTGCAGCGTCTCTAGCTAAACTCCCAGTCCACCCGGCGTGAAGAGCTCTCTCAGCCTTCTTGCCATGCTTTACAGTGTCATTCAAGATCTCCCACACCAGGACTTACGCAACCATAACACATCTTTCCAGACCCAGTATACCTCCCCACTGGGCTGAGATAAACGCCCGCCTGCCCCAGGCTCTCATAAGCTCCTGGGATCTCTTTTTATTTCAGCTCCTATTCTAAATTATTATCACACACCTCCTGGTCCCAGAAGGCTACAGACATGGTTTATTTAGCTTACACAGTATTAAAAGAAAAACAGAAAAGGATACACAAAATTCCAAATCTGGCTTCTTCTTTAAATATGATAAAGTACAGCAATACTGGACAGATATTTTGGCACAGAGACAGTCAACTAAGACCAAGTAGCTCGCCAGTCCCTGGATAGTGGATGTAGGTACACAATTCTCACAGTCCCCGCTGCACTCTAATGTCTCACCTTCTTGCCGGCCTCACTTATTTATATCATCTGCCTGGCCCCAGCAGGAATAGCAATGGTTATGTCACCGGACTATGGGCTTCTGTGAGGGCAACCTGTGTTGCATGCATGTGTACCTCGAACTTAGCACATGGTACGTATTCAGAAACGTTTGTTCAGGGTATAGACACCCCCAGAAACATTTAGAACTAAATTGCACTGCAGCACAGATTTGCAATCCACCCACCTCCTTCTCAGCCCTTACCCCAAAGAAACTATATTTAATTGTGCTGGCAAAATCAGGCCCTCCGAGCGACTTCACACTGGAGATCCTTTCTGAACGTCAGAAATGCTGCAGCTTGGCCCCATGTGTGCAGACCTATTAATAGCCTGGGCTGCCTCTGGTAGCTTCCTGGGCAGCTGCATTGTTCTTAGTTACAGAGAGTACTTCTAAGTCAGACCTTCCCCCTGCCTCTCCCCATCCTCCCTCGTGCCCTTCTTCACTTCTCTTTCTTTGTCCGGCTCGCCTGCTGTCTGCTCTGTCACATGGTTATTTATTTCTTGTCAGCACTAATCAGAATGGTGAGGAGGGGAAATAGCAGCCCTCACCCATGTGAAAGTGCTTTGCCAGGGTCCCTGGGGAGAATCCTGTGCAGCTCCACAGCACCAGAGGTCACGGTCACCTTGGCCTGGAGGTGGACTATTTACCAAAGTGAGATGAAGATATCAGTCACACGTCAGGGAAATGTTAATGGTGAGCACTTGAGCAGAGAGCTGGCCCAGGATCAGCTGGGCAGGACAAACCATTCCTTCCCAATTCTGCAGCACAAAGAGCTGATGACTGAGCAACCGGGATAGATAAGAGGTCACCAGGCAAATGTCAGTCTCTGATTGAATGCTGCTCTGAGCCTGGTTTCAGGGCTTTCGAGGCTGCCCCACTCCATTTCCCTCGTCTCTCCCATTTCTATTCAAGTGGAGGAAAGTCACTCATTTGTTAGAAAGCGCTCCCATCCATCCACCTTTTCCCTATCTGTGTCAGGAAAGAAGATTGTCCCTTGTGTCCCAAGGTCTGAAGGCACAATGCCAACAGGCATCATTATCCTCCAACCATGGGTGGGAAACCGCGGTGTTGACCACTGAGCGACGGATGGGACTAGATCTATAGCAGAAAAGGACAGGAAACAGTCGTGGCCTTGTTTATCACTGTGTGACAGATAACACCGCCAGCTCAGCCTCTCCATGCTGGTCTCATTAGGAAGTCAGCACCTGAAACAAGAGCCTCGGCATCGTAAGGCCCCAGACGAACTCGGCCTGTTAGAGCTGTCCCGCAGGAGAGCCGCTCCTTTTTGCACTCCAGAATGGGGGTCAGCATTGGGCAGACTGGAGGTCCTGCTCTCCGGGGAGTCATGTTCCACCCCTACATGCTCTCATCAACAGCAAGTGTCTCCTCCACCTCCGTCCTCGCACAGCCTGCCTCCCCACCGTTTCTATTATCCCCTCAATTTCAGCTGCCTTCCCCTGGGGGCTCTTTGGTAAGAAGCTAAAAAATTACTTTGTCTTCATTCATCAGCCAGGTTTTAAAAAATAAACTCTCCTGCTCCTGCATCAGCCAACCTGCTTCAATCTTTCCTTGGGTTTTTCTTCTGCCTAACATTTGTCTAGATAAACCCACCCTCCCAGGAGCTCTGTCCTGCTGTTCTCTAAAGTTGGGCTGCTCTATAATCTGCTAATATCACTTCAGGGTAAAAGAGCAAGAAAAATATCTCTTACTTTTTCCCTGAATGCAACTTAAATGATCACTAAATCACAATGGAATTTTGGTCACAGAGGAAAAGACAATTTTTAAAATATTGGTTCATTGTTCCTGCTGCAAGGATAGGTATGAAAAAGCAAGCCCCCCAGTTCCTTCCAGGCCTGAGGGCAGAGCTTTGGTGCCACAGCCCTGCCAAGTTCCCTTCATTCCCACAGGTCGGTGCCAGGAAGGATTGCGCATAGCTTGGGTGCAGAGCTGTGGGGAGAAGCAGAAGCCGGAGTGTTTCCAACTTCCAGTTCCCGCCTTCCAGCTGGGAAATGATTGAAAAGTGTCCCTGTAGGAAACGTGGGTGGTCTGGGATGCTAGCAAGAGAGGAGCTGAGGTCCCTGAACTGTGCACACTGTGTTTGTCCCTTTTCCCGTTTCACAGGGGATGCTAGACATTGAGGAAGCGGTGAATATGCTGTGGACTAGCTTAAAGCGGTGAGAATAGCAATAAAGGGGCAGTCTCTGACCATTTTCCCTTCCACAGAAAGGTGGATGATGTTTGGAAGGGTGAGCCTGTGTGCATTTGGGTTTTCTGAATTTGCAGACCTTCATGCTACCACAAAGGCAGAGCCTCTTCTAGAATAAGTGTTAGGACTGAATATTCAGTCTTCCTTGCAAAATGGCTGTAAAACCAATGTGGTGGGTTTGTTCCTTTGTGAGCGCAGAGGGTAAGCATAACCAAGATGCAAAAGAGGGAAGAAAGCTTTATTTCTTGTAGAAAGTAAGAAGAAAACTGAATATAATTTCCAAAGTAGTGTCTTCCCCAAACAAGAAAGCAGGGGGCTTTTATTGGAGAAACTCCATATTTGTTTTTTTTTTTTTTTTTTTTTTTTTGGTTTTTCTCCGGTACCAGGAACTGAACTCACGAGGTTGCGCTTGCCGGGCAGGCGCTTTTGCCGCTGAGCTAAATCCCCAGCCCGAAACTCCATATTTGTAAAGGAAAGATCTGTCATCATACCTGGAGGCAGCCACTTTCCCAAGCATGTTCTGCTTGCCATGGTACTTCTTCATGTATCACATGTTCCGAAAAACAGCAAACAAGAACACCCCTGGGTGGAGAATATAGCATCATAATGAGCAAAATTTACTCAAGGTCACCTAAAAGGGGAGGGTCAGAATGAGTCAGTGCATTTGCCTGGCTCCTTGTAAGTTTCTTTCCTGAGCGCTGTATATGAAACAAAACAGAAAAGCATGCAAAAACAAAATCTTTGAAAGCACTTTAACAGTCATGTACAGAGGCAGCAGTTTCCCCCACCTCTGTACTTATTAGCATAGGTGAGCGTCTTTAAAAGTACCTACTAGCTGCCCAGTTATTTTTTTTATTTGTCCCCTCAACTCACCCCTAGATCCATTTTCAGCTCCAAAGTTTACCCTGATAGATTGCATGGCCCTGTCCTCCTTGACCTCTGGCTTCTGGTTGGGATTACCCCACAGGAGGCACTGAAAAAGAATAGGAAGGAAAGAGGAGAGGAAGGGTGGACTATTTTGTTCCCCTGTTCTGACATTCCTAAGGAACCATCTATCAATTGCACATGAGTTGTATCAGCTATATATTGCTATATAACAATGCACCCCAAACATAGTCACTTAAAATTACCATTAGTTTGCAGATGATTCTGCAGCTTGGCCTAGGTTCACCTGGGCAGTTCTGCTGGTCCTACAGAGTCACTTGTGGCTGCAGTCATCCAGTGGCTTGGTATTGATCATTAGGCTCACAATTGGCTACATCCTCCATTTCATCTTCATTTGGCCCCTCCTTCTGCACTAGGCTAGTCTGCACCTTTTCAGGTGGAAGTCTCAGGTTATCTACAAAGAAGGGTAAGGCGGAAGTAGCAAAGCTTTTAGAAGCCTTCCCTTTGAAACTTCATAACACTGCTTCTAGCATATTCTGCTGTCAAATTACCAAAGCAAGTCACAAGACCAGGCCACACGGAAGGACTGGGAAAATCTATTCCATCTCTTAATGGAAAAAGCTTCATAGTCACATTGCAAAGGGGCTTGGATACTGAGGTGGGAAGAATGTGTGGCCAAAATTTGTTATCTGGCACCATAAACTCCTTGATACCTCATACTCCTTGATTCCCTTCATTTGCCATTTCTATGCCAATAGTCCTCTCCAAAATCTCTTCAATGGAATTATCTAAGTGAAGTTCTCTTTCTTGACAAGACCCTCACAGATATACTTGACAACAGCAAAGCCTTCTCCGTGTAGTGTATAGTTATTGCTATTGCTGTTGTAGTAGTTCATATGTTTCACATATCCAATTGTGAACAGATAGCCCTTGACTTGTTATCAGCTTTCTTTGCACTGTCATACTTATATTCCAGGTCCCTTCATAACTGTGGCATTTTGTGTCTGGTGCAGCCCTGTACAAATGAAGATAAGCCATCTCCCTGGGCGGTCTCGACCCTTTCCAAGGCTGTTCGGTGGTTCAGTAATCCCTCAGTATTCTCAAGAGATTGGTTCCAGGATCCCATGCAGATACCAAAAATTTCTTCTATAACATGTTATAGAATTTACATATAACCTATTCACATCCTCCTTTGCTCATTAAATCTTTTCTAGATCATTCATAACATATATAATACAATGTAAATGCTATGTACTTTTGAAAGTGCTTTTAATCTGCACCCAGCTGACTCTCTGCTCAATGTCCAAAATAGGCAAAGGACCTAGACACACTTTCTTGAGGAAGGGTAACCACTCATTTTGCAGAAAGTGCCTTCTGTCCTTGGAAGGTAAGAATGGTTTCTTCATCCACCTGGAGTTCAGCACTAGCTTTCTGGCAAACAATCCTGCCTGCTCCCAGTGCCTCCTCCAGGCAGTCCTCCACCCAAAAAGCAGAGTGATCCTCTTCAAACACAAATCAGGTCATCACTGTCTCCGCTACTTGTAAACTACTGCAAAATATTCTGCTTCTCAGCCTACCTTCTTCCCACTACAGGGCTGACTTCATCCCACGTCATCTCCCCCTCGCTCACACCATTCCAGTCACTCAAGCTTCTTTCCTGTTCCAAAGGTGTGGCAGGCTTACTCCACACTCTGCGAACAGTCCTCTCCACCCGGGACCCTCCTCCCGAAAATCTCTGCACAGCTAGTTCCTTCTTACCACGGCTCAGCTTGAATATCACCTCCTCAGGGAAGCCCTCCAATCCCTTTCCCATCACTCAGTCCCACTTTTTAATCACTGCACCTACAGCTACTTAATATCTTCTCATCCTTCAGTCCTGTACCTCCCTTCCCGTAGGGAAAGAAGACAAGCTCCACTGTCTGGGGGCACACAGACATGATCTACCAGGCCTGGACCCCTCTCTTGGCAGACGCCAGTCCAGAGTTCTATCTATGGCACCTGACTGCCCTCTTAGACAAATGTTGGCATTTTGTTCCCAGTGGCTTTGGAAATCAGATGTCAGCCCCAAGCCCTGCGACTCAGCCAGGGGCAAGTGAGAAGGCTGGGGTGTGAACACAGAGTCCTTAATTCTTCAGAGAGACAGCAGCTCTCCAAGGAACTGGGGACACACATACAGGCTGAGCACCAAGCCCGAGTGGTCTGCTTGCTGGACCCTGACTGGCTCCCAGACCATGCATGCCAACTCGTGACATTTCACAAGCCAGGCAATCTCCCAGGCTTTTGAGAGGCAATATTGCCAAGCTCTGGAATTACCATACAGCTAGTGCTCAGGGGATGAAATTAGATTTCCCTTTTCAGAACAAAGGCAAACATGCTCCTCTAGCCCATCCTGGGAGCGGCCGTGTTGGGAGACAAGCTTCCGTGCCAGGCATTCCAAGCCCATGGGCTCTCCTGCTCGCTCCAGCAGTTCCTGGCAAAGCGCAGCGGAGCTCTCGGCTCTGAAATCTAATTGCCTACCCACAGCCATGAAACCTTTCTCCACGGCAGAAAAAGAAAACGAAAAGAAAAAAAAGTCATGAGGGAGGGGGAGAGGGAGGGCAGTTCTCACGGAAGCAGCTGAGATGAGCCTGTCTAAGCTTTTGACAGGATGCCTTTTGGGAGGGCCAATTTTTTAAGAACCAGCCCAAGACACTCCTGTTTGATGAAAGGGAAAGATCCATAAATGCAGCTTCTGTCAGTAATGAGAAAATGGAAATCACAGGCAAAACCAGGAAACTCATTCTTCCAGAATCCTAACGATCTGCAGAATAATTGTGCTGGTTTCTCACATCAGGAGTGGACAGTGATTGCCCCAGGTTTCATATGAGGGTCAGGTGGGTTCATGTTTTTTTAATTGTGCTCATTTCCAACCAACGTGCTTGTCATCATGGCTTAATCCCTTCCTTGCCCTCACTAAAGCTGCTTTCTCCTTCCTTGTCTGCCTCAAACAAATGCATCTTCTCAGTGGGGAAATGAGCTTCCCTCTCTCACAAACAGATTTTTTTATCATGACTGATCCACTACGCGTGGACCTGCATTTCTCTTGCATAAGAGCGCAATTTCCTGAAGAAGGAAGGAAAGGGACCAAGCTGCTTGCTGCTCCTTGTTGTCCATATTAATATCTTAAGCCTCAGCTCCTAGATATAAGAGGAGGAAAACAGCTTTATTCCAGAGACTGAATGTCACATCTTTCGGATAGTAGTGAGATGTTTAGGACTCTCCATGAGGCAGCTGAGTTTTCCATTTGTCTCTCTGGTAGGACACATAAGAAGGAAAAGATTCTTTGGCAATTTTAAGGGCAGAACAATATCATATAACAGTTGAAATTTCAACAATGATTAACAAATCAGAAAACTCTGCCATTATGGCAGAATATAAATTAGCACCCTTCACTGAAGATCTTTAAAACAAAGAAGGAAATCTTAAAACTAACATAAATTAATATGAGCCTGGGAATTTAAAAAAAAAAAAAAGGCAAGTGCCATTTTTCAACTGTGCTCAGAGATGTGAAAAGTGACAGAAGCCATCAGTTAAATAAAGAAGCTCCAGTGATTTGGCAGACATTAAACATACCATATAGTCTCGGGGGGCTCTCATTCTACTTTTCTTCTAGGTTCTGACTACCAGTTTTGTCCCACCCAGAAACCATTAGGAATCTAGCTCAAGGCCCAGCATCATCAGCCCTCCTAGTGTGTGTGCAGGGGGTGGGATCAAAGAAAGGGGAAACAGGGAAGGTAGAGGGTAGGAAGGAGAAGCAGGGGAGGTCACTTTTCTGTATTCATTGATTTGAAAAATGCTTGTTGTACACCCACTGTGTACAAGTTCATCCTAGGTGTCAGAGAGACAGTGGTAAACAGAGAGGAGCCACACTCCAGCCCTCTTAGAGTTTATGGAGATGATTTTAACTCTATAAACACACCAATAAATGTAAGATGAGTGCTACTGGGAGTGCACAGGAGCATAGACCTGTGTGCAGCACCCCTGGGGCACTGGGGAGATCAGGGGCAAACAGAACTGAAGTTTGAGTGCTTCTTTATGCCAGGTCCTGGCTAAGGATTTTAAAAGCATCATTTTACTCCACACCAGCCCAAAGGGACAGATGCTGTTATAACTTCATTCTGGGTGACTACATTAGCCTCAGAAAGGGAGGATTGTGCACCAAAGGCCACAGGACTGATTAGGTGGGAGAACCCAGACTCAAAACGAACAGGCCCTGCCTCCAGAGCAAACCACCTTGACCACCTCCTAGTCACGGTGCCTGCATCCCAGGCCAGCCTGCCCATACTTTACCTCTCTGCTCTCACCTACTCTCTCCAGCAAACACACTATGCACACTCTCTCAGTCACGCATGCGTAATATTTTTCCACACATTCTCACACTCTTCTGTACACATTCCACACATTCTCCCTCTCTTACTGTCATGCTGTCTCAGTCAACAAATTCGTACACACACTCAGACACCAATACACTATCACACACCCTCACACACAATCACATACACACTCAAACATATACTCACATTCTCCCCCATCTCCATACACACACACACACCACTTCCTGTCCATTTGTTTGCAAATGCTAAGTTGACCCTCAGCCCATTGAAGCTTTACCACCTCTTCCCTCCTCAATTGAAATGCTCCTTCAGGTTCAGTGTGATCCAGGCTACACACAAAGTGAGATGTGGGATACTCTCGGGGATATGAACAGAGTTCCCAGAGGAAGGGCCATTTGACCTGGACTTTGGCTCATTAGCACATTTGGCCAAAAAGCCGACAAGTATAGCTTTCCAGATAGAGAAAGTTGCCAGTGGAATGGATTTGGAAATGCAGTTGCTGAGCTGCATTTCAGTGTATGGCTGCTCAGGTGAACCCCTGCCCTCCACAGAGTCCCTACCACAGCTGCCTCCTACCCAGGATCCCTGTGCAGCAGAGCCACAGCCAGCCAACGTGGCATACAAGACCCAGATGCAAGCAGCACCCTGGCATCTACCTACTCATGCATCCACAATGCCACCAGCTCCCCCTAAATATAGCCTGAAGCTGCCCACTTCTCCACCCATCCTTGCTGCCACTACCTTCTTCCTAGAAGCTGCCACCTCCTCCTGTACCACTGTCGAAGCCTCCTACATGTTCCCTGTACCCACAGGGGATACCCAACACCCCATCTGCTTTTGCAGGGCAGCCAAATCATGTCATGGAGCTTCCTGTTTAAAGTTCCTCCCTAGGGCTCAGCAATAACACGCTTCCCTGACAACCCCCTGCCTCTCCCAGACTAGGTCAGATACCCTGTTTTATGCCTCACAAAACACAGTTCTTTGCTTTCCTAACACTCAGCAAAGTTTGTGCTTAAACACCATGTTTGTGATTATTTAGTTTGACTTCTAGAGCTCCAAGTTGGTAGGTCCTGCCTCTGCCCCTCCCAGGGTCCCTGCACAAGGAGGCCTGCCCTCAGTGCGTGCTGGGTGTACAGGATGATGCTAAAGCACTAGGAGCTGCAGCAGTGGGGGGCACTTCAGGCTGTGGTCAGGGGCACAGGTTCTTTGGGATCTCCATCACTGTGCTGGGTGGTGAAGAAGGGGATTACAGCATGGCATCAGCAGTCTCCCTGCAATGTGTGAGATGTAGTCTTGCTTGTTCCCTGGAAAATGGCCAGCTTGCTTTGGGATCGCTTGCTGCAAGGTTCCACTCTCTGCAGCAGGTTTGAACTGTTAAAGACTGAGTAAATAAGCTGGTGAAGGGAAGGTAAAATGTTTGTGAAATGCTGACATCTACTTCAAAAACCCACACACACTGCCAGGCAGCAACTGGTCTCTCCCACGTATCTGAATGTTCCTGGCTCAGTGGGAACCTTAGAAGCAGACAATGTGGCGAGCACCTTCCCTGAGCTCTACAAAACCCAGGGTGCAACCGGGAAAGATGGTTTGCAGTGGAGCATTCCTTCTACAGACTGAGGGGGAGAGTAAATAGAACTGTGCAAGGCTGACAGCATTTCTGCAGCTGCCTGAGAGGCAAAATGTTGGTTTTCAACGTTTAAAAGTCAGAGAGCTTCATATCAAAGTCTTTATTTCTGGCTTCCCTTAAAGAACTAGATTCCACTCCCACACGGCACGAATTGCCTAGAGTAGGTGTTATTGCCCTTTTCTTTAACATTTTTTTTCTAAAAATATGTCAGTTGACATAATTGACATGGTGTACATGTAGCATTTTGATGCAATGCACAGATCAAGGTAGTTGGCATATTTACTACCTGAAACATTTATCATTTTTTGTGTTGAAAACATTCAAAATCCTTTCTATTAGTTATTTTGAAACATGCATTTAATTGTTATCAACCATAGTTACCCTCCTGTGCTATAGAACATTAGAATTATTGCTCCTCTCCAACTGTTCCATCATACTGTTTTAACCATCCTCTCTCCATCCTCCCTCCCTGGTCACCTCCCAGCCTTTGATAGATGCTATTTTACTCTCTGCTCCTATTTGGTCAACCTTTTCAGCATGGATATATACATGAGAATATGTAGTATTTGTCTTTCTGTGCCTGACATTTCATTTTACATGTTGTCTTCTCAACTTATTTGCACTGTTGCAAATGACAATTTCATTCTTTTTATAAATGAATAATACTCTATCATGCATAAATACCCCACTTTATTCATCTATTAATAGACACCATACTAGTCAGCTTTCTATTACTGTAACCAAACACTTGAGATAATCAACTGATAAATGGAAAAGGTTGATTTGGCTCAAAGTTTTGGAGGTTTCAGCTGGCCCGTGGTTTGGGGCCTGTGGTGAGGCAGTATATGACAATGGGGAGCACATGACTGAACAAAATCGCTCACCTCATGACCAGGAAGCAAAGGAGATGGTGGGAAAGGAACTGTGGTCCCAAATGACCTAAAGACCTCCCACGAGCTCCCACTACCTCCCAAAGGCACCAATCTGAGCACCAAGCATTTAGCACATGGGTTTTGGGGGACATTTAAGATACAAACTAGCTGACACCCTAGTCAGTGTCCTATCTTGACTGTTGTTACTACCTTCTTCCTGCAGGGGCTGAGCTCTACAGCTCATCTCAAAGCCCACCACATTCTGCCCATTACACTCAACACTCTTATCTCCTTGCCCCTATAGACTCCCGGTCAGTATCTGAGAGAAGCAGGCAGTTATCAGAGAATCCCTCAACCTTATAGACAGAGCTCATCTATAATGGCAGGTGAGGAAGAAAAACGCAAGGAGTGCTGAGAACCATGGGGAAGAGTCCTGATCCACTGGCCCAAAAGGATGGAACGCCTTCCTTCCCAGGGCTGCCTTGAGGACAAGCTCAGCTCAGTTCTCCATGCTCAGTCTATCCCCAGGCAGCAGCCTCTGGAGGCTCCAGGCTCCCATCTGCCAGCCCCATGAGAGAGCAGCCTCCTTTCCCAGAGCTCCAGCAAAATCCTGCCACTGACTGTGAGTAAGTTGACTTGGGTCATACGTTCACTCCAGGACTACTTATAGCTGGGAGAAGAGTGGCTCCATGCAGATCCATACAGTGTGACTGGAGGACAGTGCTGACCCAGAGGAACAGGTTTATGGAAGGAAGAGGTTGGATGCTGGCCAGATCTGTACAGTTACGCCCATCAGCCCTCTAGAAGCGCATCTCTTCAAGTGCTTCCCTTGCTCCACCGTTGCCTAGGCCTAGTCACCTTTGCGACCAATCAGGGCATGGCTTTATGCTTGAGACCAAAGCTTATTAAACTACAGTGGGGGCCTGACTCCAGGGCCCTCCCTCCTCCCCTGCCTGTGTGTACAAGAATCCTCCCATGCTCAAGTCCCTCATTCAAAATGGTATAGTAGCTTCATGTAACTACCTACCTCCTCTTGTGTACTTTAAATCACTTCTAGATTACTTATAATACTTAATACAATGTAAATGTGATAAAAACAGATGTTGAATTGTTTAGAATACTGACAAAGAAAAGAAGTTTGTAAATGCTTAGTATGGATGCATTTTTTAAAAATATTTTCTATGTGTAATGGTTGAATCCATAGACGGAAAACCCACAGGTACAAAGGTCCAGCTGTGTATTAACTGGCTGGTAATGACTCTGGCATAAGGTTTCTGTTGTGAATGGCAGTTTGGCCTAGAAACTGCCATGTAGCTCTGTGCCGTGTGGCTCTGCATTCTTAGTGCCATGTCTGTTTACTTTCTGTCTCTAAATAGACAAAAGCTCCCTGACAGCAAGGTTGGCCTCGCTGTTTGTGTCATCTCTGGTCTGCCACAGTGTGAAACACCTGGCTGCCCAATAACTCCTTACTGACATTCTAGAGAACATCATAGGAAGAACTCAAGCTCACCCTGGGTATAAATGGAGGTACCGTTTCTGAGGAGCTATGCCTTGGGCAAGATATAGTAAGTCCCCAGCTTATTAATATTTGAGTTGTGAACTTTCACAGGTGTACTGTATAGCTCATTTTGTTGGCTTAGAGTGAAACTTACAAGCAAATCTGATTTATGAACAATTCTCCCAAAAAGAGAACTCATTTGTAAGTTGGAAACTTACTGCATTTATCAAAGTTCAACTGAGGAAGACGCCACTGGGTGGTGTGGAATAAAGTCTTTGTTTTGTGTTGTTTTATTTTGTTTGTAGTACTGGGGATTGAGCCTAGGACCTTCACACTGAGCTACATCTTCGGCCTTTCTGTTGCTACTGTTGTTGAGACAGTTTCTCAGTAAGTTGTTAAGTTGCCCAGGCGTCCGCCTCCCAGAGGGCTGGGATTATAGGCCATACAGCACCACAACTGGCTGGAATAATAGATTCATAACTGGAATTTGGCTTTATCCACTATGAGAGAAGGAAGGTCTGAACAAGGAAGTAGAGAGCCTGTGGGAAACTGAGCTGGATTTCAAAAGGGGAGTAATGAAAGAAAATCCAGGGCCTTTCTGCCTCCTGGGTCTGCTGCCATACCTAAGGTAAAAAACTGAATATGGAGCAGAGGGCAGCTAAGGCCCAGGAGAACCCGCTGGCATCCCTGTGTCTTGCTGCTAGCACCTCCAATGACAGCGGCCTCGGAAAGTGATGGCTGCTATTCCCTTCCCCTTGTGGATCCTCTTGCATGGGTCTCTTTTGTCAGCTCAGAGCCTAAATCATGTGGAGAAAGGCGTTCTGGACAACAGGATTCCAGACTAACCACATCCACAGAGTACAGGCCACCCTGGTCAAATATTGGACCCCTGTGAGCCTCTGTTTCTTTGTCCATGAGATGCGGGGAGTGATTGCTTAGTCCAGAACTGTCTACGACAGGCATTCAATTATTATTTATTAACCTTTACCAGAAGTAGTGTTACTTCTAGATGCTCTCACCCATCCCACTTACCTTGGTGATGCCTTCAAGAATTTCCATCCCTAATGCCCATGGCAATAACCTCTAAGGACAACCATGACTAAATTTAAATCTGGAGTTTCAAACAACATGAAGTAACACCCCCATGGGAGTGTTTTGCTGTCTGTGGTGCTTTGACCTTTTATAAAAAATGAGCTCCTCTGGGGGAAGGGTCCACTTGGAGACCATTCCCCCTTCCGACCAGGCCTGTGTCTGGAGTCATATTGTTATGCAAATGAGACAGGTGGCAGAAGGTTGCGACTCTTCAGGCATAGGGTTGGTGGCCACCTGCAGCCTGGAGAAAGCCTCTGCTTCCTGGGGAACCCTGGCTCCATAGCTCCTAGCTACAATTTCCCTCCCCAGAGGATGCAAATAAATGAATGCCTTACCAGGAAGCAACACTCCTCTTATGGCTTCTCCAAGGATTGCAGAACTGGCCCCTTAAGGCTGATGGTTTATTTCCTGGGGAAGGGCAAAGGGGGGCATGGAAAAGAGACTTCTGGCTGCCTGGGAGAGGGAGAGAAAGCAGTCATAATGCCATGGCAACACTGAACATTCCAGAATGGATTTGTACAATTTGAGGGTGATATTCAGGCAACTAGAAAGATGGCTTTCTCTGAACAACTCCTGGTTCCAGAAGGCTGGTCCAAATGAGAACTGGGCAAAGAGGGTTGAGGGTTAGTGGATGGGACCCACTTTCTTGGGGATGGTGAAACTGAGGCCAGGAGAAGAGCCAGCCCAACATCACCCAGTTTGTCAGCAGCAGTGCTAGCAAACAGATCAACACTTTATTCATGCAGGAAACCAATATTGAATTCCTACTACATACCAGGTGCTACTGTACGTGCTAGGCGTACAGCTTAGAATAAATTTAAGGTTAACTGGTATTCTAGGAAATCGACAACCAGACCATTAATTTGAAAAATACAGTCAGCTCTCCATATCTACCACTGCTGTATCTATGGATTCAGTTTAAAAAATTAGAAAAAATTTGAGAAAGTTCCAAAAAGCAATATTCAAACTTACTGGATGCTGAGTACTATGTTGAATCCATGTGAGTAAAGTGATATGTAGACATTAGATGAGGTACTTAAAGTCATCTTTAAGTACAGTAATACCTTAGTTCATGAACACTTCTGTTCACAAACAATTCAATTCCCAAACAGAAGCATTCAGCAAAATTTTGCTTCCATTTGCAAACTCGATAGCGAGTGATGAACACCACTACAGCCATCTTCCCTGCACAGTATGAACATGAATGCGGCCATCTTCCCCACTCTGACGTGTGGTCATGGCTTTCTCCAGTTGAGACCGTGGTCACAGATAGACCTGTGCACACTTGCTGTGAAGGTTTTTTGTATACTTTTTAACACATACAATACAGTGTAGTCTTATTCAATCCAGCATGGCTCCAAAGAAAGTGCAGAGCTAGCACAGTATAAAAAGAAAGTGTACAATGGTAATGAAGGTGACAACAGTGTGTAGAGCAATAATAAAGGTAACCAGAATGTGCAGAGTGGTGATGAAGGTAACAAGAAAGTGCAGAGCAAGAATGGTAAGAAGAAGGTTTTGAAGAAAATAACCACTGAATTGAAGAAGGAAACAAGAAAATCCTGCATGTGGTATTCGTGTGGCTGATCTGGCCTCAGAGTATAAGATGGCAAAGTTGACAATCTCAGCTATTTGGAAAACTAAAGATGCCATCAAAGGAGCTGATGTTTCAAAAGGAGTAACGATGTTAACCAAACAGAGGACACAGAGCTGGGAGAGCTGGACAAACTTTTGTTAGTGTCGTTGAATGAGAAACAGCTGGCAGGTGATAGTGTTAGTGAAGCTATGGCTTGTGAAAGAGCCAGGAAATCACACAGTGATTTACTGCAAGAAAACACCCTCTACAAAGGCAACAAGTGATTAATTTAAAGCCAGCAGAGGGTGGTTTATAAATTCCCCAAGATAAGTGCCATCCACAGGGTGGTTAGACATGGTGAGGCTTCCAACTCTGACAAGGCCGTGCAGAAGGAAGAATTCACTGAATTCATGAAAGCAGAAGGATACGTCACTCAGCAAGTGTTCACCTGCAACAAAACAGGGCTCTTCTGGAAGAGGACACTGAGCAGAACCTGCATCATGCAGGAGGAGAAGGCACTGCTGGGGCACAGGCACATGAAGGACAGATTGACTCTTTTGCTGTGTGCAAACACAAGTGCTGATCTGATTCAGCCACACCTGGAGTACCATTCCCAGACCCCTTATGTGTTCAAAGAACAAACTGTGAACAAAGCCAGACTGCCTGTCACATGGAGGACCAACATAAAAGCTTGGGTCTAAGGCAATTGTTCATGGAATGTCTACACAAAGTGTTCACACCTATCATTAAGAAATATCTTTCTGACAACCAACTGCCTGAAAGGTGCCCTTTCCTGACGGACAGTGCCCTGGCACTCCCTCCAGCTTTGCTGGATGATATGGTTGCTGCATATGACTTTATGAAAGCCAAGTCCCTTCCCCCCAACACAACACCTCTTGTGTAGCCCATGCACAACAAATTGATCTGCAACTTCAAGAAGCTGTACACAGAGGCGCTCTTTACCGGGTGTTTAATGTCAGTGAAGAGATGTTTTTGATTCTGAAAGAAACATTTCAATGTTCTCCACTGCATCAACTTCATTGAAAAAGCCTAGAAAGATGGCATCTACCAGACCTTAAACTCAGCCAGGAAGAAACTGTGGCCAGAATGTGTCACTAAACGTGAGTTTGAAGGGCCTGATGCACAGGTAGTAGAGGAGGAGACTGTGTCCATGGGCAAGAGTATGGGTCTGGACATCAGCGGTGCAAAGATAAAGAAGCTTGTTGCAGACCATAAGGAGAAGCTTATGGTGGAAGAACTTGCTGAACTTCAGAGTGAGCACCAGTAGGCACTTGTTGAGGAAGAGGAAGACAGGGATGAGGTTAGCAGTGATGTGATAAAATCCATTATAGAGAAATGGAATGAGGAGCCAAAATTTCTCTGAGAAGCACCATCCCAACATAACTGTTAAATCTGATGAATGGTCATATGGTCTCTCATTTCTGGAGGGTTATGCACTAAAAGAAAGAAAAGTGACATTAGACAGATTTTTCACCAAAATTGACCCTACAGCTAAGAGATAAAGAAGAGAAGAAACCCCTGGAGATCTCCCAATGTCCCTTAGGAGGGGGCCTCTCCCTCCCGTTTTCCACACCAAAAGTTGCTGCAAACAAAGTTAGTGGTCTTTCTCTTCATAGCATACTGTACTTTGTTTTATATTTTTGTCAGTAAAAACTACATATGGTTCAGAACAGATTAATCTGATTTACACTGAACCTTATGGGAAAATTTGATTCAGTTCGCAATCAATTCTGTTCACAACCAGAATCATGGGACAAATCAAGTTTGTGAACAGGGGTGCCACTGTATTCAGAAGCATTGCATAGGTTTTATGCACACATTACCGTTCCATTTTATATAAGAGGTTTGAGCATCTGCGGATTTGGGGATCTGTGGGAGAGCGAGCCTAGAATCCATCCCTCATGTAGATGCGGGGAGAACTGCAGAACCACCAACACTCATGACACGCTCACTCCCTGCCAGTCATGGTGCATATTCTGCCTGGGCCTCCACAAAGCCTCAGTAGTGGGCACTGCTCTCGGTGTTGGTGAATAGGTGTGGCTCCAGGCCCACAGGAGCTCAGCCATTTGCAAGGGCGCACAGGGAGTCTGTCTGATTTTAGGAGCCTTGAGGGACCTTCACTGTTCTGCTGAGTGTCTGCCTTCACTCACGAGTGGAGTGAATGACCTATCAGCAGAGAACCTGGGCTGGATCCCTGGGAGCTCTTAGAGAAGCAAAGTCACAAGGAGTGCTGGAAGCCTGGGACCCCACAGCAGCAAGTCGCACTTTTCATCAGAGTTATGAGAAGTGTAGTGGGAAACACTACACTTGTAGTACAACAGATCTATGTCTAAAAACAAGTTACCTGGCCTCTGTGAGCCTCACTTTTCCTGTCTATGCAATGGGGATAATGAGGTGGTATGAGATTCAGAGGACCAATACTCATGTAGGTGCTTGGTCCTGTGCTGACTCAGAGTAGGTGCTCACTGAGCAGAAGCTTCATGACATACTGTGAAAAAGGGTGAGGAGTTAAGTGCCATTCCCACAGGCACTGCCTGTTCTGGCCCACTGTGTATCCCATGTGTGTCCCACTGTGTATCCCCTTTCCTTTACTGGGGAAAGCAGTCCAGTAGTCAAACACAGCCCCCACTGTTTCCTCTGCAATATAAATACTTTATAAATAGTTAGATTATATTGTCTAGGAAATAATGACAAGAGAAAGATCTGTAGATGTTCAGTACAGACACAATTTCCCTTAATATTTCCAACATGAGTTTGGTTAAATTTGCAGATTTGGAGCCCATGGAAACAGAAGACCAACTATATATTAATATATCAGGGGGTGAAGATCCAACTCATTTCTTTTTAATGCTGCATAGTATTCCCTTGTATGGTATTTGTCCCTTATTGATGGACATGTACAGATATTCCAACTATGTGCTAAGTCAAACACGGCAGCAATAAGTTTCCTAATACATTCCTTTACACATAAATCTTTGCATAATTTTCTGAGTGTGCTAAAGGATCATAAAGGCTTAAAGTGACAGATTCCTGAGTCTTCTCAAAGGTATTCTGATTCCAATGACCTGGGGTAATGCCCAAGAATCTAAACTGAGGAAAGCACACACATAACTTGTGTCAACAAACACAGTTAGAATCTCTTGGTTCTTGTTAGAGACAAGTGTGCTGTACTGTGCAGCTGAGTGGCCAGTGCCAGGCCCTTTACTGCCAAGTCTACCTGTGCATCAGTGCCAGGGTCCTTGCCTCAGATATGTGTCAACAGAGACTCTGACACAGTGGCTGGAGTCAAATACAAAGAAATTTATTGAGTTGTGCAAATCAGAAACTTGGGTGGTCTCATGACCAAAAGTCCCTAAATTCGCCAAGGACAAAGAGTTGTTATAAGCTTAAATGGGGTCTTGGGCTACTCAGGGGAGGCAACTCTAGTAGAGAGGTAAAAGGCAAGCCATGGGGTACAGCTTATCATAAATTCACATGTTTTCTGGAACATGCATGCCGTGTTCTGTGGGGGGATTGTGATTTTAGCATTATGATCAGGGTGGGATGGACAGGTAACATCATTGTTTTAGAGGCAGGGCTGTTTTCTGCTATACTGAACGTGCTCTTCATTTTATTTTCAGTGAAGTCTGGGGTTGTGAGCAGGGCTGTTAATTTTAGGGTCCTGTTGGGCCTGTGTTTGTTAGGATAAAATAAATCTACCACAAAAGATTAAGAAAGTAGAAATTATAAGAGTATAAGAAATGGGCATCCTTCATTCCCTCAGGTCTAGGTAACACCCAAGAGAAAGCCTTGCACGGCCATGACTAGTGTCCCTGAATGCATGCCTGGCCCTCTTCAAGAGGCAGTGACAAGGGCCAGGAATATAGCTCAGTGGCATAAGTGCTTCCCTCACAAGTGCAAGGTCCTGAGTTCAATTCCCGTTACCAAAAAAAAAAAAAAAAAAAAACAATGACTGCTACTCAAGTGGCCATATATCATGCCTAACTATGACCATTCCCAACTTCATGTACTTTTATTACTTTTAATATCCTAAGGACACACATGAGGTCAATAACAGTGGCTGCCTCTGGGGAGAACTGGGCATGCGAGAATCAGAGTAAGTAGGAAACTTGTAATGATGAACTAGGCCTTATTACCTTTTTAAAATTCTACTGACAAGGACAAATGGTTGTGGAATAGTACATTTACCAACTGTATGATGTTGAGCAAGTCACTCGCCCTCTCTGAGCTTTGGTCAAGTGCTGTGGCAACACTGAAGTGTTCCAGTAAAAGGTAGCTGAGTGGATAACTATGTGACACTTGACGGAGCTCACAAAATCCTTGCAAGCAGCAGCATGAGGCAGAGAGAGGCAGATGAAGCTTTTACAAATGAGCAGAAGAAAAACAAAGGCCATCCTGGGCTTGAGACTGCACACAAGGTAAGACAGAGCACAGGGTTTTTCACAGTGCTGTGGGCCTGGCCTCAGCTCCCTGGGGAAGGCTCCACCTGGACCTGGATCTGATATATGAGTTGCTCCCTGGGATGTTTCTTAGCCACCTCCCCACTGCCTGGGATGGTGCTAGGCCCTCCGTCTGTGACCAGCCGGGCCTAGAAGTTGCCTTCCTCTCTACACACAACTTCCCCACTGGCCTCCGGGTGGAAGCAGCATCATGTCACAGGATGATGAGAGTTTAGTGAACTAAGAGCCAGGGGAGAAGTAGAAGATGGACCAGGAACCGTCCGTAAATTACCTTAACTATGAGGGAAAACGCTGGACCAATTCCAGGGCTTACAGAGAAAAAAATTTAGTTTTTTCCTGTCAGAACAAAGATAGTGGGTATTTTTCCCCTTTCAGGTCCCAAAACTGAAGAGGTTCTCTCAAAAACCAACAAATTCAAAAGCTGGGATTCTGGGAGCCAGATCTGGTATGTAAATGTCTTTTCCAACTCAAAGAAGAGACTTTGAATACTTAGCACTTTTGAACTACTGAAGGACACGGTGACCCTGCATCAAATTACATACTTGGCAGCAATAGGTGTGACCTCCATCCCGGGACCTTCTCAACCAGCCAAGCTCTGTGTTTGCCACAGCCCCACCATCCCCTGCTGAACCACATGCAGCATCTCTCATCCTCAGGTCACTGTTTCAGCTCTTGCCTTCGCCTTCTACCCTAGTGATCACGCCAAACCTTCAGAAAGAGTCAATATAAATCTGACTCTGAAGTGTGTGTCTGTGATTTTGCCAAATGGTCTGCCCTCACATTGCTGCTCTCCATCATTCACTGGTAACAAAATCCATTTCCTTAGCACATCCTGGCTACAAGTCTGCAGCTGTTCTGTTTCAGGACTGTGTGATTTGAGGAAAGAGACTCGCCACCTCTGAGCCTCTGTTTCTATAGTACTGACCCAAGGATGACATTTAATGACTAATATTAACTTTTACAACTTATGGTTTTGTGGTTTGATGGGTTTGTATCACATGGTGTCAGTGGAGGCCCTGGGACGGCTGGAAGGTCCAGAACGGCTTTTCTCATATGGCTGGCAGCTGACCTGGCTGCTGGCTGGGAGATCAGCTCTGGCTGGAAGTTCAGCTCTGGCTGGGAGTTCAGCTCTGGCTGGGAGATCAGCTCTGGCTGGGAGTTCAGCTCTGGCTGGGAGTTCAGCTCTGGCTGGGAGATCAGCTCTGGCTGGGAGTTCAGCTCTGGCTGGGAGGCTTGGTTCCCTTCACATGCCTCTCTGCATGTGGCTGCTTCCTCTTCCTCCCATGTGACAGCAAGAGCATTTCAAAAGGGAAAGGCAGAAGCTCCATCTCTCCTAAGGCCCAGCCTAAGAAGATACAAATATCTCCTCCATCAGATCTTGGTAACTGTAACAAGTGTGTATTCCAGCCCCACGGACTTAACAGCAGGACTATACCTCCTGATATGGGCACAGAGGTGTTATTGTTTGACTATGGTCTGAACGTGTCGCTCAGTGGTTCATTGGGAAAGCTTCATGCCCGGCATGGTGGTGCTTGAAGAGGTGGGGCCTAGTGCAAAACAGTTATGTCATGGGGTTCTTACCCCTAATAATGCTGGTCTTAGGAGTGACTTCACTCTCATAAGAGCCAGTATTTATAAAGCAGGGCCATCCAGTATGCTTGGCTCCTTCAGTACATGGCCAGGGCCCTTTCTGTTTCTCTGCCATGTTGTAAAAGACCAGAGGACTCTCACCAAGATACTATAGTCATATTGTTGGCATCCTCCAGCCACTGGAATCCATCCAAATAAGCCTCTTTATAAAGTACCACATTCCAGTATTCTGTTACAGCAACACAAAATGGACTAATATACAAATTCTCCTCACAACATAAGTATAGAAGGTGGAGGACAATTTTGCAACTGCTTTGGAAACACAGTTTTCTGCCGCGCTTAATACGCAAGCAACCCTCACCAGTATTAGCTTAATATAAGTTTCATTCATTCATTCCACACACACTATGGAGTACTTGTACGCCAGACTTTAAACTAAGTACTGAGGGATTGGAGATGGTTGAAACCATCAAGGAACTGACAGAGCTGGGTGGGAAATAGGCCAGCAATGCAGGTATTACAGGATAACATGGTAACTGCCTTGTAAGGGAAATGGCAACTGTCCCTACACTGGGCCAGTGGAAATTCACCTGGGAATTCTGCTGGCTCTTCTGGGAAAGGAAAGCTGTTTGTCACATGGATGTTAGGGTTAGGATGCCTGGAGCTGCAGATTTGCCATCACACTGGATCTGCCAGCACCCAACTTGTGTGATCTGGGGAGGGCTTGCCTGCAGGTAGAACCAACACAGAAAGGAACAGAGCCACAGCATGGAGGTGGCACTCACTATCACACGTTTGGGGCTTCTGAGTCCCACTGTACCTGAACTTTACCTTTGCAATTTTTGGTTCTATATGGTAAGTGAGTTTCCCTTTTGGCTGAGGTAATATGAAGCAGTGTTTGCATCACTTTTTACCACAAAGAATCAAACAGTCTGTTATTAAAGGCCGCAAGGTCTAATGAAGGACCCCCGCATGCAGTCAAATAATTACATTTCAGTGTTGTAGAGGATCATAAGACAGAGATGTGCAAGGGGTGTATTAGCGAGAGAAGTATTGTGTTAGTCTCCTCAGAGGCAATTAAAGCTCTAGAATGCTTCCCCCACATACCTATCACAGAGCTGATCATATTAACAGAGGTAATACGTACTGGTAGAAGTGCTCAAGTCTTAGTTAATCTAGTAAGAACCAAATCATACCCTCTTCTTAATTCCTAAATTCAAGAGTTTCCAAATTGGCTGCACTGGTGTCCATGCAACAGAGACAGAATCTCCTTAGCAAAGACAGAGCCTTTTAATAGACCTCCAGAGGTTAATGGGCCTGACATATCTCTGACATTTATTGGATTTTACGAGCTGGTGGATCTGACTCTGAAAGCCGATCAGATGTTCCAAATTGGTGGCCCCTTTGGGGTGCTGTCTTCGAATAGTGCATTAATGAGGTGACCTTGAATGTCTGAGTCCAGAAAGAACAGAGAGAGGATGTCAGAATTGTAGAAATTGCTGAACTGATCAAGGTCTACACAGCGCCCTCAGGGTCCCTTCTAGTCTGAGAGACTCTGCCCATACATTCTGTAATTGCACATTCTCTCCACCTTCCCCTGTCAGAACAGTTACAAGCATAAATCTCATTTTTTGAAATTCCTTCACTCATTCAATAAACATTTGTGAAAAAGTGTGGTTATCATGTCACTGAAAAAATGAACATTTCCTGGCATAGGGAACTCAGAGAAGATGGTGACGTGGCCCTATCCTGTATGCCAGCTTAGAGTTTGTGGGGAAATTTTGCAGGCACCCACCCCACTTCTACTTATGGCCCATCATAAGGCAGACAGAGAGGACCTTCAGAGAGCAAAGGCAGGAGGGATGAAAGCAAGCTGGGGCATTAGGAAAACCTTCCAAAGTAGAAGGCATTTTAGTTGGGTTCTGTAGTAGTTGACCAGACAGAGAAATAGAAAGGGACATCCAGATGGGACATTTAGCATGTGCAACATATACAAATACCCAAAGATGCTGCTGTTGGGGGGATGCTAAGTAAACATGCCATAAAGAAAAACCTAAGGGCTGGGAAAAATGAGAGAATTATACTTTTAGCACACTACTGGTAGGAATGGAGCTTTTTAGAAAGTAATTCAGCAATATCTGTTCAAATTTAAATTATACATGAAATTTGATCCTGAGGTTCGAACTTTGGGACTCAGGGCTATAGACACTAAAACAAGTATACTCTTTTATGCTA
Source organism: Chinchilla lanigera (assembly GCF_000276665.1). Lineage (NCBI taxonomy): Eukaryota > Metazoa > Chordata > Mammalia > Rodentia > Chinchillidae > Chinchilla > Chinchilla lanigera. The sequence goes on along the minus strand of NW_004955408.1, from coordinate 26,283,076 downwards.
GTATCAAAAGCTATATTACACTGATATTTATTGTACTATTATAGATGAATAAAAAAGAAGCTACCCAGATATGTATTATAAATTACCAGTTAAATAAATTGTGGAATTCCTTACAGCTATTTAAAAGACTAAGAGAACTCTCTAACCCCTGGCCTGAAAGATTAAGCCTGTGTGATATTGGGAAATAAATATTGGATTTTCATCCCCTTGGTCCTCCTCCCCATTTCTTGGCACAGAACTGAAAATCCTTGGAATCTTCAATGTCATACTGTAATTTTTGTATGCTAATGAAATGACTGGGAACTGGAAACTCCAGGTAGCTTCAGGATGGGGGTTACTAGAAATACAAAAAGCAGGATTAGAGAGTGGAGCAAAAAGGTCCAGAGGTTAAACTGATCACCAGTGGCCAATGATTTAATCAGTCATGCCTCCTAATGAAGCGTCCATAAAGCTCCAGGAAGAACAGGGTTCTGAGACCTCGTCAATGGCCAAAACGTGGAGGATCCCAGAGGGTCAGATATCTGGAGAGGCACAGAAACTCCCCGCCCTTCCTACATTTCTCCCCCTGTTCATTTTTCATCTGGTGTTCATCACCATCTTTAGCTATACCCTTTAAGTAAGCATTTATCTGAGTTCTATGAGCTGCTATAGCACATTAGTCAGCCTGAGGAGAGGGTTGTGGGAACTCTGATTTGTACCTGGTTTGTCAGAAATAAATAAAACAATCTGGCACCTGTAACTGACATCTGAAGAAGGGAGCCTCAGCCTTCAACTTGTGGGAGGTGACACAGGTAGCCAGTGTCAGAACTGAGTTGGATTAGAGAAAACCTAGCTGGTATCTGCTGCAGAATTTGATGCTTGCTTACAGGCAGAAGAAATCCCTTCACTTTTGGGGGGTCACAGGAGTCTTCTGTGTTGATTGTTACTGAGGGAGAGTATAGGAGAAACTAAGTTTATTTTTTCATATCTCATCATAGAAGCCCTCTTCTCCAATATAATAGGGCTTTTGGGAGGTAACTGGATCATGGGTGTCTGATACTGGATTAAATCCACTGATGGGTTTATAGCTGGGCGTGATACAGGGAGGTGAAGCCTGGTGGGAAGAGGTGGGTCACTAGGCATGGCCCAGAGTGAAATATATCCCTCCTCCTGCCTTGATCCTGCTTACCATGCCATGGACGGTTCCTCCTGTGCCCAGGCCCTCTGCCATGCCATCCTGCCTTGGAGCCAGCTGACTATGGATTTAAACCTCTGCAATCTGTGAGGCTTAAACCCCTCTTCCTTCAACCTATGAGTATCAGGTATCTTGTCAAAGCAGCAAGAAAGTAACTAAAACGGCCTGCTTCTTTCCACGGGTCTTTCTCTGCTAAGCAGAATTTCATGTTGCTTTTCTTTCACAAACAATATAGCACTTACATTTTTTAATTCTGCTCTTTAAAGTGAGATGTGAATTTAGAGGCAGAAAATTTGCCTTTGCTTACATCTGGCAGATATTTCCTAAGCATTTGACTTAGTTTTTATTGAAACAAGCTGTTCTTCCTCTTATACTCTAAATTGAATTGATTTATAAAAAATATTTGATGAACGTAAAATTGCGTGTACAATGGTACAAACAGGTTTAAGGATCAACACAACCTGACTCTTAAAGGAATGAAGCTGTACAACAATCTGAATACAGGATACTTCTAGGTTCTTATGGTTTCCGTCCTTTTGTTAAATTGCAAAATATTTCCACAATATTCCGCCATTCTAGTATGCACATTCTTTTTGGGTGTGACTTTGCTTCTCCTTCTATCAAGAGGTAGAGCCTATTTCCCCATCCCTGAAAGCCAGAATGATTTTGTGACATGCTTTGGTCAAAGGAATATAACAGAAGTAATGTTAGGCTAGGTCTCAGAGGACATTGCAGCTTTCTGGATTTGGGTCCTCTTGTAAGACTGCCCTGAGGCCACCATGGGAGGAAGGTGACTTAGCCTACTGAAGGATGAATGAAAGGCAATGGGAAGTAAAACTCAAGTGCCCCAGTTCACAGCTAGCACCAGCTGCCAGATGGACGAGTGAGACTACCTTGGATTTTCCAAACCAGGTGACTCTCCAGCTCAATGACCCTGGGAGACAGCATAGTCAAAACCTGAAACCCATAGATATTCAGGTGGAATAACAGATCAGCATTGCTCCAAGCCATGAAAGCGTGGAATGGTTTGTTACAATGCAAAAGAAAGCTAGACTATCCCAGATCTTTACTTTTGTCTTAACAGAAAGATGCTACATATAGCAAACGTTTTCTACGCATTTAACATAGTTTTCATAGAAACAAGATGTTTTCCTTTTTAATAATCATTTAATTGCACTGATTTATAAAATATTTCATGAAATTATAGTTATAGTCAGAAGTTATAAATACATACAAGAGCCAATGCGACCTGATGTTTATAAGCTCAAGAAGTTACGAGGAGGTAGCAGAAGCATGCAGACATAGCAGCAAGAGGTCTCTTGGCCAAGAGCATACCAGCATAGCACAGGCACCCAGAAGCACATTCAAAAGACCAAAAGAGCAAAGAACAGAGGCAAATTCAGCAGTTTTCTATGATAGAAATTGGGAAAGGGAATATTTTCCCTATTGTTAAATAGAAACAGCAACTACAGAGAAAATGTTATGGTGTGACCTGATTTACAAAAGTGAATACAACATCTTCATACATATTAGTATGAGAATGAGAAGGATCTGGAAGGTTACCTACCAAACTATTGTCATTCTTAACTCATGGGATAAGAGGAGGCACAAAGAAGGAAATGGGGAGTGGGGAGAAGATGCTATAGCAGAATGGAAAATGTACATGGTATTGAGCAAAAGTGAATGCATACTGGGATCGTAAATGCAAACACATCTACAATACAACTACCAATGTGTACAACTCAAATATGAACACTGAAGGTAAAGTAGAAAAATGAAGGATGATGGGATTGTGAAGAGTTATCAGCTTGGATTTCTCCTACCGAGTTAAGGATTTTACATTAAAGACAAGAGAAGACTAAAGCTATATCGTACCATAGTAGGAACATATTATTACAATCCACTGGAAGCAATTTCCCTCTGCTCTGTTATTTGCATATTTATTCACTTATGTATGTTGTTATATGCAACACTTTTTACCTGAATTTATTTGCATATATTTCTACATTTTGTGATATAATGGTAAGGTGATTCAGGGTAAGGTTGTCTTGTGTAACTGGATATCTTCAAAGTGCCTGTTTACAATCACTGGCCACCAGATGTTAGGTGAAAGGAGGGAAAAGGCTCACCCTAATGTAAATTGGCTAGAGGAGAGGTTTAGGAGGCAGGCAGACTCGTTCTTCATTCTTCCTAAAGCCGTGAGTGCATTAATTAGGGACCAGCAAATGGTAGCAGAGTCAGGCTCTAACCTATTCAAACAATGAGAAAATACATTCTTTCACAGATGTGGAGGGTAGCAACAGTTCCAAGCATCTTACCGAGACTCAGAATACTCCAAGGAAAATAAGAAATGGTTCTTAGGCACAAGGGAATCTTTCTCCAAAAGCCCTCACCAAACATATCTCCCCTATATCTCATTGGCCATATTTGAGTCATATACCAGAGCATAGACCAATCACTGGTATGTAGGAGAGGGTCAGCATGATTGGCCTAGACCATTCATGGATCAATACACAATCCTGTTTGCACATAATTGGCAGACTGTTTCATTACATGGAAATACCAGAGAATTTTTTAAGTTTTTATTTTTATTGGTACATATTTGCAGTATATAATGTTTATGTTCCTTGTGGGGAGTTGGTACATGTACATAACACATCCTAATTTCTACTTTCATATCCCATCCCTTCCTTCCCTCCCCAACCCCTCCATTCCTTGACCCTGTGCCTATTTGAAAAACATCTCCCCACTTCCTATTATCTATTATTCTTTAAATTTTGGGCTTCTCATATAAGAGAAACCACACAACATTTAAACTTATGTATCTTATTTATTTCACTTAACATCATGGTCTCAAGGTGCATTCATTTTCCTATGAATGACTCAAGTTTATCTCTCTTTATGGTACTCTATTGTGTATACATACTATGTTTTCTTTATTCATTTATATCTAACATATAGGCTGCTTTCAAGATTTAGCTATATTAAATTGTGCTATTATAGACATGCATATGCATGTATCACTGTAATATGATGTCTTCATCTCTTTTAGGAAAATACATAGATTTTTACACCTAAAGTGTCTATGCAATGTCCAACCAGAAAAGTGCTCGACTAAATAGCTTTGGAAGTCACACCGAGGTCAAATTGATATAAAAGTGTCTAAGTACTCACTATCCATTTTTGTCATTATCGCATTTGCATCAGTAGCAAATAGTTTTCAGAAAAGCATTGCTTAATGGGCCACTTTTTGAGTAAGACTAGCATGGGTTCTTCCTAGACCTCAGAGATGGTCAGCTCCCTTTGACATGTGTGGAGCTGGATGGCAGAGACCTTAGATAATCAGGGATATGTTGAAAAAGACGCCGAGGTAAAAGGAATTTAGCTAAGCCACCCATAGCACTCATTACACTACACTTACACAGTTGCTGTGGGGTGCGATCAGCTGAGAACAGGTCACTTTCCATACACAACTCTAAGCACAACTCCACAATTCCACTAAAATAGTGTCCTCACTGCATACAGCTGCCTTGTCCTTCTCTTGAAAAGGATGAGTTAAGACTCTCATTCCCAAAAGACATCCAAGACTAGAAGCAAAGAGTCATAGATGTTGTGGAAGGAAGATTACTTAGGGTACCTGGCCTGCACCAGTTAGGGTGGCTTTGTTACACTACAATAAAAACTGATTCCAAACTTGGTGTGGTGGCGCATGTAATGTGCATTCTGAGGCAGAGGCAGTTGGGTCACAAGTTTGAGCCCAGGTTGAACAATTAATGGGATGCTATCTCAAAAATAAAAAGTAAAAAAAGGGTTGGGGGTGTAGCTCAGTGCAAAAGCACTGGGTTCAATTCTCAGTACCAAAGCATTTTTTAAAAAGACTCCAAATATTCAGTGTCTTACTACAATAGTAAATTTCCTGGCCATGCTGTAGGTCTAGTATGATTTACCGCTGGCTATATTTCACATCTATTTTACCCAGGGACCTAGGATAATGGAGAGCCTTTTAGAACAGTGTTAATTTTGTGGGAAAGAGAACAAATATATAGGGAACTCCAGTGTAATTCTTAAAGCTTTAGCCATAAGTAACACCTCCAATCTTCTCCCATTTCATCAGACACACACTTGACCAAGTCTGAAATTAATGGAGCAGAGTACAGTCCCTCACAGAAGAAGGAAGGAACATTTCTGAACAATATACTCCCTTGTGACCCCACTTTCCTGAGCCAGAACACCACTTTTGTAGAGAATGATTCCCTCCTCATATCATCTGCACTAGAAAGCCTTTCCTGGATGTTTTGCTGTGACTCCTCACATGTCTTAAGGTAAGTTTTCCCTGCTAAATGCATATGGAAGTGGGAAGTAAGGGAGAGGCAATGTGACCTTTCTGTATTCTATATACTCTGTGAGGTACCTTCTAATTCCCTGAAAGTGGACACAACTTTATAGCAGAGGAAAACAGGACTGAGAAACAAGAAACAACTTGCCCTAACTCCAAAAGCTAGAAAAGATAATAGTAATAATTATTTGTAGAGTTGTCAGTCTCATTAAAATGACTGGTTTTTATTGAGAGTTACTATATGCTTTGTAGTATTGTATACTGGTTGAGCATCCTTAACTTGAAAATCAGAAATCCAAAATGCACCCAAACTCAAACTCTTTAGAGCACCAATATGATACTACGAGTAGAAATTTACACACAATGAAACCTTTTCTAGTGTACAAAGTTAATAAATATAGCATGTAAAATGACCTTCAGGCTATGTGTACAAGGTATTTATGAAACATAAGTGAATTTTACGTTTAAACTTCAGTCTTATCTCAAGATATTTCACTGTGCATATACAAATATTCCAAAGTCTGAAGAAATCTGAGATATGAAACATTTTTGGTCCCAAACATTTTGCATGAGGGATATTCAACCTACAGTTTCCTTAGTGTTGTAGTCAGGGGTTTACTAGGGAATGAATTTAATACAGGATGTGTAATTTATAGGATTATTTTATAATATTTACCTAAAGAGTCAAATGCAAAAGAGTGTGGGAGATCTGTCCACACACTGTTCACATTCTGACCCAACGAATCCATATGAGGGCCTGGATCCCAAGGTAATATCCTGCACAAGTCCAGCTGAAGAGACCTAGCACAGGTGCACAGTAGGATACAGTTATGTAACCATAACCTAGCACAGGTAAACACACATGTGCTGGTTATGGCACTATGTAAGAATGTAAATATGAGATAACAACCTGTATAAGAATTATACAGTGAAGATACTGGCTGCTCTGACTCTTGCACTCTTGCACTACTGTGCTCTGCTCTGCTCATGCTGCCTGCTGTTGCTGTTTATGTCTTGCACATATGCGCTCTTTAACCTTGGGACCTCACCTACAAAAATCTCTCTTGGGTCCACTGAGTGGGCTGACACCATGACAATGTCACCCACAAGTCCAGCTGGAGGCCTAGAGGAATATCTTATGCAAGTCTATATCAAGAATCTACACTGGGAAGACCCAAAGGTCAGTGGTGGAAGCTGGGAAGTCTGTGTGAGTAGGATGAAGGATCTGTGCTAGCAGGCCAAGGAATCTGCATTGGAAGCAGGAAGCGATGCTTAAGGTAAGGACCAGAGCTCCCCGAAAAAGAACTGCAGCCATCCTAAATGACAGCAAGGATCTGAGCTTCTCTGATAATGAGAACACCTGAATTCTATCAGGAAAATTAGTATGACAAGCTTCTCCAAGAGAATCAAGAGCACAACATCTTCCCCTCCAGTTCTCCTTTTATGCTGTTGGCAACAATTCTCAGTTAGGAGCTCCACGCTCAGCACCATGCTGACTCAGTTCAGCTGGCTGTTACAAGTTGTCCATTAGTTAATCCACCACACTTAGTAATCTCATTCAAATTTCACAACAATCCTCTGGCGGCAGAAGTACTATCATTTTATTTATTCTATAGGTGAAGAAGTACCAGTTTAGAAAGAAAAAGGACTAGAGTCCAAAATAGAATCCAGATCTGCCAAAGTCCAAGTTCATCCTCTAAGCCTCAGAGCACACCATCTCTCAAGGGTTCCAAAACCTGGTGAGGGCATCAAACCCTTCCACATATGATCCAGGAAGGAATGGGGAAGGGCCTCTCCTAAAAGGTATGACTGATGGGAACAGGAACACAAGGTCGGGTAGGTCCCTATGACCTATGTATTATCTAAAGTTTTGGTCCCTAACCCACAGCACTACTGGGAAGTAATGGAACCTTTGGGAAGTGGGGCCCCGTGGGAATTCTTTAGGTCATTTAGTGTGTGTGCTTAAAGAAGACTGCCAGATCCTGGTCCTTTTCCCTTTCTCCTTTGATTCCTAGCCATGTGGTGAGTGGTTTTGCTCTACCACACACTCCTGCTATGGCCATGTGGCACTCTTAGAGACCAAAGAGATCTAAAAGCAATAGGTCCACCTGGGATTGAACTGGAACCCTTTAAAACTATGAGCCAAAATAAACCTTTTGTCTTTACAAGTTGATTGTCTGAGGTATTCATTTTGGTGACAGAAAGCTAAGATATATACGGTACACAGAGATCAGAGGGCACCAGGTAGGAGATGAGAAAATTTGCCTAGAAATCATGGTGGTTATTTGGTGATTTGTTTGGGATTGCTCATTTTGGAGGAATTGGCCTCATGAGTCTGCATGGGGGGCAAAGACTACCTTCCAAGGGTGAAATTCACTTCTCAGTCTCCCTGGTAACAAGAGAGTTGGCATATGAGCTAGGCTACTCCTATCAGACATGGCCTTCTCAGGATACTGACATAGGCACCAATGAAACAGAGATACAGGGACTGCATGGGATCCCTGTTGGCAAGCACGCCTGCTATGACCTGTACCAGATTTCCATGGGCGGTGTCAGTCCCTGGATTGAGGGTCCAGCCTCGGCACTGCTGCTTGTAGTGCTTCTGCCCACTGGAAGACTAGCTCTGAGATGTGTGTGGTTTAGAAAGTTGTTCCTGCCTGTGTGATTTCCAAGGCTTGCCTTCTGGTCCTCCTTCCAAAATCTAGAGGCTTCACAATAAGCCTTTTTTGTTTGTTTGTTTGTTTGTTTGTTTTCCTGTACCAGGAATCGAACTCACGATCTTGCGCTTGCCAGGCAGGCACTTTGCCGCTGAGCTAAATCCCCAGCCCCCTACAATAAGCCATCTTTAAGAAATCATTTTTGCTTTAACTGGCCAGGTTTGGCTCCTATGCACAATCTGCCCTGCATAGCTGCAAGTTTCGCCAACAGTATAGATTCAACCAACAGTAGATCAAAACCATTTGGAAAAAAAATTGCTTCTTTTTAAAATTTTTATTTTTTAATTTATTTTTAAATTGCTTCTATATTAAATAGGTACAAATTTTTTTCCTTGCTGTTATTCCCTACATACTACAATATAACAGCTATTTATACAGTGTTGGCATTGAATTAGTTATTACAAGTAATCTAGACATGATTTGATTTAAAATATAGAGGAGAATCCTTAAGATTATATGCAAATAATATGTCTTTTTACAAAAGGGACTTGAGGATCCAGGGACTCAGGTATCTGCAAGGGAGGCTTAGAACCAGTGTCCTGAAGATACGAAGACATGGCCCTGCATGAGAATTCCAGTTGAGGACAGAGAATACAGAGCAGCCAGGAACACAAGAAGCTGAGACTGGTGAGATTTTCTAGAGGCCCCTTGACTTGTCTCTGGCTGCAGGGTGCCCTAGAGACTGATAAGGACCATGAGTGGTTGATACATTGTGTCAACTTGAGAAGTCTAGAAGTTTAATTAAGTGACTCAACAGGTAGCCAGGGTCCTCACTTTGTAAACATCCTGAGCCTGTGCAAGAGGAGGGCATGGAGATGGAGTGAGTGTTGCACCCACTCTGGGGTTGCTTACAATATGAGGGAGAAAAAGAGGCCTGTCCCTCCCCTCCCTTTTTGTGCTCTTGTTGCTTTTTGCTGTCTTTTGCCTCCTTGAACTGTTGCCCTGTGCTGTGCCACCCTGCCTCGGAGCCAGCTGATCACAGACTGAAACCTCCACAAACTGTGAGCTAAATAAACTTCTCCTTCCTTAATTTTGGGTGTCGGTTATTTTGTCCTAGCAACCAGCAATGAGAGAAAAGTAACTAAGACAGCTGAGATCAGGAGATAAACACTGAATATTCTGCTAAACTAGGCAGCTGAGGGTTTCCTTGTACATGTTCACAAGGTAAACAATCTCTTTTGTGCAGCAGCAGGGTGGGTTGGGGGTGTTTTATCAGTTACCATCAAAACATTAATAATTACAATTCAGAGACAAAATCTAAGCACTTGTGGTTAGTCGAAGAAGGGAAAGAATTCGAAAATTTGGAACAATGGTACTTCTCTGGCACAAAGAAAAAGGTAGATAAATTACCTACTCCACCTGCTGGTCCTAGGGCTGAGGGACTGTCTCAGCGATAAACTGGACACCTGGGTTAAACTGAGCATGGGCCTTTCCTAAGAGGAGGGCAGAGTTGTCCTGGGTACCCAGAGTCACCAGTCCCCCCTGGCTACAGTCAGCACATGCCACAAAGTCAGGCTTTCACAAAGCCTAAGGCTTTAAAAACACAGGGGCTGGTGAATTCCAGACATTCTGAGCAGCCACATGGTCTGGATGCCTTGTGTTCCAGCTAGGAAAACCCTCTGAAGGCTCTCCTGGAATTCTGATTATTTGTCTGTAGGTTGTTTTGAGATCTTTCAGTAGGAGAATTGGGGTCTTAATTCAGAGAAGCCATGCATACACATTGCAAATACCAGCGAGCAAAAAGCACATTGTTGATATGCCAAGAGAGAGGCAGGCTCCCACGTGCAAATCTTCAGTTCTAAATTTACAAGCTCAGGCAACTTTTGGACTTCATGTCCTCCTACAAAGCTGAGGTTGGAAGTCCCAGCTAGAGGAAGGAGGCTGCTTTTCTGTTTTGCAGTGAGGTGTTGGAAAATGGATGGGTCTGCTGTTTGCACAACTCTGAATAGACGAAAAGCTATTCGCATGTACATTTTAGAAGAGGGAATCATATGCTATGTGAGCAATATTTCAACAAAGCTATGCTCTCACTCCATGGAAGGGACATGGAGACTGCAGAGTAGCTTGAACCTCTGCTCTTCCCAACCTGCTGTGGGACTTGAGACTTTCCTCTTTTCTTCTTTCTTTTTTTTTTTTTTTTTTCTTTTTTCAAGACATGATCTCACTGCGTAGCAGGGGCTGGGCTCAAACTGCGGCAATCCTCCTGTCTCAGCCTCCCTGAGTGCTGGGAGTACAGCTGTGCACTACCACACCTTTAGAAAGAGCCCTTTTCTTTAATGTCTAAAGTGACACAACATATTACATCACAATAATGTCAAGGAACTCATACAAGGGAGACATGAGACCCCAGTAAATGCATTGCCTTATCAAGTTCCTTTTGCATATCAGACATATCAAACCATTTCTGCCTTGAAGGAGGAAGCAGCTTAGGACGGGAGGCAGAGACCAGCACTGTAGTATCGTCAGTGCTGTGATGCAAGGAATAAACAATGTAGTGGAACCAGAATAGGAAGGTCAGAGGCTGGAGGGCTCATGAGGGACAGGTGCCATTCCTTGGATACAGCTTCCCTGGCCATCCCAAACCCCCATAAGCCGATTTCTGTCTGTCCCACCACCCCTCGGTTTTCTTCACAGCCCCCATCTGTGCTCTCATCTAATTACTTGGGGACTTCCTTACTGCCTGTGTCCTCTTCAGGAGACTGCAGCTTCGTGAGAGCAGACAGTTTGTCTGGTCACTCCTGTGTTCCTGCGATCAGCACAGTGTTCTGTACTGACAAACACTCCGTAAGTGTTTGCTAAATGAAATAAAACATCAAGATGAGGCTTGGAGGTAAGTGGAAACTGGCCAGGTGAAGAGGCCAGAAAGAGCACTGCAGGCCAAGAGCACAGCAACCAATGCACTGCCACTGCCACTGCCACTCTGAACTGCATGCAGAGAGAAGGGACAAAAGAGAGACATGGCAGGGAGGAAGATGGAGACACAGGGCGGGGCAGCCATGAGACTTGGCTCCCGTTCTGGACTCTAAACACTACAGAGTTTCTCCTGTCTATTGGCTCCAGTGTGTGACAAGCCCTCACAGATCTGGGTAGGCATGCTGAGTGCAGTTGGCGAGTTTCTATAGCAACTGTCACCATGGCACCGGAGGCCTAGCTCCAACTTCCGGCTCTACTGAGCCCCTGAGCTGCTGTCCTCCACCCCCTCCCCAGCATCCTTCATCTCATGAGGTAGAAAAAAGACAAGGCTGGCATCCACACAGGGAGTGTGGCTGGGGCCCTGTGAGGAGGGCTGTGACTGGGATGCAGGGCACAGAGGGACAAGATCAAATACTTCATGTGCCACAATAGTGGCACCTGCCAAGGTGGACACAAACAGACTGAACGTATTCAGGAGTAACTTCAGTTCACATTGTGTTGCATTGTTCAGAGGGGGTGAGATGGTGTGGGTTGCTCAGAATGGCTGGGAGGAGGTAGGTTTGAATCTGTACCAAGCACTGGAGCAGACAGACCTCCGTTGTGAGCTGGCCGGAAGCTGTACGGAGCTTCACGCTGTATAGGAGGTCTGGATAAAGAGAACCTGAACTTCTGTGGCTCCCAGACCTGGGCCTCTCTGAGCCTCTTTTGTTCTGTAAAGTGGGGCAAGGGGGTGGAGAGCATTGATGCTATCAATACTCTTCAGAAGTCAGAGAAATAAGCACAGGACCTTGGACCTGGTAGATGTTCGATACAGAGTGAGGGCTGGGATGTGGAACAGTAATAAAACACTTGCCTAGCATGCACAGGGCTGTCAGTTCAATCCCTAGCATTGCAAAAATAATTACAGGCAATTACCAAACAGTGTAAGAAGCAGTGTCGCCTCTCCGTCAAAAAGGCCACAAGTCCCAGTTCCCTTTGCTCCGTGCTGCTCCACCTTCTGTGTAAACCTAATTCTGTTGTGTCAGCTTCACATCTGTCTCCTTTGTCATGGCCCAGCTCTCCCCTTGGAGGCCAGGGACAGGAAGGGCTGGGGCGAGGCTGCAGAGGCATGCTGAGGCACAGATCTGAGTTCTATTCCAGCCACTGTGACTTGCTGCCCTTGTGACCCTGGGCAAGTTACGTTCCCTCTGAGCCCTAGTTAATAACCGCCTGCCTCCCTTGAGATCCTTTGGTTGCAAGAATTTGAAAACCCAACCAGGTTGTTTAAGCCCAGAGGAGGACTAGAGTAAGGGTGGCTAGATGTAGCAAATAATAGTACAACATGCTTATTTAAATATGAATTTCAGATAAATAACTAATATTCTTTTTACTACAGATATGTCCCCAGTATTGCATGGGCATACTTGTACTAAAAAATATCGTTAATCAGAAATTCAAATTTAACCAGGCAAACTCTATTTTCCATGGCAGCCTTGGGTGATGTGGATATCTACTGATTCTTCTCTCTCCTTCCCTCTCTCCCTCTCTCACTGCCGCTCCCATAGCCTCAGGGACGTTCACTCCATAAGAGGGCAAAAATCACCCTCAGCGGTCTGTAGTCCTTAGCACTGTGATCAGTCCCTTCCTCCCTCTCTCCCCCGCCTGTCTGTGTTATACCAGGCCCCACCCCTGCTTCCGGGACAGCCTGTCTCCCCACGCAGTTGGATGTTTGTTTGCCCTTCTATGGTCTCTTCTAGGCTTTGATCCCTGTCCGGGCCCAACAACTCCTTTGCTCTGGATCTCCGCCCACTCTCAGGTCTCAGGTCTTACAGCCACCACTAACCGGGGCATCCACAACCAGCTGTCTACAAATGAGTACCCCCTGGCTCCAGACTTGTTTCCTAACCCAAGGTATAAGGAAACTGGACCAGCTCTGCTCACAAACTCAAACAACACCAAGTTTGGGCCAGAACGTTAAATCAATAGTATCCCAGAGACAGTAGCCTGATCAAAAGGAAGCTGGTACAAGTCAGCTGCTGCCCTTGCTATCAACTAGGAAAGCAGGCCCAGAATTCCAGTGCCTCTGATTTCTCCTACAGATTTAGAAATGTGGATGTTTATGTGGTAATCTCTCCATTTCGAATGGTCATCCCCCATCTATGACTTCTGGACTAGGCCAGTCTGCCTTGCAATTGAAAGCAAAGCTTTTATAGGTATTGCTGGGAACTCCCACCAGAACACCTGAGGGACTAGCAAAACCCCCATGGAGGGCATCAGTCTAACCCACCCAGCAATATGACACACAGATGCAAAATAAAGAAAAAGAGAGACAGTTCTACAGTTGAGGAGCTCCGGGGCGACCCAGTGCTCTCTGTGGAACAAAGGGCCACAAGTCCAAGAGCTCATGGCTTTTATTAGTATCAGTCAGGGAGGTGAGTGGGGCTTGTGGCAGAGGGCTAGGGAAAAGAAACTTTGCAGGCATTGGCTGTAAGGAGAAACAGCAATTTTGTACCAGGCACAGGAACCCTCCAATTAGTGGTACAAGGGGTAGCCTGCTATATGCAAGGATGACAACTTTACTGCCACAAAGGTATAATTCTTTTTGAGTCCCATGGCCTCAGGTGAGATGCTATCTCATGTCTTAGTCCTGGAATCTCACAGGCTCTTTCTGGAGCCCCATTCCATCGTCAGCAGGGGGGACAATTCTCACCCATGTGCTAAAATGAGATATGCTGGCATCTCAGCCAGACTCCATCACATTCTTTTGGCCAATTAATGTAACATGCAGTTTAATATAGCCAGTTCTGCATATCTCAGTGAATAAGATTGAAGTAAAGGTCAGGTAAATATCAAGGCAAGGGGCTTTGTTTCCCAGGACAACGCAGCTTGGCAGTCTCCCACGAGGGATTATTTAAATGGCAGGCTGTTAGCCTGGCACGGTGGTGCACACCTATAATCTCAGCACTTGCGAGGCAGAGGCAGGAGGATTACCTAAGAGTTCTAGGCCAGCTTGAGCTATATAGCAAGACCCAGTCTCAAAAACAAATCAATCAATAAATTTCAGGTTCTTTGGCCCACTCAGAATCTCTGGAATTACACACCCAGCATTCTTCATTTTAGCAGTCACCTTCACATTATGCTAATCCCCAGTAAAATATGAGAATGACAGATTCCAGATTTCCCCATTTTAATAGGGCCTTGCCCTTTACACGCACCCATTAAAATGAGAGAGAAGAAACCTTCCCTCTATTTATCTTTACCTTCCAACCCTCTGTAGCTCAAGCCATCACACCAAAGACCCAGAGCTCCATCCAGCTTGTGCCAGCCACTGTCACTGAGCCCATGACGTGTCCACAGTCTGGGGAGAGAGGTGGCCATTCCCACTTCGCAGATGAGGAAACTGAGGCTCTGAGAGAGGTGGTTTGCTCAAAACCACAAACCACTGATGGAAGGCTAGGGTTCAAGCCCCATACTGCATGACATCAGAGTTTCTCGGGGAGCTTAGAACTGAGTCAAACTCCCTCCCTGGATGGCAACAGAAGAAAGGTAATCAAAGGTGTTCTTTCCTCCTGAGATCAGCAGCTAATACTACCAGCACAGAGTGGCTGCTGATCTACAGTTGAGGAGGGTAACATGGCAGGGTCCTGAGATACAAAGGAGGGTGAGTGACTTTGTAAGAGGGGATGGCTTCTAGAGACAACAGAGATCTGAAGACATCAGCTGTGATGCCCTCACTGCCATTAGGAGCCCTGGTATCTCACAGAAACACTGATGATGGCTGCCCAGCTCTGTCCTGTACCACCCAGTTCTGATGCCCATTTCTCACCAAGTTGGGCTTAAGTAATTACCATTGCAAAGTCTTATATCATAGGAAATCTCTACAATTTAGCAATTGTGGGTCCCAGTGTTTTGCTGTGGTTTCCGTCTCTTTGGCTACATTTAGCTCAGTCCTTTCATAAGCATATGATCTGGCCATGGTTTAGTGAGCTGCTGATTCCCAGTGATCTTGTATTGAGTACCTACTGAATGCTCTGCACTCTGTTAGGCACGGATGACTGGTATTTGGTGTGCACTTATCTAAGAGAACAGAGAAGACCTACTGCACCCCAAAGTGCTATAGGAATAGAGCCATGCTGTTTGGATCTTGAATGTCATCCAGTGGCTGGCTCCCAACCTTTGGCACTTTTGGGAGATGGTGGAAACTTCAAGAGGAGGGCCTAGTAATATGTCTTCCCTGGGTCATTTGAGGAGTTCCCTTGAAGGTGATACTGGGAACCCAGCCCTTTCCTGCCTCTCTCTTTTCTCCCTGGCTCCATGATGTGAATAGGCCTCCTCTGCGACATGATATCGCCGTGATGTGCTGCGTCCCGACCACCCCAAAGCTAGAGAGTTGGCTGACCATGCACTGAAGCATCCAGAACCGTGAGCCAGAATAACTCTTTCCTCATTTCCTCTTTCCTTGAGTACTTTGTCCCACTAATGGAAATCTGCTAACACATGCAGGGATAGAGGTGACCATCACTAGGGAGAATTCTGGACAAACTTTGTGAAGGAGGTAGTGCTGGATGGGTTGGGAAAGGTAAATCAGAGCTGAGCCACATGGAAAGAAATCATCTAGGGCATTCTCTGTGGCATAAATTGAAGATAAGGAATGGAGCTGGTTCTGCTCCTACTGATTCTGTTCCTTACCACTTCCTGTCTGAGCCTAAGCCCTAGCACTTCTCAAACCTCAGTCTTTCACATAAACCCTTCCCCTGTTCTCCATGTTCACATACTACCTGTGCTCTTACTTGTCTCTCATTTTTCTTTAAGTGAACGCATTGGTTTTTGTTGGAAAATTTTATGTGAAGAACCTCTCTCCCACCACAATAGTTGGAAAATAGGCTGCACTTGCCATATGTAGATGGTCCTCATAAAAATAAGAACACTGAAAGCACAGACATTGAGTCAGGGTCTGCTTCTCGGAGAAGATGCTTAGACTATCACTTGGTGCCTTCACTAAAAAGAATCACCAGCATTAGGTACTAGGGACACCCACTAACAAGCCTAAGCCTCTCTTGGTGCAATTAGGATTAAGAGAGTACTCAAATAAGACAAATGACTTCTGTGATGTTTTACCTGTGTCCCTGTAAAGGAATCATAGAACACAGAGTTAATAGCAACTCTCCTTATTTTGGGAAACTGAGTTCTAGCCAAAACTGGAGGCCAAACTCCACACCTATGTGTGCCCCCATGGTTCTCTTACCCTGTTGCTTTACAACTGTGCTCTTTGGGGACCTTTAGCTCTGTGACTATACCTGGGGACTACTGCAGCAGGTGAGCGCTTAGCATAATAATAGTAACAGAACCACAGCAGTGACTACCAACCACCGAGAGAGCTCACACATGCACAGAGTTTTACTAAATGCCAGGCACTCTTCTAAGTATTTACCTATATTAAATTATTTAATCTTCACAAAATATCTTTGACAATGGTGCCATTGTTATTCCCATTTTACACATGAGAAAACTGAGGCCCACCATAATTAAATGAGTAAGTCTACCTGTGGTGGATTGACAACTGTGGTCAACTTATAATACCCAGCTGAACTGAGTCAGCATGGTGTTGGGTGTGGGAGGCCCACCTGAGGATTGTTACCAGCAGCATAAGAGGCAGAACTGGAGAAGAAGTGAGGCTTTTGGGAGCTGGTAGAAGCTGTTGGGAGCTGTTGGGAGCTGTTGAGAAGCTGGAAGGAGCTGTCGGTTCTTTTGGAGAAGCTTGTCATGCTGGCTTTCCTGATGAATTCGGTTGTTCCCATTGTCCAAGGAGCTCAGGACCTTGTTGTTACTGAGAATGGCTTCAGTTCACTTTGGGGGAGCTCTGGTCCTCACTCAGATCATCACTTCCTGACTCTGGAGGGGAACACGGTGCACTATTCAGTCTCTTGAAGAAGTTGTCTTGTTGGCTTTCCTGATGAGAACTTGGTTTTCTTCACCATCAGAGGAGCTCAGGACCTCACTGTTGCTGAGGATGGCTATGGTACATTTTGGGGAAGATCTGGTTCTTATTTTGGGCATCACTTCCTGGCTCCAGTGTAGATCCCTCAGCCTGCTAGCACAGATCCTTCATCCTGCTAGCACAGACTTTCTATATTTCACTGCTGACCTTTGGGCTTTCCAGCACAGATCTGTGAAACAGGCCTGCATATAATATTTTTATGGGCTCTAGGCCTCCATTTGGACTTCTGGGAGGTATTGTTATGGGCTCTAGGTCTTCAGCTGGACATTATCAGAGGATCCAGGCCCTCAGCTCGATTCTTTGGTCTCTAGTGTGTGGACAGATTTCCTGCACTCTCTTGTATATGATTCTTTGGGTGACTATTATAAATAATCTTATAAAATATGTGTCCTGTATTATATTGTCTCCCCTTGCAAAAAACCCCCAATCACAACACTATCCTTTATATATAATAGATTCCCATACATAATCTCTTTTACTTACTCACTTTTTTCATTCAAATATTTATTCAATAGATCATGCATTGAGTATTGTCTGTTTTCTTTGACTTTCATCAAAATAACATTTCTTTTTAAAATGAAACAAAGTCCCCGCTAAGTCTGCTTCCTGCATGCTCTGAGTTGTCTCACTCTGTGCCCTGCATCCCCAGGTTGCCCTCTACAGACTTCACCACGGTACAAAGGGGATCCAGGCACTCAGCTCTCGGGCTTCCACGATTGTTGGCCACCGCTGCTGATCGTCAGATCCTTCTCTGGGATTTGCACTAGGCTACAGAGAACTGCGTGGTCTTGGCTTCTTGGCCTTCTCTAGAAAGTAGCTGCCAATCAGTGACTGATCATTACTGGGGAGCAAAGTTGAGACGCTTTGACCCAATGCAATGAGACTGGGTGGCCTGAGCTCCTTGGGGTGGAGATGGTGAGGTGGGGGGTCTTGAGTCTCAGCAGCCTCACAGCCTACTTCCTCCCTCTGCCCAGCCTGTCCCCCTCATTCCCTCACACGTCCACTTCTGAGCCTCTCCAAAAACTACAATCTGTCTCAGAGACTGCTTCCTGGTATGATTAACCTAACACTCCTCACAAAGATGTTTGTCAGCGTCCCAAGATACAACCACCTCAGGATCCCAACAGTCCCTTCCCAACTGAGACCCAAGCAAGGGGAGACAGGAGCATCAGACACTCACAGCAGGACTGAGGGACACCAAAGTCGCAGGTGACCACAACCTCCACAGGCCCTGAAAGCCTTGAAGGTTGTCAGGTTTCTTTATTTATATGTTTTGCTACATTAGCTAATTAGCTTCTTTTCCAGGCCCCATTACCGTTTCCTCCTGTGTATCGCAGCCTTGGCTCTAATGACAGGCAGCCACTCAGCCCAGACAGTGACGATGTTCTCTCTCAGGCCCACAGGGATCAGTTGGGGAAGGAGAGAGGAAAGAGGGAAGATTCGATTACCGGGTGTCAGGGAAAGGTCACTGCTCCCCCACCTCTCTCTGCCTTTAAGCAAGGAGAGCACAATCAGCATTTCCTATGTGAGTCGGGCAAAGAAAGGCCAGAGTGGTAAGTGGTCCACCTTTGCTCTCTTTTGAAATGGTCTGTCTTTAAAAATAGTCCATGGCTGCCCCAGACTTGACCCATAACATTTCTGAAATTTAATTGCAAATTACTGTCTCAGCAATTCCATAGGTTTCCCAATCTGGCCTAAACGCTGCAATAAAGGCAGAAAACAAATGGGATTAGAACCTGCAGTCTGCAGAAGCAATTTGAGATGTGGATGCGAGGACCCAGGGATAATCCCACTTAACATAAACCAAGCAACAGAACTCAGCTGCAAGGTCACCAAGTCTAGCACCTACTAAGAGACACGAGGAGATGACCAGGCAGTCTAGAGACTGTCTTTTGAACAATAGAGAGATGAAGCGCTATGGTTTGGATGTTTGTCCACCCAAAGTATCGCGGGTTGGAAGCTTACTCCCCAGTGTGCGGTGGGACCTAGTGGTAGGTCTTTAGGTCACTGGCGGAGTGCCTTTCAAAGGAATTCTGGGATGCCTGTCTCTCCATCTTCTTGTTTTTGAAATGTGATTTCTTCCTCTCACATATTCTCCTGCCATCTGCCATGGGATTATCATTAGAGCCCATGTCATATTCTTTGGACTGTTGGGCTCTAAAATTATAAGCTAAAACTTTTCTTTATAAATTTTGCATTCCTCAGGGAGTCCATTAAAATAATGATAAATGAACTAGTGTACAGAGTGACACCTGGCCAGACTAGGCAGCCTGAAAACCACACTTATCTATCGAGTACCCACTATGTACCAGCCCGTGAGCTAGGCCAGCAGCTCTCAAAGTCTTTGTTCTCAGGATCCCTTTATATTCTTAAAAAGAATGTCTGCTAAGAAATTAAAGTTGAAGAATTACATAAATATTCATTCATTCATTTAAGAATATTTGTAGCAATAATAAATCTGGTACATGTTAGCATATAACATTTTGTGGAAATAAACTATATTTTACAGAATGAAGAGACATTGAATGAGAAGAGTGACATTGTGATACATATTAACAAATCTTTTTAATATTGAGCTTAATCAAAGACAGCTGGCATTCCACATCTGCTTCTACATTCAATGTGGTGCAAGGTCTTATTTTGGAAAACCTGGTGTCATACAACACATTAGTCACTTTCCTGTTCCTATGCCAAAATACCTGACACTCACAACTTAGCGGAGGAGAAGTTAATTTGGGTTTACAGTTTTTAGAGGGTTCAGTCCATAGTCAGCTGGCTCTGAGGCAGAAAAGGACATGTAGAAAGGTCTAGGAGAGGAAAGCTGCTCACTTCATGGCAGCCAGGAAGCAGAGAGAAAAAGGAGTCAGGGGCAAGAATACACCTTTCTAGGTCACATTCCCAGTGACCCACATCCAACCAAGCCCCACCTCCTAACAGCACATTCGTCTGCTGAACTCATCAATGGATGAATCCCCTGATGTGTATAAGGTCTCTGTGGTCCAATCACCTTCCAGACACATGAGATTTTTAGGGGACATTTTTTATCTAAGCCAGTATGTACAGATAGACAGTTGGAAAAGGAAGTATTATAATCACCTTTTTGGATAATTATGGATACTCTTCTTTAATATTATGCTAAAGCTTGACAAATGGCTAAAGGTTGTTGCAACATAAAAATCTGAAAACATGTTAATGAACTTTACTCTATCCTATTAAACTACATTGGTTTGCTTTGCACTTTGAATGGATCTTTCACCCATGCATCATTTAATAACATCATACATTGTTCATTTGGAAACTAATTGCCTCCTACAGCTCTTTCACATATTGACACATTTCATTACACAATATCAAAAAATAATATGCATCAGTACTGGCACAGATCTTTTCAAAGATGTGTAATGGGAAGTTGTCAAACTCACAGTGGCACATAAAGTTCTCCCAACTTCTAATTCTCACTTAACAGCTTTAATTGTTGCTGACAACAAACATTGTCAATTGCTTTCCCTGAAAATGCAGGCTCATTTTGTTAATTTTTGAGAAAACAACTGTCAAATACACATATCTGAATAACTGTGGTTTATCATTTGTTCTTTCAGATAGAGGTGATGTTCCATAAAAAGTGCCTAATTCAGCTAAATTGCAAACATCACACATTTGCTTTGCACATCACCTTCAGTCATTGTTCTCGGCATGCAGCAGAAATGCTTCATGCACACTTTCCATTTTCACACAGATTATTAAACAGACATGGGGCCAGGGAGATAGCTCAGTGGCACAAATGCCTGCCTAGAAAGTGCAAGGTCCTAAGTTCGATTCCTGGTACAAAAAAAAAACCAGACATGTAAGCAGGGGTTAACATTTTTTAAAATTAATTATTTTACTGCTGCATTGAGGACATTCTTAGGTGAAACGGATGTATTTTGTTCTGGTTTAGATGAAAAATGTCCCCCAAAAGGCTCAGGGGTTGAGAGGTTAGGCTTTCATGAGTTGGTTAGATCAGGGAGCACTTGATCTGTCCGCATAGCTGTATATGGTATTAGAAGGTTGGATCAAGTTGGAGCAGGTAAGTCACTGGGATGGTATATTTCTCACTCAGCCCTTTCCATTGCTCTGCTTCCTGGTTGCTGGGGATTGAGAGTGGCTTTCTTCAGTTACACCCGTTCACTACGCCATGTTTGTCTTAGAGTCTGCTGGCCATGGACTGAACCCTCTGAAGCTATAAGCCAAAGAAACCCCCTCCTATAACTTATTTAGTCTCAGTGACAAGAAAGCTCACTAACACATTTCATTGAGAATATACAGTAGTGAAGATGACAAGGACTCCTTGCATGTGTAAGTGTCATTCCCTTGAGTAGTACTCAGGTACCTAAAGTTTACCCATCAGGATAGCAACAGGATAAAAGAGGCAAGTTGCATCCTAGATACATTATGAACATGATTTTCACCTAAAATACCACCTGAAGTGGTCTGAGGATCCCCAGGGTTCACATGGAGGATCACTGAGTGAGAAGAATTTAGTAGTTTTGCACCTCTAGAGATTCCCAATCCGGCTGAGAAGATAGACCACCAATGAACATAAGTTCCATAGAGTGTGATGAGGGCCAGGATGAAGGCACGGCAGGAAGAGCGGCCTATTTTGCACTGGGGAAAGTGGCAAAGGTTTCAAAATACAGGAAACTTTTTGCAGTGAGTCTTTGAGGATGCTGAAGTGGGTCTTTGATGACTGAAGATTGAGCTCGTCCAGAAAGAGAAGAATCTTTACATTTACTGTTCCAGAAGGAAAGGCCCTGGCAAAGCATGGCTTTTAGAGACAGGTCCAGATATGACAATAAACAGCCAAGTTGATATGGTTAATAAATAATATTGGCCTCTCTCTTCAAGTACCTACTATTTACCTCATACTCTACATACATTACTATATTTTATTCTCTCCAAAAAACTATAAAATACATGTAATTACTCCCTGTGTTCATAAAAGTTTGGTCACTTCCTCACAGCCTTAGAACAAATTCTAGAGAATATCAAGATTAAAACTAGGATTGCCTGATTCCAATTACCACATGTGTGTTTTCTACTTCCTTTCCCAAGCCAAGATGAAAAGCAACGTCTTGGGCTACCACTACTCCAAATGCAGCTGTGGCCTGATATTGACCAAATAAATTCAGTCCCTTGCACTTTGGCATTCAAGACTTTCCAACAATTCCATCTTCTCTCTCCAGCCCTGCCTTCTATGAATCTCCATTCTAGCCACTCTGGAACTCTCTCCTTTCACCCAGATTTGCTTCTATGCCTTTGCCTGAGCAGTGACTTCCATGGAGAGCCCTGTCTCTCTCTTTCCTTCCATGTTGGTCTATTGTCTTTTGAGACAATAATCAGTCTTTTGAGACTCTGAAAACTCCTTTATAATCTTCTTTATCTATCCTTTGCTTGACATTGTCATGTATTGTGGTCTGCCTATAGGTGGTGATCAACTTATTTATACCTTCTCCAAACCTAATGACCTTATCACCAAACTGTAGGCTCTTTGATGACTAGAGCACGTGAGTCTAAATATGATCTCTTGGTTATTGGCTTTTACTCTTTGGGCCTCAGTTTTTCTCCCTGTAAAATAGGAACACTAACCCCATATCTCATAGAGTTGTGGTGATGTATTAGAAAATGGCCTGGCACACAGTAAACATGCTGTGTGAGCTGCTTTTGTTCTTCTTATAATAATAATTATTATCTTCATAAAATAGCATGGGGAGCACATTCCTGCCCCACATTAGTTTCGTGGCCCATTTAATACTTAATCAGGGCACACTCTGTTCCCATCATTCATTTTAAGCCTGTCAAAAGGCATGAAAATATGTCCAGGTATGTATTCTTTTGGTTTCCCTGCAAGTAGCTCTATTCCCGGAAGCTGATGCTAGTCAGGTGGTCTGACTATGCCTCATGCCCATAAAAACTCTGTGGATCTGGGAAATGTGAAAATCCCTTAATCAGGCCCTGCTGCCAACTGCAAGGAAGGCCCATGGCACTTACAGCTCTGCTTACAAAACACAGGGTGCTGCCATCCCACGAGCTGAGTCTCTTTCTTTTTTCAGTTCCACCCAACAGCCCTTCATGGACACTTTGGTGAAGTCACCCATTCGGTCCTGTGGAGCACCCCAACACAGAAAGATAATTGGCATATTGAACCTTTATCTCTGCTGCTGTAACTCTAACGAGAAGCCAAAGAAATCACGCCAGCCCTAGGCTCTGACCCACCTGAAGCAGGCTAATGAGTTGTCATCGGGGCTCTGGATTGTTTCTAAAGCTTGTGAACAATGTGCCCCAGAACACCAGCTGTACTGGGTATAGGTACCCTGTACCTGATAAAGATGAATGCTTGGCATTGTGTGAATTCTAAGCACAGGATGTGGAATGTAGGTTCCAAAGGGCAACTTAAGAAAATAAGACACATTGTGGCTTCTGGGTCCTACATCCAAGCAGGCTTCTTGCCCACAGATGCCTTTATTAGTGAATGGTAAATTCCAGATGAAGATCTGGTGGAGATGGTTCTCCATTTCCTATTTGCTTCATCATCTTTCAAAGGTTGATGTGAAGGTCTTACCTCATCCCTTCAAGAGTATGATTTCTCTGGCCTTGGCTCAGCCACAGTTGCCATGACAACAATGCTAGTGCCTTTTCTACATGACAACCATAGCATTCAGCATTTCATGAGCTATGTCTAGCTTCATGTGAAGCACAGCCCATTACAAGGGGTGGGAGTGTCTAGAAATTTGTTTTACAGATGAGAAGACTGAAGTTCAAATAGATAAGTCACTTGTCCGAGGGTCACCCATCCTGGAACCCTAGAACCAGGGTTTAAGACTGGCCTGATTATTTTTCATTCTCCTGCCTCCTTGGATAGTTTTCTCTACCATCATGCTTAGCTGAAATGAACCACAGAAAAGTTGGAACTAATATTTTCAGGGTATCTTAGCTGCATCAGACCATTTACTCAGGCATTATCTTATTTAATTCAGTGACAAAGGATAATCATTCCCAATTTATATGAGGAGACTAGAGTGATGAACTTACCAACTGTCTTAGCCAACTCCAAAAATCTTGAGCAGCATCAGAGTCTGTATCCAGACTCAGGCCAATGTGATTTCAAAGTCTGTGTCCTTTCCACCATGAACTTTCTTTGCTACCATGCCTGGACTTTTGGTTCTCCTGGGAGTGCTAAGGGAAGCTCCCCACGCAGTGAGCAAGAAGGGAGAGCTGGGCAGTTTCAGTGAGAAGGAAGGAAAGAAGAAAGGTGTCACATAAAAGCCATTTGTGGGTAGGAGCATCAGTGAAGGAGAGCAGCAGGACACAAGAAGGCTGGTTCTGTTTGTGTGAGACCAGGGGACTTGAAGGCGGGCAACTTAATGCTGTTTTCGCCATCACAGTCAGGTGAGCCTAGCACTCCAGTTCTGGATCTTTCCAAATTTAGGGCTTCCTTAAGTGCCACCTTGGACCCCACTGAAGCGTCCTTGGGACCACACTGAGAACAATCTTGCTAGCTCATGGGGCCCATGTCCTCACTTACATTCAGTTGTCTCCAAGATACATATTTCCTATCAGAGGGGAGGCTCCCACTAAGGCAGGTGGTCGCCAAGAGAGGAGACTGTCCCACTTACTCCTTATTTATTCTTTGCAGGACTCGGAAAGGGAGGGGATAAATATATGCTCAAAAATACTTATAATATCGAATTGTTCCCATTTTATAGAGAAAAAGAGAGGCTACAGAACTCCTACAGACTTGCCAGGATGATCTGATTTTTCCTTTAATTTAAAATCCCTAAATCACTATTACATCCAGCTGAAAGCCAAGGAAGTATGGATTGATTTTAAAATGAAGAGGAGAAGAAAGAGAAGAAAAGAGTGAGAGGGCGAGACAAAGGGGAGGGAGACGAGGGAGGGAGATGAAAGGAGGGGGAAAGAGGGTGGGAGGAGTAAGAAGGAGTGAAAATGAGGAGGGGGAGGAAGGGGAGAAGAGGAGCAAGTGCAAGAGGAGGAGAAAGAGACAGTGAGACAGAGGAAGAGGGAGGAGAGGGGGAGGAGAGGGGGAAGGAAAAAGGAATTTGCTCTGGAATGGGGCATGATTTAAAATCAAAATAGGTGCAACACCAGAATCAAAACAGAAATAGCACAGTTTTCTTAAGCATGAGTTCTGTGTTTCCTATTTTTAAAAAAAGAGATCACTCTGCTGACACAAATCTCCTTCCTGCCTGCTTCCCCAAGATGTAGGGATAATTGACTTCATCAAGTGTGAAAACCTAAGCCACTGGAGGGTGAACTACATCTACTCCAACTCAGCCAGGTTAATCTCAACAGAAATCTGGCAACAAGGTCAAATCTTGAAGCAAAACAAAATAGACAAGCCAGGATTTGCAGCCTGGCTAGCCCTCCTTTGGTGCAGGATGGATGGTCCAGCAAGAGGAGGTTCTAGCAAGATGATAAGAACATTTACCTCCAGGTGACAGATAATGCCTAGAGTACTCATCCCTGGGATCCCTAGAACCCTCCCGGCATGAGGGAGAGGTTCCACAGACCTGTCATCTGTCCTGTCTTTGTGTTTACAGTCAACAGAACATTTAATTTAATTACTCTCATTCACAGTGGGATTCCACAGCTAATCTCCACGCTATCCAGATTTCAGACTTTGCTATAACATGATTTCTATATTTCTTTAATGTCACATGTACTATTCATAATGAAAGCCACATATGATTCAAGCGTTTTAGGATTCTGGCCTTCCCAAGCCATTCACACCTGTCCCCTTAGCTGAGGTTTGACCATGTCTTGAACTGTAATATATATTGTAGGCTCTGTTCCATTATGTATTTCTTTTATGTCTGTTTACTCCCCCTGACCAAATACTGATGCCTTGAGGACTATAATCATTTTTTCTGTTTTCTTCACCATGTAGTTCCCCACATTTAGTATACAATCTAGCATTCACATGATGCATGGCACATAGTAGGTGTCTGACATTAATTCAATGAGTGAATAAATGAATAAGGCTGGATTCACTTCTTAGCTTTCAGTGGAAACAGTCTCTGCTTCCACATTAACAGGAACTCCTGACCCTCTTGTTGCCTGAGCCCAAAGCAGCAGCACTTTGAGAATTCACTGGTCATGTCAATATGGCCTTGGGATACCAAATTGGACCACTATGTGGGGTGTAGAGCCTCTGTTTGACCAGGGGAGGCTTGACTCTGAAGTGAACTCTGGGAATCTGCAAGATAGGTCCACCATGGAGATCACCTGACCCCTGCCACCAATACTAGCTTCACTTCCAAGAGGCCCTGGCAGAAGCACTAGTATATGTCTCGTGCATGAACAATAGCAGAAAAGTCCAGCCCTCCATACAGGTTTTTCCCCCAGTTGAGGAGACATGTACTACTGCAATTTAGGTATACGTCCCTCAATTCGTGTGTTAGAAATATAACCCCAAATTCATATTAGTCAGGATTTTCTAAAGGAACAAAATCAATATGAAATATGTGTATAATTATACAAGAGATTTATCTGGTAGGCAAACACGATCCGAAGGGGAAAAGTCCCAATGGCTATCAGAGTGAAAAATATCCGGAATTGTCACCTGCCTGATGGAGAGGCAGAGGATGCAACAGCAGTCAAAGGCTGACAGCCCGGAAGCCCACTGCAATCACTGGCGTGAGTGTGAGTCAGAACCCAGAGTCTGCACTGGAAGGCTAGAGTCTTTGCTAAAAGGCAGAAGTAACAGAGAGCAACATCAAAGGCAATGGCCATGACAGAGTGCCTCCAAAGAAAAAAGGGAACATTTCCTTCCTTCCCCTTTTTTATTCCATGCAGGCTTCAAGCTTAGTTGGTGTTACTGACATCCGGGGTGGGTCTTCCCTCCCCAGTTTGCACCCTATGTCAATCATCCACAGACACACTCAGAGCTTGACTAATCTGTTAGGTAGTTCTTATTCAAATCAAGTTGACACATCATAATTAATGATCACAATCCACCCCAGAATAGGTGGGGACTGCTTAGAGGCAGGTCACTGAGGACATGGCCCGGAAGAGCATACCTCCCTCACCCTAGACCCCTTCACTGTTTCCTAATCACCACCACATGAGCAGCTTTTCCACCACCATGGCCCCCTGCCTTGGAGCCAGGGGACTATGGCCTGAAACTATGAGCCAGAATCAACCTTCCTTCTTCGAATTGGAGGTACAACGTCCCAGTGTGGGTATTGTGTCCCAGTGGCACAGAGGTGGAAAAGACAATGTGTTAATGATGTTTAGAAGTGGGACTTCTGTGAGGTAATGAGGACAAGATGAGGGCATGAAGGTGGGGCCCCCACAATGGCATTAATGCCTTTATAAGAAGAGGAACAGAGCACACTTACTCTTACCACGTGATGCTCTCTGCCATGTAATGATGCAGCAAGAAGGCCCTACCAAGCTTGTAGACTACCCAGCCTCCATAATGGTGAGCTAAATAAACCTGCCTTCTTTATAAATTACTCAGTCTGTGGGTGTTCAGTTACAGCAACAGAAGAGAGACTAAGACATGCACGTTGGAATGGGCTATCCATGATAATGCTAAGTTCAGTAGATCTCTATCACAATGCTAAAAGGCCTGCCCTTTCATGCAGAATCATGGCAAGTACTAGGAAATAAAAGGGCCAAGTCAACCTCCAAGGAGACACTGTTGAGAGTAATCCATACCTAGAACACATTCTGGGCTTCAACCCAGCTCCGATCATCTAGGCAAACTTCCTGTGTTTCCTATACCCAACAGTGTGAAGTGACATTTCCAATGGATTCCCAGAGCCCTTAGACCCAAACTGCGCAGGGCTCCACTTGACCTCGTCTGCTACCCACACTTCACTGCTCCACTGATGCAGCTCCTCGACCAAGCCAGGCTTATTCCTTCCTTGAGGCCCCTGTACAATTGCAGCCTCCCTGGGAATCTCCTCCCATAGATGAAGAACGGCTGGTTCCTTGTTACTTAGGCCTCAGATCAAATCCCTTCCCCAAGAGACCTTCCTCGACCCCTGCTTTTCTGTTCCCAACATGATTTTGGTTTTGCTTATTTGCATGTTTGTTGCTGGCTTATAAGCTCCAAGACCTATGACGGCAGTAATTTGTTCTTAATCTTTCAGCCCCAGCACCCAACACAGGGCTGCAATTGAGAGCACCGGATAAATACTTGAATGAATGAATGAATGAATGAATGATGTACTCAGTTCAGTAGCAAGGGCCTGAAACAGCTTTCCCAGAGCCATTCAATATCAGGCCTGTCCAGCAATGAGACTAATTCTAATATGCATGTGGGACCGAGCACTAACCACATGACAAGCACGGGTCATGCAAGATTCTGTTTAATCTATTGACTACCCTCTGGGCAGTCACCATGGTGATTCTTGTTTTATAGATAAGAAGGCAGACTCAGGGGGTTAAGCAACTTGCTCAACGTTTCTTGGCCGTGAAGTCATAGCGCTGGAGCTCTCACCTCTCTCAGCTCGCCCCTGGAGACTCAGCCCTCAGATGCCTCTTCCTGTTTCCCCTGCACCTCAGAACACCTGTCTAGGAGTCCCAGGCACAGCCGAGGTGGAAAAAGATCTCTCTGAATGCAGTTGTTTCTAGTCCTTTATCCAGCAAATACTTGCTGGCCCCTTGCTTGGTGTGAGTACTAAGTCAATGACTGGGACTCAGAAAGCAACAAGGCCACACTTCAGTCTCCTGTAGTCTAAGGACACCCCTGTCACAGGAGCCCCACCACAATGGCCTTCTAGAAAGTTTCTCCTTAATTAAGGATAATTAAAATTCCTTTGGTTTAAAGGATTTCTCAAAATTCCCTGGGGAGGGGGTGCTGCGTGACATTAGTACTGATGTCTGCATTCAGGAGACACGGGAGGGCCTGCCCAGATGGCAAGCTGACTAGGTGGGCTGGCCTCCCAGGGCTTGCCCCAGTTTGGAGCCATTTCCTCCCTCAAATTCCAATTCTCCGCCGCCCCTCAGTTTTGAGCGCAGGGCGCAGGCCCAGGGCCAGAGGGCACTGGTATGGGGAAATGTGCCTTCTCAGCAGTCTGAGCCCCCCAGGGCTTTTGCTGAGACACTGGAATTTTTCAATTTGCAGCCCAAAGTCCG
Source organism: Chinchilla lanigera (assembly GCF_000276665.1). NCBI lineage: Eukaryota > Metazoa > Chordata > Mammalia > Rodentia > Chinchillidae > Chinchilla > Chinchilla lanigera. The sequence continues at coordinate 26,253,815 of NW_004955408.1, read as the reverse complement.
CTCTTTCTTCCCCTTTCTCTCATTCATTCATTCCTGGCAAACCGCACATTCTCTCCTCCTCCCACTGTGAATCCCATTGTCATTCTGGTGGCATTTCAGCCCACTGCAGGTGAGAGCGGAGGCTCCCACTTCCAGATTTCCCTGTCGCAAGGCTGGCGAGGACAAAGCCATTAGGAGCAAGATTCAGTAACTAGCTTTTTAATTTCATGGCCAAGGGTTGTCAGGACAGTGCAGAGAACATTGCCAACGATTCGGAAAGCAGCCCGTGAATCTGGGGCAGAGCGGGTGAGAACAAGGGAGCGCTTCAGCCGGGGGAGGGTGTTGGCAGCCACTTTGATGAGAAAGTTCCCTTCTTCCAAATGTCTTTGGTTCAGATTCGTGCTCATTTAAAAAGATCAATTCAGCAATTTTTCACCCTTTCTCAATAAAGTGTTTTAGGTGGCTGAGAAAGCAACGGAGAAAGGCCCTCTCAGGATCTTTCTCTAGGCGGAAATGAGAATCCGTTGTCGATAGGTTCTTATGAAACAGGGGTCGTTGCTCTAAAGGAGACTTGCCTTATTTCCAGTTCATTTTTGCAAACTTAGGTACAGCACAACTCTGTCCTCAGATTACAGCCAATAGAATAACAAAAAGTTTATCACCCCAACCCCAAACTCGGCTACAGAACTGCTGTGTGACTTTGGCATTAGTACCTCTCCCTCTCTGAACTTAGTAACTTAAGAGGGTTGAGTGAAATAGTCTCTAATGACTTTTCCCACTTCTATGCCATTCTGTGTTTACCAAGCCTACCAGGAATCTTCATTACCTGAAGGCTGGTGTCTCTGGTACCTTGAGCAAAGCCTCAGATGGATCTGAACTGAGAGGGCTGCTCTGTGACCTTCTAAGAGGGAAGTGACAGGACAGGCTCAGGTTTGACTTTACCCTGTCACGCCTGCTAAGATTTTCCAGCTTCATATAAGCATGCAATTAACATTTATGCAGCAGTCTTCCCTCATTCAGTGTTTTGCTTCCCATGACTCCAGTTATCAGCTGTCAACTGCAGCCCAAGAATATTAAATGAAAAATTACAGAAACAAGTAAGTTTTAAAGTTCTGAGAAGCATGATGAACTCTGCACTGTCCTACTCTGTCCCATCTGAGATGTAAATCATCCCTTTGTCCAGCACATACACACTGTATACATTACCCATCCGTTAGTAACTATCTCAGGCCTCAGACCCACTATTGTGGTATTACATTGCTTATGTTCAAACAACCCTGATTGTAAAAATAATGGCCCCAAATCTCAGCATAAGGAGTTGGAAATTCACATATACCAAAAGAAAGCTGTAAAATGTTTCCTTTGAGCAAAAAAATGTGCAAATTCTCTGCTTGATAAGGAAAGAAATGTATGCTGAAGTTGCTAAGATCTGCAATAAGAATGAAACTTAGCAAATACAGGGTTAAGCACTATCTGCAATTTTAGGCATCTACTGAGTGTCTTTGAATGTCTTCCCCACAGATTAGGGGAACTACTGCAATAATCACGTGGTAGATTTGTCCTGGCAAGGCCCCTAGTCACAAGCAGTGTAAATGGAGTAGGTGATTTAAGCTGAAAGGGAATTGGTTGAAAGGATTCTGGGTTTCTTACAGAATAGTCAGGAAATCGGGAGAACCAGACTTATGAAGCAAGTGTGAAAAAAGGCAGGTCAACAACCAGAATCACAGCAAAAACTCTGCTCTAGATCCACCCCAGCAATATCACTACTACAGTCACTACAAACGCAGCTGGCACCGCAGCACTATAGCCACTGCACCGTTTCTGCAGGCTTTGACTACATACCTGAGCTGCAAGGGATGCTGGGAAAACGAGGTCTGGCCTTTTTACCATCTATAGGAAGGTTCTGCCTCCCAACCAGGCTCAAAGGATGAAGAACTCAGTCAAAACGGGGAGGGGATTCAAATTCAAGTAAACCAAGGTGACGGTGAACATGCACATATCAGTCAAGTCCGGCTGGGTAATGCTGTGGTAACAGCAACAAATCCTAAATTTCACCAGGGTGAATGGGAGGAGAGCACAGCAGTTGCTGTGGAAGTAGGCAGAAGGCTGCGTCCATTAGGGACCACATCCAGCAACCGCCATTTTCCTGAGAAAACTCCTAGAACTCAGGAGCATTAAGACCTACACAACTTCTCACCCCTTCACGGCCCTCTTTCCTGCTCAGCAACCCACTACAACTGAGCTTCTTCTCTCTAAAATAAGCAGAGTTGGCACAGGTCTAGAATTTAGCACCTGCCAAGAGCTGTCTCACAGAATTCTCAAAGCATCCCTGCAAGGTAGGTTATGCTATTTTCCTCACCACACACAAATAACCTGAGGCTCCCAGAAGAAAGAGATGAGCCGCCAATCCAGATACATGGTGGCAGAGCCATGATCCCCCTCCAAGCCTGTCTCAAAAGGACACAGTCCTCCCAATACCTTATAGAAAGAAAGTCCCCAGTTTTAGGCATCAGATAGGCCTTGTCTAAACACTTGCTGTGATATTAAGACTGACTTTTCTCCGTACTTTATTCTTCTTTTTGGCAAAATAGGAATAACATCAGTCTAGCTTGCATATTGTCCCTACTACAGGTATTAGGGTACGAGGTCTCAACTCAGCTCAGGTACTGCTATGGTTTGTGTCTGGATGTTCTCCCAAATCCTCATGTAGTCATGGAGGGCTGGGCTTTTCGAAGGTGGCTGAATCTAGAGTTTGTGATTAATTCATGGCCCAATGCTGGGATTAAAGGTGTGAGTGCTACACCTACCCTAGGGTGGGCAGCCTACATACAATGTAAGGGACAGAAGAGCTCCCACCCCACCCCTCTCTCTCCCCAATTGGTTTTACTGTCTTCTGCCACCATGAACTGTTGCTCCTCTGCAATGTGCCTCACTGCCTTGGAGCCAGCCAACCATGGACTGAAACCTCTACAAAATGTGAGCTAAATAAACCTTTCCCCCTTTTAACTTTGGGTGTTGGGTATTTTGTGTCAGCAAAAAGAGAAAAGTAACTAAGACAGGTATGTAGTAGGCACTCAATCAATATGACTTCCTTTCCCTGTCTGAGGCTTCCTGTTGTTCTCCTCACCATCTCCTTTAGATGCTAGGGCCAGCTCTGGCCTCAGAAATGGAAGAGGTTCCCCATGGTTCAGATACTTTTGCTGGCTTCAGATGGGATCTAGCTGAAGAAAGATGGCAACCTGTGCCTCAGCCACCATACCTAACTACACCCGGACACCCAGGACTAGCCCTCTCTATGCCTGTCCTAGACTCATCATGCTGCAGGAGGCAGATGGAGAGGGCCGTGGTGGAATGAAAGGAAGGCCACTGACTGGACCCCACAGTCCAGAGCCTTCAAATCTCCATATTCTTTCCAAATAAAGCTAGACATATAACGTCAGAGACACATGCTTAAGAACAAAGAAGACATTTGTCCACCATGATAAATTCTGTCCCATCATCTCACCACAGGGCGCACATCACACTTATTAATTTATATGCATGATATATATTAATTTTTGCATTATGCTAGGAGTAGCAAAATAATATATCACACTGTGTTATGACAGGGTTTGTTCGATTATTCATTACTGACGCCTCTCCCAGACTGCTCTTTGGCACCTTTTCATCTCTCTTCTTTTTCCCATTAGTAAATGTTTGCAGTACATGCAGTTCACAATCCTCTGGGAGAGTGGCTACATGTACATACTACAGCTTGTTTCTTTTTTTCAGTCCCCTTCCCCTTCCCTCTCCCCGCCCTCCCCCACCTCCAGTTCCCCATCCCAATTGTCTTTCTTATGGATATTATTAATTTTAGCTCATGTTATGGCATATAATATTTACAGTCATTGAGGTTATTAGGTTCCTGTGCAAGACACATCTTTATTCCTCTTATTTTCCCTTCCCTTCCTCCTCACCCCTTGCCCTTGTTCCCTTGGACCTCTTCCCTATTGCAAGAGATTCATCCCTTTGCTCCTCCTATCTATCTTTTAATATTCTCTTTGCTTGTACTTTGTCTCACTCACGTGAGAGGTACCATAGTATTTAAGCCTATGTGCCTGGTTTATTTCACTCAACATTGTATTTTCAGGGCTGGGGATTTAGCTCAGCGGCAAAGCACCTGCCTGGCAAGCACAAGGTCATGAGTTCGGTTCCCGGTACCGGAGAAAAACCAAAAAAACAAACAAACAAACAAAAAAATTTATTTTCTAGGTGCATGCATTTTCATACAAATGTCTCAAATGTCATTCTTTGTAGCTGATTAGTATTGCATTGTATATAAGTACCACATTTTCTTTATCCAACCATCTGTTGATGGATGTTCAGGCTGCTTCCAGGATTTAGCTATCACTAATTGTGCTGCTATAAACATTGTTATACAGGTATTACTATAGTACGATGTCAAAAGCTCTTTGAGGAAGATACCTACAAGAGGGATAGCTGGGTATATGGAATTTCTCTTCCAGTTCTTTGAGAAATCTGCATATTGATTTCCTTAATGGTTGAACTAGTTTATGTTCCCACCAACAGTGCAAGAGGATTCCTTTTTCACCACACCACCATTTATTGTCTTATTTCTTAATGATCGCCATTTTTCCAAAACAATGTAAAATCTTAGGGTTGTTGTAATTTCCATTTCTCTAATGGGCAAAAAGGTTGAACATTTTTTCAAACATTTGTTGACCATTTGCATTTCTTCCTCTGTGAAGTGCCTGTTCATTGTTCATTTCTCTTGCCCATTTCTTGATGGGGGCTTTAATTTTAGGTGGTTTAATTTTTTTTATTTCTTTGCATATTCTAGATATTAGTGCTCTGTTTGAAAACAACTCCCACTGGGGATATAGCTCAGAGGCACAGCGCCTGCCTAGCAAGCGTGAGGTTGTGAGTTCAATTCCCTGTACCAAAAAGAAAGAAAAGAAAAGAAAAGAAAAGAAAAGAAAACAACTCCCTTCTTTTTACAGACAAGAGATGCAAGGACAGCAAGCAGACAACACTCATAGAGCTCACCCTGCATGTTAAGGGGAATCTTCACCAAGGGGAATCATTTGTAAATCAAAGTAACCAGATGGTAACAGGCAAGGAGGATAGGAGGAGGAGTTGATAAAAGAACAGCAGAGAGAAGCTGAAAACCCACATACTTAGAATAACCACTCTTCTGCCCTGTTGATGAAGTCTGAAAACTCTACATGGAACAGCAACAGTTCTGAACTCTGCCTCATTATCAGTACCCCAATTTGTTTTAAAATGAAGCTGACTGTGACCTATCTCTAGAGATTAGTTCTGTAGGTTTTGGGGGTGTGTTAGCTTTCTGTTGCTGTGATAAAATACCAGAGGTAACAAGTGTAAAAGAGGAAAGGTTTATTTTGGGTTACAGTTTGAGAGCTTCAGTCCATGTTCACTTGACTCTGTTGCTTTGGGCCTGTGATGGCACAATACATCATGCTGGGAGTGCAAGTTGAAGGAGGCCTGGAGCAAAGAGAGAAAGAAGAGTCAGGGCTTCAATATCTCCCTCAAGCGCACACTCTCAATGACCTGACTCATCTCAGTCAGTCCTATCTCCTAAAACCTCCACCACCCTCAGTAGCACCAAGCCCTCAACACCTGGAGGACACTCCAGATGCAAACTACAGCAACTGGGCATCTATATTTTCAATGAGGCTCGTGGGGGATTTTCATAAACACTAAAACTGAAGGACAGATCTAAGCTGTCTAAAGAGAGATACATAATGGACTGAGTTGATTTATAGACATTCCTAGAAATGATATGACAGAATGTGGCTCAGGAGAAGGAATTCTTAATTCAAACAAAATTTATTTTTAACTGACACAAAACATGAAAAATGTGCATATCTGAGGGTAGCATGTGATGTTTCAATATATCTACACTTAGGGCAAGGTCAGGTTAAACATATTTATCTCCTCAAGTATTTGTCACTTCTTTATGATGAAAATATTCAAAATCCTTTCTTCCAGCATTTTAAAAATGTACAGTATGTATCATTATCTATAGTGACCCTCCTGTCAAGCTATAACCCAGGAGAAAGAATCTGAGTCATTCATGCTTTCAGTCACTCATCACTAGCTTTTATGTTTGGTCATTCCACAAATGATGGATTGAACAAAGGATATTACCAGGTTTTTATCAGTGAGGAAAGGCTATGTTATGGTGTAGTAACAAAGAACTCCAAATCTCAGTGGCTTAAAACAAAATGCTGCAACATTAGGCAGTTGTATCAAGGCCATATTCTTGCTCATGGTATATGTTCATGATGGTGAGCTGGGGCCTGTGCTGCATGCATCTCCCTGCAGGCCCAAGAAGATAGATCAGCCATCATTTCAAATTGATGTAGTTATAATGCCAGATTGAAAGAGAACTCCAAGGATGTCTAATATCAGTATGTAAATGTTCTTGCCTGGAAGTGACACAAGCCACTTCTGCTCACAGTAACTCCTTATCCACACCTAGTTACATGGCCCTAACCAACCTCTGGGGAGTTACTCTGTGGCTTCTGAACCTCCATGCAGGAGGGAAAAGGGATGCTACATCAGGAAGGGTGGTGCTTCTATCCCAGAAACCCTCAGCTTACATTTCTTTGGCCAGAACTGGGACCTGTAATTACCCCAAACAGTGAGAAAATCTAAGGAAGTAGATACTTCAGCAGGGTACATTGCAGCCCCAAACAAAACTGGATCTTGTTTATAAAAAAAAGGTGATGGATGTTAGAGAGACACCTAGAAGTAACTGAGGAGGTCAGGGGTGTGGCTGAAGAATGAGTTGCTTTGAAAGTGTGAAGACAATGATAGAGGCAGATTTAGACCTCAGCAGGAATAGCACACAGAACCTGGGTGTGAACTTGACTTCACCGAGTCCATCCATTTCAAGATTGGCTGAATGGTTTTGTTATGGTTTGTGTCTGAATGTCCCCCTAAAGCCTCATGCAGTCATGGGTGTGAGTGCTTCACCTACCCTGGGGCAGGTGGTTTGCATACAATGTAAGGGAGGGAAAGAGGCTGCTCACCATTGCTCCTCCCTTGTGCTCTTGCTGCTTTGCTATCTTCCACCACCATGAACATTTGCCTCCTGCCATGTGCCACCCTGCCTCGGAGCCAGTCAGTGTGGACTGAGACCTCCACAAACTGTAAGCTAAATAAACCTTTCCTTTCTTAATTTTGGGCATCAGGTGTTTTGTCTCAGTACAGAAAGAAAAGTAACCAAGACAGGTTTCTTAATCATCAGTAATTAAAACTATTAGATATATATTAGTCAGGATTTCTGCCTAACAACAGACTGTAAGTAAACACATTAGGATATTGTATAAGCCAATACCATTAACTATTGAAGGCCTACTGTGTGCTGGGTTATATATATATATATATATATATATGTAAAACTAATTTTTTGTGAAACCTTTGCAAGGTAGACATGCTTATCACCATTTTATAGATAAACACCCTGAGGCTCAGACTGTCTAGTGGATTACTTTAGGTCACACAAACTCAAATCAGATTCTAAACTTCTCATTCATCTTTATTTTACAACAGGTTGCCTCTTCACCAGATCTCCTTTAGTATTAACAACTTGAAATGACAGTCTGTTAGACGCACTGCAGCCTGAAATCCTGTCTGAGACATGGCCTGGGGGGAGAGGAAGTAGCAGTGGTGATTGGGACTGAGGATTTCTGCTTATTAAAACCCTTTTTTCATACTGTGTATTTGGATCCAGTATGTCATCAGAGATGCTGAAAAACATCAAAAAGAAAGACACAAAAAAGAAGCAAAGATCGGATGGTACAGATGTAGACAACATGCTACAGGCAGACAATCTCAAGAAACTGGATGCTGGTAATTAGGAAGTGAACATCTGTCCAGCCTAGGAAATGGCAAGGCTCCTTGGATGAACAAGCAGGCAAGAAGAAGAGTTACTACTCTATGAAGACTAAGGACCAATCAGTAACCGGTCTGCCCAACTGGATGTGGTATCTAAAGCCAGACTTGGGTTGAATGTTAGGGCGCTGAAATGCTCCTGCTTAAGGACCATGATCCTAGACCAGAAAGTGGTAAGGTTACCAAGGCAACCCGCAGACAGACCCACCTCTCATCTTTGGCCTTGCTCCCAGGCCCAGCCCCTTAGTCACTATGGATAGACCACTCAATTATACTGATCCTTCTGAAGACTGACTGTGCTCCGACATTTGGTCCAGGGCAGTTCCCAAACTCTTAAAGGTTTTCTAGTTTAATGGTTTTTTTTCCTTTCACTCATCCATCATATACTTATGGAGAGCTTGCATGTACCAGGCACCATACTCGGTGCTACAGATGTACTGATATCCACCTTTGTGGAAGGAATGTGGGGGTCACTGGGGAAGATAGAGGTTAATCAAATTCCCTCTTAACCAAACATAAATTCATGATGGTAGGATGATATACAGCATTTGGTAAGGTATTGACATTATGCTAATGGACTGTCAGGACTACACTTAATTTCCACTCTCCTGGGAAGTGCGCCCTTGAGGGGTGGTGTAACGTTCCCAAAGACATATCACCTCCAAAGGATGGAGTTAAGATCCAATCCAATGCCATCTGATGCAAACAGCCCATGAATCTGTCTACTTTTTCATGCTTCCCTTGGAAAACCACAGATCTCTTCTCTAGTTTCTGCAATATCTGGATTTGGGCTTAGTGATATTCCACCTTTTCACAAAATCTTTGACATAAAATTTTCTAACATCTAGTACTTGTAATTTCACTAGACTCAAGAAGCCTGTTACAGATAAAATTTAGCGCTGAGAATCAACAATAATTCATTACCAAAAAGATACGTGAAAACAAGATTATCACCTAGGCCAAAATTAAATCACATTTCCGACTATTCTGGATTATTAATACAGCAATGGCGCCCCCTGATGGCAATCATTTATATTACATGTCTCTTTGCTGCAGAGGAGCACATTGTGGATGTAGTGAAGCCCTATTGCAAGGCTTGGATTTATAATGAATCTCCCTTTATTCCCTTGACCACCTTTATTCCTCGTCCTCCACCCACCTCCAGCCCACACCATGTATATCAAGTCCAGAGGCAAGGTCATGGGTATAGAGATCTAGAGTCTGGAACACAAGGGCCCCATGACAGAAAGTGAGATTGCCAATGTGAACCTTCTACTGTCAGCCTCCAAGATCTGAAATTATCATCTGAAATTACACATTTCTTTTCTGAAGACTGTGCCCACCCTTACACTCTCTGACCCTATTCTTTGACTACAGGAAACAGAGAGGAACTTATACATTCATTTGAGGTAGGTAATGTGTGCCCAGAGTGATGAGCAAGTTATAGTTCCTGCTCTAAACCTTATATTCCACTGGGGAAGCAGGTAGCCATTAACCCATAAAACTTTCAATTACAATAATTTCTACAACAACGAGAGTCTAGAAGTCTGTGTAAGGGAGACTAGATGAGACAAGGTTTGGAAACTAGAATAGTGTACCTTGATGCTAGAGAACATACGGTATTCCAAAAACAGAGACAAAGCTGGTGAAGAGGGATCAGAGTTTGGAGACAACCTCAACTGCACCTCTTCTGAGGTTAAGGGTGACTGACCAGTGTGAGGTCAACTCAGGTAATCCCTAGGATGGTAAACTATCGACAGAGAAAGTCATTAATTTAAAACTATTGAGAATAAGCTGTTGCTAAAGGAGTATAATCTAACACCTGGTATTTATTTTGGGAGCTAGTTTAAACTCTTTGGTGGGAAGTGTTGAAGTACAGATCATTCTGAATCTCTGCCTATTCTGAATCTTCCCAGGAGAAAAGAATATTGCAGGATTTATTATTTGCATCCCTTCCATTGCTCGTGTAAGATGAGAAAATAATGGCAGACGTAATTGCCAGGGTTGGTAGCAACAGAGCCATCAGACCAAAGGAGATAAGGAAGAGAGGATAGTGGCGGCACCTGGAGGATTCCAATGATGAACTATGGCTATAAAAAACAGGACATGAAGTTTTATGTATCGTGTGATGCCAGGAAGTTCTTAGGCTGTAGGATACCTTAAACATGCAAGATTTGAATTCCAGAGATCTGGGTTCAAATCTCACCCTTCTATTGCCAATCAGTTGAAATTTCTTTTCCTCACTTTAGATGGAAATCATGAATTGGCAAAGTACAGCTCGATTAGCAGTCAGCCCATCACCAGATGACTGAATAATGCCTTTCATCTCTAGGTACAGAATACAGCCAGGGTAACAAATTCTCCCGACCCTCCATCTCTGCATCTGAAAAAAATAATAATAATAATAATAGTACCTGCTTTCAGATAGTTGTGAAGTAGTGTGTTTAAAGTGCATAACAGCACACCTGGAACATTTCAGTTATTCAGTATTAGTTTATTATCAGTGATACTGACAATATTTAATATTTGGGAGAAAATCCATACATGTAAGAAATGCTTAAGGGTTACTCATTTTCTTCTTCACATTCTCCTGTTATTTTCCAGTTTTCTAAAAATGAGCATGCATTTCTATTAAAATCAGAAGTGTGTGTTACACAGTTTTGAATAGAAATATGACTATTTCTATGTTTGTTCAATTTCCCGGATCATGTTTTTCAGAGAGGACTGGGGAGTCCACCTCAAAAGCACAGATCCCCAAGCCAAAAATACTGAACCATCATCCTTAAAAGATAAGCCTGATAATCTAGTCAGCTTCGCAGAGGAGTTTTATAAACAGGCCCTCTTGGGACGTGCTGATACGTGGCCGGGGAATGCCAGGTGGTTGCAGCTATCACGACGGCCAGAGCCTACAATTCCCATGCTGCCCCACGAACTCGCGCAGAGCGAGCTCAAAGCTTCCTGGGAGTTGTAGTTTCCGTGAGACAGACTTCTGCCTATAAGAACGCCGGAGATGGTTGCCGAAAACCAACCATCCCACAATGCAAAGGTCGTCTGTGACGTCATCGGGCGTAGGCCAGGAACCAAGCGGGCGGTTTCTGCCTCCAGTACCACCACCTCCGCCGCCGCCTCCGC
>NW_004955408.1:26214985-26242576 GCF_000276665.1 Chinchilla lanigera | reverse complement strand
CGGGACGGGGGCGAGCGGGGGCGGCGGCCCGATTAACCCGGCCTCGCTTCCACCCGGCGACCCCCAGCTCATCGCCCTCATCGTGGAGCAGCTCAAGAGCCGGGGCCTGTTTGACAGCTTCCGCCGGGACTGCCTGGCCGACGTGGACACCAAGGTGACCGAGGCCGCCGGGGCGGTGGGGGCCGGGCTGGGCGTGCAGCCGCCCGGGCGGTGCCTTGATCGCGGAGAGTGAAACAAAAGGTAGCGTAAGCACCCGCAGTGACCCTTTAGGCCGCCTGGGGCAGCACGGTGCCGAGAGGTTTGGGAGAGATGAGCTTGTGGGTTCTCTGCCCTTCGAGTGTTAGCTGTGGTTTTAACCCAGTAGCTTCTCAAAACTTTAGGGTTCAGCACGGATTTTAGAGCCTACACCCCAGCTTTCCCAAAAGGGAACTCCGTTAAGCCCCTTAAAAAAAAAACAAAAAACCTGTAAATTAAGAACAATGGGGTAATGCTGGTCATGATGGCGCACACCTGTAATCTCAGCAGGGGGGAGGCTGAAGCAGGAAGATCACTGAGAGTTTGGGGCCAGCCGGAACTACAGAGGGACACCCTGCCTCAAAAAGCTAAACCTTGGAGAAAGGCAGATAGGCGCATAAGAATGCTTTAGAGTTTTCACTCATTCTTTGTTCACCACAAAGGACTTGACATTAAATACACAATGGTTTGGATGCAGTCATCGACATATTACATAATAGTTATTTGTCCCTTTCTTTCCAGCCCAGTGATTTGCAGCTTGTATGAAGTTAAGTTGTAGAACCTGCACCCATATTTTGTATCCCATAACTAATGAAAAGAGAATTGATGCTTTTTTTATCTTAATGTTATAAGCCCCCCACACACACACATACACTCACACACCCCAAGTAAAATGCTGTTTACTTACCTTCCAGCATTGTTTGGATTTAATAAAAACTTGTGTGGTTAGCGTCAGATATATACAGTAGTAGTAACTAGAACGTTCACTTTCTCTCTTTTCAAAATTCCTCCAACAAGACCAAGGTTGTAGGGTTCCAAAGCTCTGTGACTAACTGGGCTTCTCCAGGACAGTAATTTCTCTTCTCTGACCCTGCAGTGAAAAGCTTTTGCCTGCCTGATAGCAAGATTGTGAGCTTAAAATTAGACTGTACAGGTAAGGAAAGACTGATTCTGTTTATTCACTAAATGTTTATTGACCTGTAATATGCTGGGAGCCCATCCCTGTGGCTTCAAGGATAGAAAAACTTACATATAAACCAACTATTTTATATGTAGTAAGTAATGTAGTTTATTAGACTCCTCCAAGATGAAAGTCCAAGTAGAAGTGCTCGCTTAAAAACAAGGTTATAATTTGGTTTTTTTTTTTTTTTTTTCCGGTACTGGGAATCGAATTCATGACCTCACGTTTGCCAGGCAGGCACTGTGCCTCTGAGCTAAATCCCCAGCCCCTATAATTTGTTTTTATGTAGAAAGACACTGACAGAGCTTTCCACCTTTCCCAGTACTGGATGTTCTCAGCTTTCCATCGGAAGATCTTCACTCATGCCATAAAAGTTCACATGTGATGTTTAAAAAGAAACAAGGATTATTGGTGGGAGCTGTTGAGGCATCCCCGACTTACGCCACCTTAGCTGTTTCTTCTGAGCCACCAGGGTGCTTCATCCTGTTGCTTCAGTCCAGTGGTTTGCCAAGTGTGGTCTTTTAAGTAGCAACATCAGTGTCACCCCTGAACTTACTGGAAATGCAGATTCTTGAACCCCACCACGGAGTGCTACAGTATTTGGAAGAAAGAAAACAGTCAATACCTGTAATTTCCTTTGCAGTACATCCAAAATATGAACAGAACAAGCTGATAGGTGAACAGAGGAGGTTAGGTAGTACAGTAAAATGTTAATAGGCCCGCTGAATCTTTTGAATTCCTAAGTGGAGGGATTAGTCTGTATTATTCGAGTTTGTTAAGGTTTGGTGAGGACAGTCCCTGTCCTTTGTAAACAGTTTTTGTTCTTTCAAACCAGGTGAGTTATTTTGAGAGAATGTAGTATTAGGGTTCAGGCTCGCAAGTGACAAATCTAACTCCTTTGAGCAAGGAGGAATTAAATGAACAAACTATGCCAGAAGGGAAGAGATACATTTGGAACCAGGGATTTTCTACTGGCACTGTCTCATCTTTGTTCTTTATTTTACTGTCCCTCAGTGACACTATTCGTTTTCTTACTAATACCCCTTGATTACATCCTGCAGCTTCTTCCTCTAGAGGAAGACTTCTCCTTCTGCTTCAGGAAATCCTAGAGAATTATCTGCATTGTCGTAGCAGGACGCAGCACCCAGTACCCTTGTGAAGAGGAGAAGATGGTTCAGGAAAAAGAACTGCTAGGCAGATAGAGTACGTGGGAATTTGTGAATTATATTCCCCCTCCCTCATCTCCTGCCATCTGCTTTCTGGGTATAGTGAAGAATCCTTGTGTGTTTGCTCTTCTGGCCTTTTGGAAGAGTCACTTGAGGTCCCCTGGTTCCTCTCTCAATTTCATTTCCCTAATCGTTAGCAAACTTGGCCACAGTTATGTTACATTACAGACCACGTCTTGGTTTATACAAGCATCTCTTCTTCTCCTACTAGGGATACAGGTCAACCAAATTGAGCTGCTCTAGGTAGGCTTCAGCCAGATAGCTGGGCTGCAGAGCCAGGGCCAAGGCTGTAGGTTGGGGTTAGGCTTCTTGCACATGTATCCACCTTAGGCCCCAGGCCATAGGAGCAGACTGTGATGCACATGACACGCCCTATCATAGGGTCACCAGAACACAAGAGCCAGACAAGAAGCATAACTACATCTAAAGCCTCTGGTCTCCAGCGTTCCACTGTCCAGGGCTTCCCATTGCTAAACTGCATCAGTGGAGTGAAGAAGTATTCTTTACCTGAAATGGAGGGATAAAGCAGCACATACTCTTGGAGGCCCAGACCATGGATTCCGTGGGTTTATTGAGTCACTTTCTAACTTTGCTCTCCTGATCGTGGTTGGGTCTAGAACATTTGAGACTAATAAGTGCCTCATGAGCTCTGTTATAGATTCACACGTTGTTTTCCCTTTGATTCCGTTCTTTGGACTTTGACACTAGTCTGTATTCTGGAATCACACTGAGGTTTGGGTGCTCCTTCAGTGTATGCAGGGAACTTGGTTGAGCTTGTTACTGAGAACATCCCTATGAGGTAAGTGGGGCAGGAGCATTTCAGTTTTACAGATGGAAACTTGGCGGTTGGGTGATTTGTTGAAAGTCACGCAGTAAGTAAGTAGTGAAGCCAGGCCTAGAACCCAGGTGCTGTCATATAGAAACAGCCTGGGTCTAACCTTGGCTTGGCCACATTTCAGCCATATGAGCAGGTTTTTTCTCTTTCTAAGCCTAAAAATGTAGTCTCTAAAATGGGGGAGGAGAATGCAAATAGGACCTTCCGCAAACAGTTACTGGAAAAGCAAATGGGCTCATACAGGTGAAACATACTGCATTGTACCACCTACCAGAAGGCAGGTACTTATGGCGGCCACTGACTCGTGGCTGCACTGCAGCATGGGGGTGAAAGTACCTGTGGTCTAGATAGCTAAGTTGAAAAACTTGGCTGCATATAACAGCTGACATTGTCTCTGTTTAATATTTTAGCCAGCTTACCAAAACCTGAGGCAGAAAGTGGATAATTTTGTGTCAACTCATCTGGACAAGCAGGAATGGAATCCTACAATGAACAAGAACCAGTTGCGAAACGGTCTGAGACAGAGTGTGGTTCAGTAAGTAAGCAGGATGAGAGCTTGTGCAAAAGCAGTAATCACAGGGACAGTGCCCAGGAAGGCTGATCTGAGGGACTGTTCAGTCAAGGTAGATGATACTTTATATCAAGTGCAGTAGTCTGCTCCTTTAGTATGATCAAGGGTAAAGAAAAGCACTCCACTGCAATTCTTGCTGGGTTTTCAAGGCTTAGGAGGCCTCCTACATGTGCAAATCTGCTAGGTGCGTTAGGGTTTCTTCCAGATTGTGAGACTTGTTCCCTGTTCTTTATAGAGTTTTCAGTGCAGTCTAAGCATGTGAGCTTTATACCAAGATAGTGGTGTTTGAATCTTAGACAAGAGGAGCTTAATCTCTATTCTCACAAGTGAATGTGAGTTCTGCAAATTCTGTGAGTGAATCCTGGCCACCCAAGTATAGGGGCAGCTTTCAGAAGACATGGTCTTTTAAGGTATTGTCCTTCATAGTAGCAACCAGATCTTATAAAGGCGCTACAGAGACTTTATCTGAGCACCTTCACTGTCACTGGGCCCAGGCAGAGGTGGGGTGTGGAATCTGACATCCTGAGATCAGCTTTATTTGATCTGTTCGGATTTTCTAATACTCACAAATATCTGAAAGCCTGTGAAGCCTGTATGTTTCGAAATGGAAATATCAGGGAATTATAGCGAGTGAGAAAAGAACAATATTAAAAGGATACCTGGTGCATGATTGATTCCCTTTACAACATTCCTGAGCTAACAGAGATGGAGAGCAAATGTGTGGTTGCCCAGGGTTAGGGATGCGGGGGTGGATGATACGAAAATGGTGGCACAAGGGTCCCCTGTGGTGGTGCAGGTAATTGTGGCAGTGCTTAGCTGAACCAGCTCATTTGACAGTGGTGCTATGGTTTGGGTATAGTTATGTCAGAAGTTTGGCCCCAGCGTGGCAGCGTTGAGAACCAGCAGAAAGTGATGAGGTCATGGGGCCCTGCTCTCAAGAGTGGATTTCATGCCCCAAGTATTTGCATACAAACATTAGTAAGTTTTGACTACATTTTGCTCTACTTGGAAAGCACTTAGGGTGTATGTTAGCCCCATAGAAGCTTCGAACCATTGCTCCCAAGCTGCCTATTACGTGTTACAGGAGTGGGCCATCACTGGAAGCCATGTTGACTTTCTGGTGATGAAAATGCTTCACCCTGACGGATCTGTGTTGTATATGGTTTGAGGATAGTGATGAGGTTGCTACCAAATGTTGTTCCTGCTTTGGACAGTGAGAGAGTAATTCTGGGAGGGAATGGAGTCAAAGCCAAGATGACCAGCTTTGGCAGTATGATTAAGGTTCTCATCTGCACATGGCAGCTTCCCGCTATATTGTCATTTGTTCTCTGTCTTTGGGGCAGTCTGCCTGGTTTTATTTGGTTCCATTGTACAAAGTGGCTGAGACCATGAGTTAGGAATACTAGGTAGCTCCTATTTGGGAGTTTCCCCTCAAAAGAGAGATTACAGTGACCTGAACTCCCTGGAGTAAGTGGATTTTCCTTTGAAAGAACTCCCTAGAAGGGCACAGGTGGGTTTTTACTGGACTCTCAGATGACACTTGGGGCTTACTGGGGCTAAAGATGACTCTCAAAGGAATTAAATAGCAGTGATCTCTGTCTTGTCTCCACAAGGTCAGGGATGTTGGAAGCAGGAGTGGACAGGATTATATCTCAGGTGGTGGATCCAAAACTAAACCACATCTTCAGGCCGCAGATAGAACGAGCAATTCATGAGTTCCTGGCAGCCAAGAAGAAAGAAGCTGTGCCAGCGCCCCCTCCAGAGCCTGAAAGCCAGGACCCCCCGGCTCTGTCCCAAGATACTTCCTAAGGTCTGGTGTCCCGTCTTCTGTCTGGGAGCATTTGTCTCTTACTTATAGATGTAAAAAATGGTTAGGAAAGAGATGGGCTATCATTGGGGATCTTACTTAGTATCTTTTCAGAAAAGTGTTTAGCGCAGGTGGGCTTCACTTCATGTTAGGGGTCATATTTCACTGAGAACCGATGGGTAGTAGCTTCCTTCGTCACTGAGTATGATACTCTGTGCGACTGGAACTAGGCATTTGAGCTATGCATAGATGCTTCATTAGAATCCAGCTGGGATAATTGGTGTGTGCCAGAGAAATTCACATAGAAATCTTCTTTTTCTGAAATTGCTTAAGTGAGTCTCTCCCCTGGACATGAGTTAACTTGAGTTTGCAATTTTAATATAAAATCAAGCAGTGCGTTCTGACGGGATATACTAAACGGAATTCACAGTCTGCTTTGAGCTCTGATATATTTCCTTGTATTTAGTAGGGTTTCCAGTTTACCACTCTGTTCCCATGAGAGTCTTTTGTTGTCCCTTCTTTATTAAATTAGGAATTAAATTTAATTTTAAAAATCAGCAGTAGATGCCCAAATGAATGCTTTTTGCACGTTTTAGAAGACAGTAAATGTGAGCGTTGGGCTTTTTTACTTAGTCAGTGTTGACAGTCCTTGGGGTGTGTCCTAGCCCCTCATTCTGCTCTTAGTGTTTGCTTAAGCGTCTTTGAGATGTCTGCTGTTTCTAATAAAGCAGGTAAGGGAGATGAGATGACTGGGCCTTCTGAGTGTCAGCAGGCTTATGTGGGCACTCACGTAGGTGTGGGGTTGTCTTTCTCTTGGGAGAAGGACCTTGAGTCCGTCACGGAGTGTAAAACATTTATTTTTAAGTTGTTCTAGTTTAACTAAATTCCTTTAGGAACATAAAATCAAGTATTGTCTTAAAAACTAGCATTTTGATACAACTATCTTTTCTTCTTGGAATAGGCCTGACACCTTATGAAAGCTCCGTTTAATGGTGAAGAAATGGACTTGTGTTACTTAAGAGTGCCACTTCAGTCGGCCAGGGTCACCACTGATTCAAGATCTCTGCTGTGACAGTGGTGCAGCGTCCGGATTGAACAGGGAGCAAGTCTGGCCGTGAGAAAGTTGTTCATGTGCCCTGCTCTGTGCCGCCACTTGACCAGCCTGTCCACGGGTGTGACACCCAGTAGACACTACAGAATTATAAACACTACAGCAACCTAACATGATCCTGAAACAGACTTTTATACTTGAACATGGAGACTGCGCGTGGGTTTTAGGGTTTGCGCTCTGGGATAAGCAGAAGCTATAATGAAAGAGCATAGCCAGTCCCAAAGGTAGCATCAAAGAATAAGAATGGTACACCTAGCTGGGAGTAGGTATTTGAGAGTACTTGCTTGATACTGTGTCTCAGAGTTACAAAGTAGAATGTACAAGCAGATAACATTGATAGCCTTAAAATTGTTGTGACCTTCATGTACATGAATCTTCTAGCGCATTGCTTTTCCCTTGTCAGAGGTGACAAAACGAGCAGCTGTTGAGTGATAAGGAAGCCAGACATTAGGTAGAACCACTTTCAGGCTCTTTGTCCAAGGCGTTTTTGTGTCCTGCAAAGGCTAGTGAGTCTTAGAACTTTCCTGTTCTCACGGTTGCATTTTTTAGAAAAGTGAATGATGAATAAATGGTGTTTTGTAATAAAATCCTTTGATGCTCCTACTTTGCCGCTTCACCTGAATGTTAGATCCCAGGTCTGTGAACGGGTACATTTTTCCTCTGCCATTTTTTTTGCATAACACATGACTGGCAGCAAAGGATCGGTGGCTATGACCACTCTCTCTCTCGTTGGCAGATGTAGCTAGTCAAGGGCAGGTGGTTTCTTTCCTCTCTGAATCAGTGCTGGTGCTGGTCACTTGAGGGCAGTGCATCCTGCCAGTGTTTCTCAGCCTGGGGAGTGCAGAAGTACCCCGGGGATCTTGGGAAGTAGGTATTCTAGTTCGGAAGCTCTGAGGTGGGATCTGCACATCTGTGTTTCTAGCAAGTCGGTGTTAAGCTGTGCCCCTGGGCCTTGAAACACACTTTGTACAACAAGCCTTCAGTGATGTCAGAGATTAGTTCAGACCAGAAATTCTGGGTTTTAAGTTGAGCCTACTACTGGGTATTACTAATCAGACTTTTTTGTTGATGGTACTGGGAGCTAAACATGCCAGGTACTAGGGCCTTGCACATGCTAATAAGTACTTGCTCTACCATGAGCTAATAGGCTACATGTCCAGCCGTGATCTGACCATTTATAACCATTTCATCTGGTTCCATGTTCAAATGAATGTTCTACTTGCTCGTTAACCTTAAATACCCCTAAACATGACTGCACTGCCAAGATTGTAGCAAGATCTTCTTGTACATGGAATAGCATTTTAAACTGGCCTCAGTTCGGTGGGGGGCAAGTCCATCTGAAGGATGGGCTGTTTCCTACCTCGTAGTGGGCACAGTTCTGTTTCCAGGAATGTATAGGATTCAGCAGCTGGAGTTCTCAGCCAAGGAAGTTGCCCTCCAGCCCTCTTCACACAGCTGCTAATAAACGACCCACGGCTGGGTCGGCCAGTCCTGTGTTTTGCAGAGAAACTGCTCAGGCTGACCGAATGCCTATTTTCTCCCACACTTTCCCTGGGAAGCATCTTTCCAAGAGGGCGAGCTCTATACAACCCCTACCCAAGGACCCTCCCAGCATCTTGTCTATCCAGCAGTGACCCAGTTCAACCAGAAAGAGCACAGAATCCATAAGCTCAGGCAAAATGTTTCTTCTGCCCACATATGTTCAACTGACTATATGTTGTATATATTCAAACAGTTTTTAGCCTGTCTCAGTTCTTTTTGTTTTTTCTATTAACTAAAGAAAGCTGGACCTGCTGATGAGAAGCACCCTAGATTTCTTTGACTTAAATATGTCAAGATATCAGTTACTTTATCATCATGTTATATCTACAAAGAGTCATCTAGGCGAAAGATTTTATTTTTAAAAAATGAGGCAAAACATTATCAGACTAGGACTGTAACTGTAGACCTATCAGTCCTGTTGACAAAAGACTAGCTTTTGGGCTCTTTGCCCAGTCAAATCAGAGGGGGGAAAATGCTTGTATTCCCATTGCCATATGGATTCAGATGGGCAGGAGCTGGAGGGCCAGTCAAGACCAACAGCCCTAGAAGGATTGGGGACAAGAAAACCAGTCTCTAGCTTGTCACCAGCTGGTTGCCAGGCTGATGTATTTGCACCCTCAAATGAAGCCTCATTCTTTGCGTATTGGGTTGGTTGTGCAAAACCTAGAAAAAGTGTGTATGTTCTAAGATAAAATAGAAAAGTTGCCCCCTTAGGAAGTTTAGGCCACAAAAACTACGTCATCCTTAAGTACCCTAACTGTTCATCCCTAAGCAAGAAATGAATTATCACTGACCTCAAGCCAGTTAGGCTTCTCTCCCTGTGGTTAGACACCCACCGCACTACATTCTGCAGCCCAGTAGAGCACAGCTGACATCTGTAAGACAAGAACAGATACCCACCCTGGAAAGCCACCCAAGCCTTAGGGCTAAGTCATGGGAAGGAACTCCATCCTCACTGAAGATGGGAATTGGTCGGAGGGTAGGCAGGGTGCGCTGGCCCATTTTGAAAGCCCAGTTCTTTCGCCTGGAGTAGCTTCTGCAGTTGCTGCTGGAGACCATTGTTCCTGGTCTGTTTCCAGATTAACACTTCACAAGCATTGCCAACCTGCTGTCTCAATCCAGAACCAGTTGTTTGAATTCTGGATTTTGGGTGAGATTGGTAGCTTCCAGGAGTGATGTTAGCCTTGTTTTTGTCATTTTGCCCTTCCTTCTATTCACTAGAGTCAGGGTGAGAGTTCACATTCATTCCATATCCTAGCAGTGTGAACTGGGTAAGTGTCTGTTACTGTCCTTTCTCCTGAGACAGAATTGCTAACTAAACAGTGCATGGTAGGCAGAAGACAGCAAAGCAAAGCAGCATTAGCTTCTTTTTGCCCCTTTTATATTCTGTCTGGTTTAGGGTGGATGTCAAACCAATCAGTGGCCTAGTTTAGTAATCACACACCTTTAATCCCAGCATCACACACTATCCATCCACCTCTGAGAAAGCCCCACCTATGACTGCATGAGGCTTTGGGGGGACATCTAGACCCAAAACATAGCCATTACCATGATGGTTCCATATAAACTCCCCACCCAAACAGCGTCAACATCAGCCTGAAACTAATTAAAAATATGCTTCTCTCCTGATTTCAGAAACGGTGAGGCCCACAGGCCTGGGGGACTTTCATGTGCACTAAAAGTTATTTTCATTTTATGAAACGTTATTTTAGCATTAGTAGCCTTGACTAGTAAGGATGGATTAATTATAATTAGTAGATGGCACATTCTAACAGTTGCTAGATGGTGAGATTATTGTTTCTTTTGTAATTCTCCCATAGTCTCTTGGGGAGGGGGACTGCTGTATGTATCTGGACATGCCTGCATAAAGCTTAACCTTCGTAAGGTTTCAAAACCTATAAGCAGCCTTCTGAAGATGTTTGCTAAAGTGGCTCAGAGCCTTGCCTGGAACTCTGCAGAAGGCTTTCATTAGCTGTTAAAAACCTAGCAGAGAAACGTGGGGACCCCACAAAGGCTGAGGTCTAACATAGGTCTGAGGCTGGTGCTAAGGTTTGGGTTTGAAAGTTGTGTTTAGGTGAGCACCAGCAGGGGAGCTGGCCCGCCTCCTTCAGCTGACCTATGGGTCCCGGGGACATGGGAGGGGAGCAGACGGGAGAGCTGGCATGGCTAAGCTTTCATTGGCACTGACTTTGTATCTTGTCCATCACCTCATCTAAGGAGGAGCCAGGAGGTCAACTTTTATGGTCTTGTCACCAGGTTTGGGCTGGCCTCCAAGGCCACAGGGTAGTAAACACTGCTTCCCTCAAACCAGTCACACCACCGAGACCTCATCAGTCCTGCTGACTCCAGGCTCCAGACTGCCATTTGGCCACCCTTCCTGAAACCCTGCTCTTGTCAAGTAGCTTCCTTACGCAGGAACCTTCCAAAGGCCTGCACTTGGGTTGGGGGCCCAGCAAGGCCTCCAGGTGACTTTAATGCACACTAAAAACCATTTCATGTTAAAACGGCTTTTTGAAAAGCTGTCTTAAATCCTTTCCAAGCGCAGGCATTTTCTTATGTGTAAATTAATTTTCATGACCCTGTCAGGATTTAGTCTCTGTTTTATGTATGAGGAAATCAAGACAGGCAAAGAATCCTACTCCTGACTACTCTCTTGAGAAGCAAGGATTTCACCCCAGGCCTGTGATTCCCACCCCTCCACCCCACCTCCCTTTGCCACGCTGCCTCCCTATTTGCTACAACTTGAGCAGGTCGTCTGGGCTCCGCCCTTCATCCAAATCTAGGCCAGCATTTACTCAACAAGGCCTCCTGCTGTATCTCCGCACCGGCTTGGCTCCAGCCAGCCCCTGCTCCCCTCAGTCAAATGGTTATCACAGGGCAGTTTACAAACCAGCAAGACTGGTCTGCTCTGCCTTGTACTCATGTTCCGTTAGCCCTGGAGTTGTCTATTTTACTTCCAATTAATTGCCAATATTTTAAAATAGAGATTTTAAAAGATTCTTTTAAAAAATTGTTTTAAAAGGAGATTTCCATATAGATCTGTATTCCTGGCTTCTAGAGAAAAGTGCCAAGGCCAGGCCATTGTTGCCTTGTGTTTCCACCAGGTACAATCATCTAGAACCAAGGAGCAGCCTCTGAGGACTCTGACCAACATGTGAGACACGCAGATGCCGCTCACTAACTCCCAACCCCCTGCTGGTTCCTCCGGACATCTGAGTCGGGGACCCCTGCCTTAGAGTGTCATCGTTGTGTTCCACCTAAGATTTTCAAAAACGTCTCTAGCACAGGGCCAGAATTTTTAGACTTTGATTCCCATGCTTGGGATAAGGACTAGGTTTTCAGCTCCATGAGTTTGACTCTAGAATCCCGTGAGATTGAAATGGAACTGAAAGTCACCGCAGGAGGATCACTGCAAGTTCGAGACCAGCCTGGGCTACAAAGTGAGCTCAAGGCCAGCCTGAACCACATAGGGAGACCCTGGCTCAAAAAGACAGAAAAAGAGAAAGAAATGGAACTGAAATCCCCTCTCTAAGCTCCCACTCTGGGCATCCAGGTTGAACCTATCCAAGGATGAGTGACAGTGGCAGGACTTAGGCCAAACCTATCCAAGCACGATGCAGGCCTATCCAGCCAATGCACGGAATTCATAGAAGTCTCTAGTCTGCCCCAAGTGACAGTCTGTCCCAGGGCGAAAGCCATTAGAGAGCTTGCGATGTAGCCTAATCAATATGTGTCACTAAACATTTTGTAAACGAGAGTGATCAGTTGAGGGTGGTAGAAGCTAACCAATGATCGGTGAGGCTGAACAAAGCAGTTCACGCTACATTCTTGTAGCAGCATTCCGGTCTCAGAGGTGGATCTGCTGGGGAGCTGGTGGGGGTTGTCATAGTCCCCATGGCCTGGGGTCTGACCTGGATGGCAATCTCCCAGCAGTCCAGCCAGCCAGCTCATGGAACTTGCTGGGTAAAGGCTCAGGATCTGAATCCTATCATTTCTGCTCTGGGACAGCATTTGTCACAATACATTTACATTTGTTCTGCAGTGATGATAAAAGATATAGTAAAATCTCAGTGGCCTAGCCCAGAAAAGTGTTTCTCACTTGTTACAAGGTGGCTATGATCCAGGAGCACTCAGGATCATACACAGCATTTAACACTCTGGCTGCCTTAGTCCTTTAGCCCAGTCGTCCTAACTCTCAACCTCTTCTGCAAGAGCGCAGCAGGCCAAGAGAACATTGGCAGGGCTCACACGAGGGATTAAATTACTTGACCTTCCAGCAATTGTGTCACTTACACTCGTAACGCATTGGCCAGAACAAAGAGTGTGGCCTCACCTAACTGAAAGGGGACAGAGAATCAGATCTAATCCAGTCATGTGCCCGGCAGGAGACGAAAATGCAATGTGAGGACTACTAAATCCGCTTCACCCTTTTGACCTCCAAATATAGTTTATTTCTCTCACAAAGATTCTCATCTCGCTCCATGTAAGACCATCCAAAATTCCACCTCATCACTACACCCAATTTGAAGCTTAGGAGGTCTGTAATTAGAATTTAGGCAGTTTCTCCCCCATTAGACCAAAGATCTAAAAAGGGTGGTAGAAGCTAACCAATAATACAAATACAAAACAGAAGGAAAGAATGGGAAATTGTAGTTCTGGCCTGCAGCAGTTGCAAAATTCCCCTGGACTACCTGAGGCCACTTACCTGGTCAGAGCAGGTGTTCCTTATTTAAGACCAAGCCTGTTTTGAAGGCCTCCCTGTATCATTGCTGTCTGTGGCCTTTTGCTTCATGCTGTACAAGTTCTTCAATTTCTGTTCTCTTTTTCCATGGTCCTCTGGCCATGGCCAGTGAGATAAGGGAACATCTCTTCCATGGAGATTCAGTTTTCTCAGCGCATGAGAGACCAAGGGTCATTTTAAATCTTGAACAAAGACTTCTGGAACCTGGATATGTCGACTGACTCTTGTTTTGCTTTGGTCAGAATGACTCCAAAGCTGTAGTAGAAGTTCTACCTGATTCATTAAAATCAGCAACATGGGCCAGAAACCACACACACACAGTTCTTTTCGTGAGTTCAGTTTTCAAATATTTGCTATAATTTCTTTTCCTCTGTACTCTCAGACCTTGGCCTTGATTTAAACCTTGAGTCTCAGAATTTTGTACAGAAAAACAAAAAGCCTTACATGGTCCATGAATCACCGTGTTCAGGGGAAAAGCTCACCAGAACCACATATCCTTAACCTGATCATTGCATGGAGGCCTTTGTTACAACTGTTTTCCTTCATTTGTTTCTTGCTATTTGGGGCCCAAAATCAGTTTACTTACCATTCTCTGAGTATCTGGACTTTGTCTCTTTAATTTCTTTTTTTTTTTTAATATTTGCTCACAAACTGGAAAACTTTTTTTAAGCTCATATCTTTCTTGTAAGAGCTTTCCAAGTATGACTGCAGCATATTATTATCATTGTTTTCCAGCCTCTCATACACACACGTCTGTTGGTATATGATTTGCCCTGAGTTACTGCCACACAGTAAGTGTGGTTGATGCTCCTTTACTTGGGTTGACCCGTTCTCATCTTTGCAACTTGCAAGTTACCAGCCACCTAATTTCATTGATTAATTTGCACATGAATGTTTCTCCAGTTGGTAGGTGTTTTTGTTCCCTTCAGCCAACAGATCAGATTTGTACTTGTTTTATTTAAATCACACTTTTTAAATAATTGTATATGCACATGCAATTTTTGAAAAACAATACAGCCTGTCTGAAGAATGATGTTTTCTTAAGTTTCTTCAGTGGTTTTGCCGAAAGATAGTAAAATAATATACTATCTCCTCTATTTGAAAATAATGGCCTCTGCCTTTATTTTTGTCTATGTGCAGATCAAGATAGCTCTCGAGAGTTTGTCAGTCTTGTTATAGAGCTTTTGTTTTAATGCTGATCATTAGGTTTTGTTTTAATTTTGCTTTTTTGTTGCACGGTTTGTTCATTCCAAACATATATGCACAGCCCTTACACGTATGCCAGGCAGTGTCTTTGCCGTAGGACAGCACAGTGATCAACACAGATATGACCCTTTCCCTTGTTATGGATATATCTCACTGATTCCCCTAAAGACAGTGATGTGTCATATGTCAAAATGGCACAAAACAGACAAGAAGATGAGGAGAAATGGGTTGAATTTATCAACAAGGGCAAGAGCACTTTGGATGGACAGCTGGGGAATAATGCAAGGTGGCAGGGAGTGGGTGAGAGAGAGGAAGAAATGGAGGGTCTTTGATAATTTGATTAATCAATACATTATTTATTTAAAT
This sequence comes from Chinchilla lanigera, assembly GCF_000276665.1. Lineage (NCBI taxonomy): Eukaryota > Metazoa > Chordata > Mammalia > Rodentia > Chinchillidae > Chinchilla > Chinchilla lanigera. Next base: position 26,227,976 of record NW_004955408.1, on the reverse strand, counting down.
AGTAAAGTTTGTGAGTAGGGATATATTCAGGTATCCCTGCAGCTTCTCACATCCCTTCCCCACAAACAGTCGCTGTTACTGGTTTCGTACTTTTCTCTCCAGAGACAATCTACACATAGACCAGCATATAAGAGTTTATACCTGCACTGAGCTGGGACATACCCGCTCCCTCAGGTGCTCCCAGAGAAAGTTCCCAGAGAGAAGACGGCAAGTGGTGCCTCCTGCAGTTCCTAGGGCTGAGAAGGGGCAGGGGAAGAGGATAACAACCTTGCATGGTAACGGAGTTCGTGATAAGAACAGGAGTAAACATTGCTGTTTGACATTAATCATTGGTGATTACAAAATTCCAAAATTTTTTACACAGTTTGGAAAACTTTTATAATTATGAATTTTATTTTCAAGACTTACTTTCTTGAAAGTGTTTCACTGGAGAATGAAATGTGCTGTTGTTGCTGAGAAAATAAAATATTTCAGTGAAAAGTTTAAAAAAAAGGAATAAACCTAAATAGAGTGCTTGCCATTGCTGTCCACTGCAGCCACCACACCTAACGACTTTTCCCTCTGCTCTGTGATGGCGACGCCATTGCGCCCACTGACAGAAGGAGCAAGTCACCGCCCAAGATCATTCAGTGACACTGTCAGAACTGAAAGCCCAGGCCGTAGTTCACTCCAAAGCCTAGCTTTCTTCCCCCTGATTTGTAAAGAAAGTGTGGTGAAACGCACAGAACATAAAAGTTACCATCCTTAAGTGTATAGTTTGGTAGCATTAAATGCATTCCTGTTGTATAAATATCACCACCATCCACCTCCTGACCTGTCCATCTTCCCAAACTAAAACTACCTACCAAATACCCACTTTTCATTTTGTTTTCTTCCCATCCCTGGCAAGTCCATCCTGTCCATCTTCCCAAACTAAAACTACCTACCAAATACCCACTTTTCATTTTGTTTTCTTCCCATCCCTGGCAAGTCCATCCTGCTCTCTATCTATGACTACATAGAAGTAGAATCATACACTATTTCTTCTTTCGTGACTGGCTTATTTCACTTACCAGAACGTCCTCAAGGGTCATCCATGTGGTAGCGTGTGTCAGAAGGTCCTGCATTTTTAAAGTTGAAGACTGTTCCATTGTACGTGTATGTGTACTGCATTTTTGCAAAGCCTGCCTTTTACTCACATACCTAAACTAAGACACCTGACTCTGAGTAGATTTTTAATAACTTTTTAATAAAACCTTCCTTTTTCCTTTGAAATCATTTCAAACTTACAGAAAAGTTGTGAGATTTGTAAAAATCACTCAGCTACTAGAGCAGTTGATGACCCAGTGCTTCATCATGCGCAAGTACATGAACATTCCTACCAGCAAGGGCAAGGTCCACCACAGCCTCAAGAAATCATCGCGAAATTAGCGTTAACATATTACTGCCGTTCAATCTTCAGGTCTTATTTAAGTTTTTTCAGAAGTCCCATTGTATCCTTTCTAACACAAAGATAGTTTATAATCAAAGTCACACTTGGTTCTCACATCTCTTTTGTCCTCTTTCATCTGGAAAAGTTCCTAGGGAACTTTTGACAACTGCAGGCCAGATCTTTGGTAGAATATCTCCCAAGATGGGCTTGTCTGATTCAATTGAGATTCTGCATCTTGAAGTGATGCTGTGCTTTTCTTGCATCTGATCAGGCACATGATTTTAGTTTGTGCCTACTGTTCACTTTAGTCACTTGATTTCAGTAATGTGTGCCAGGTAATTCTTTTGTCCTTTTGTAATTTAGTATTGTGGGGGGAGATATGTTACGACTTCGTGATTATTGTGTTCGCCATCAAACATGCATGCCACAATGTTTCTTTGTTCTTGACTGGGTTAAGGTTCACCATGATGGTGGCCAAGTAGTTTGTAATTTCATCCGTCCTTTCACCTACAGCCTATTAAGCACTCACTCCTCTTGTCCCCATTTATTGGTTCACTTATTTCTATCTGAATGGATCCACAGAGTCCTATTTATCCAGTGGGTTCCAGTAGTTTATCTTTGTTGCTCACGTTTTCTCAGATTTGGCCAGTGAACAGTCCTGGCTGGCTAAGGTGTTGTTTTATAGTTCTCCATCTCTCTTCTCGCCTGGTCTTACTTTCCGGGACAACACGGTGTTACAGGACCATCCTATACTTGCCCTGGAATTGGCTGTTTCTCCAAGGAGTTCTGACTTGTTTAACTGGTATTTAAAAATCATTTCTGAGTGCCAGACATCCCGTTGCTCCCAGGCCCTCTCAGGGTTCACTCTAGTTGCCTTCCTTCAGCTATAACTCTTTCCAGTAGCCTCCCATCACCCAGTGCCCTCTACACAGAGCCAGTCTCCCAACCCTGCTGTCTCAAGGCCACGGAGAAGTTTGCCTACTGGTCTACACCTCCTTTGCTCAACCCCACTTAGTAGCTAATGACTACAGCCAGGCACCACACAAGGGCATTTTGGTCAGTGACAGATTGTATATATGAGGTGTGATAAAAACTATGGTACATATTTTCAAATTGTTTTTAAATGTATTACAATAAAGGACACATTGTAACTAACCTCAAAGTAATTCCCCTTTGAATACACTTATCCCATCATTCTTGCCACTTCGTAAAGTGGTTTTGGGAATCCTTTTTCATGTCTTTCATTGTTCTGTTGTTACTGCCTCAATGCCTTGAATCTATTCAAATTGTTTCCCTTTCATGGTCATTTTGACTTTCGGGGAGAGCCAGTAGTTGCACTGTGTCGGGTCCAGTGAATAAGGTGGATGAGGACACAGTGTCAAGTTTTTACGAGGCTGCATTTCTGTTGGATGACACTCAGCTGTAGTATTCACAGTAATTTGTAATCATACCCCTTAAGGACAAGAATAAGGACTTCCAGAACCTACTTCCAAAGTGGCAAGGATGATGGAATAAGCTTTTTCGAAGCTATGGGAGAGTGTTTTGAGGTGAATTAATGTCAGTGTGTCTTTCAGTGTAATGTGTTCTTTTGTCATTTAAATACTCACCGTGTATTTCAGACTTCATACAATGATCCTTCCAAAAGGTGATAATGAAGGTGAAGGATCCCTGTCACCTAGTGACCTTGAGCCGCGGTAGCAATGCATTCCTCACGTGCAGTTAGGATGCTGATGCAAATGCACCTACCTGCTCTGCATGATATATAGCAGTAGAGCGTATACAATTACCTGGGGTTCTTAATACTTGGTAGTAAATAACCATGTATTTATTATATTTTTACATCTTCATTATATTGTACTGTTGTGAAAGAGTGTACTGTGGTTATTTTTAATTGTATGCTGTCAAAGAATATGCCGTGTCATACCGCCTGCAGCCCCCACACTGTGTGTACCATAGCTTGATCTCATCACTTTCTCTTGTGCTTCATTTAAGCTCATGTTGTTTTGTTCATCACAGCCTTAGGAATAGCAAGCTGTACTATGTGTGTATGTATTCCATGCAGCCTAAGTATGCGGTACAATGGCATCATACGTTCTGAGCTCTGTGCTGTTCGCTGATTTTGTCATTATGTGAAGGTCATAGAATATTCTTACACACACTAAGACAGCTACCACATCACGAGGCAATCTAGTCTTCCTAGAGTACTGTGGCATCTGCTATCCATTGTCACCTGAAACATCAATGCGCAGTGCACAAGCGTACAACTCCAAGATGTTCGCACAGCATCAAAATCGCCTAACAAAATATTTCTCACAACATATCCATTAAGACATGTGTCACTGTATTTGAAACCTTTGACCTGATTCCTACTTTAAGGTCACAAGATATGAACTGACAACTGCTTCCTGAGAAGGCACTGGCCCAGGGGTGGTGACAGTGAAGAGATGAAACAGCTGAAGCTATGAGTTAACACAAGTAACAGCCCCCTACCCTGTGGAGCAGGTGGCTCAGCTGACCTAAGGGTTGATCCAGAGGAAATGATGAGACCCCCTCCTGGGCAGTGTGACAGAGCATAAAGAGAGTAGGCTTTGGAACCTGGATGGTCTGGGTTTCTTGTTTTCACACTATCCTGCAGTCCTCACCCTCCTACCTGTTTGTCACACCCTGGCTTGAGGCTCACTGTCATCCCTGGGAAAGCTCTGTCCATCTCTGATGCCCGCCCCACACACCACTATGGGCCATCTCGCACACATGCACCAAATTTGGTCAAAGTCCATGCAGCCATTTGCACAACCTGTGGAAACCAACAGAACCATATTTATATTCCATAAGTTATTAATAAGCTAGGATTTTACTGGTTTCCGTTCCAAGCACAAATCTCTCCATAAACGCTTGGATCTAGGGGCATGAAAACACAGGGAACATTATGGGAGGATGTTCTCATAAAAGGAGTATTGTGCTGTGTCATTCCATTTTTCCCCATTAAGTCTCTGCTGGGAACATCTTGTGGTTTGCAGTTGGAAAATGGGTCCCAGTTGACCTGCAGACCCAAGACCACTTCTCTCCTGCCTTGGCCCAGCCTCCCGCCTCCCCACAAGTCCCCAAGGAAGTTGTTTGCACAGTTGACACTAGTAAAGTGGCTCTTTGTTATCCACCAAGCCTTTGGCCCTAAACCCTGATGGCTCCAGGGAGACAGGAGGGACCACACAGGGTGCTGTTTGCCTGTGCCATTCTAGGATATGGCGTTGAACCACAGACAGCCCTTCGGAAGCCAGATCTACCTGTTTCTTGAGCTTAAGCATCAGTCCAGAATTCACCACTCTGGGGAGATGCAAGGACCATGCCCACCTGGGCAAAAGAGAATGAGAAATATGGATGCTAAGGGAAGTGCATCATTTCCTGTCCCAGATCGAACCACACTGAGTTCAGGGGCATCAGGCAGGGAAGCTGTCAAGCAAGGGACAATTTGAGACATGGAGAAGGCTTTCCAGAGCGGAGGAGAAGCTGTGTTCTATGTACTGGCCTTCTACGCAGGGAGAGAGCCCCGGGGGGCTTTCCCCAGGAGAGGCGGCCCTCTCCAGCCTCGTGAAATGGTCAGAGAAAGGGCACGACATTGTCACTGGGCCTATGAGTAGAGGTAGTAGCCCTGCAGTACAACAGGGCCCCAGAAGCAGCTCATCCTACCAGGCTCATTCCCTGGAGGAAGTGGGGGTGCCCTTGGTGGGATTCTCCCTAGGGAAGTACAGTGGTGGGGTGGGGAGTGCGGGGGAGACAGGAGCAGGCTCCCCCCAAACATGAAGAGTATGGCTGAACTGGAGAGACGAGGCACATGGGGCCCATCAGTTGCCTAGAGGGCTGCTTTTAAGTGCCCTGCTGGGGCCACTGACTATACCCGTGGCCCATCCACTTGTGAGAAGTGACACGGCCACCTCTAGGCACAGGATCATCCCCCTCAACCTGTATCTCTTATCCTATAGCTTTTCTTATTCTGAGGGCTCAAAAGGCATGTAGCTCCTCTCAGGGGCAGGCTCTGAGAGAACAGGAGAGGGACGAGCTAGGATAGGATGAGAGAGGATGGAATGGGATGGCATGGGATAGGACTGGACAGAGAGGTCAAAGTAGAATAGAACAGGAAACGGACGTAGGAGATGAAACCGCGGATAATGGCCTCAGAAACACCAGCATCTCTTTCCTCTCCTCTCTCTATTGTGTATGAAGTGAGTTGGTACAGAGTACAGGATGCATAGGGCACATGGTAGTTGCCCTCTCACTAAATATGATCACCGCTTATAGCATCAGCAGCAGGTCTAGAAGTTGTGGGCCACTCATGAGACCATTGCAATACCTCTGAATGCAGAACAGCCAGTGTCTCTTCATTTTACAGAAGAAAAAATAATCCGTCTCTGTAAAGGGACCTGGCGAATGTTGCGAGCCCAACTGAGGGTAGCAGAACCAGAGCAAGTGTCTGTCCCCTGCAGGAGGTCATGGGAGCCAGGCTCAAGGCACGGGCTCGTGCCTTGGGAATCACAGCAGGATCAAAAAGATATGGGGGAAGGGAAAAAGGAAATAGGAAGTGTGGGGTATGGGTATACCTGGGGCGTGGGAGGGAGAAGAGACAGAAGGCCTGGGTGGAAAGGAGGCTGAGGCCAGGCTCACCTGCTGGGGAGGTTTACTTGCACCCCAGAGTTGAGACAGGAAGTACCTGCAGTTACCGGGAAGGTCCACAGAAGCCACAGAGTCAGTGACTGCTGGTCTCAGCTCTGGAGTGAAGCCCACCTAAGCTTACGTCCTAGGTGGACCCCGCAGCAGCCGGGTGACCTTGGGCAGGTCCTCTTGACTTTCTGAGCTCCATTTCCTCATCTGTATGTTGGGGCAGCAGCGGTATGCGCCTCACAGAGCCACTGCAGAAAGTGATGAGGTACTTACAGTCAGGTGCACAGCCCACAGTCCTCAGTCACCCAGAGGCAGTTACCGTGAGCTTGCGATGGCTGAGCCCAGGGCAGAGCTGGACTCGGGAGGCCACCTTTCTCTTGTGCACCGACAGAGTGTGCACTACGCAGCACTCTCTCCCTGTACTAATGGCAGGAGGAACACACCTGAAGTTTTTCCATACCAGAAAAGCTCCCATCAAAAGAGAGCTTCTTTTTTTTTGTTCGTTTTAGAAGTAAAAGAACAAAAACATATTAAGAAACAACCATTTACAAAGTAGCACAAGAATAGTACAAGCAGGATCTGCAGATTTAGCTCAGCGGCACAGCGCCTGCCTGGCAAGTGCAAGGTCGTGAGTTCGGTTCCCAGTACCAGAAACCGCCCCCACCAAAAAAAAAATAGTACAAGCAATACTGAATTACAGACAAGGTGACAGAGAGTTAACAATGGTTTTTGTATTACATATTGATAATTTCAAAGTGGTTACTCCGGAAAACAAATATAGACATGCAAGATTGATCAAAATAATCATTAACTGTTCCTTTCAATAAAGTGATAGAAGTCAGTAGTAAAACTATGTTAGCTAGCCTGTATATACATATATACATAATTTTACCCTTCTTTCTTTTAAAAGAGAGCTTCTTAATCCACCACCCAGACTCCTTCCAGGTTGGACGAGCTGGGAGATATGTCCCAGAACTACCGCTTCCTACCATAGATAAGTCACTGGTCTGTTCTCCTTGGACATCAGTTTTCTTATCTCTAAAAATTGGCTGCTTTGAGGATTATAGAGAACCTTTAAAGAGACTAATTTTATCCAGGAAAGCAAAATAACCCAGGTGGAGATACTGTAAATCTTGACTTCAAAGATATCAGTGCTCAAAAATCTGCAGTTCCTCAAAAGATAACAGAACAGCCCCATGCAGTTACCTCTCCGCCCATTTCCTCCTCTTTACGGAGTGACTAAGAGCATGTGAAGACTGTAGCACAGTTGGACGCACAGGAAAACAGGATCTCTGTGCTTATGACTGCCTATTTCACACTCAGCCTGAGCCCCACTCGGGCCTGGGTTCCCTCCTGTCTCACCATGCTCGTGTCCCCAGCTTTCTGGCTGAACGAGGACTGCCAGCTCTGCTTGTGGGCCAGCCCCTCAGGTCCGGTCGCAGCCTGTGTCTCATCTAGAGACTGCCACTGCTACAAGCAGGACTGAGGCCGTGTGAGTAAACACCCACTCCCTGGTGGCCCTGGAGGCTGCCTCCTCCCTGAAGGTCAATTGGAGGGTGGCAGCCTGGTGTAGTGAAGCCAACAGCAGAGGGCAGGGACAGGGTGGGCCACAGAGCCCCCTTGACCAGACCAGCAGCAGTGGATAGCTGAGTACTGTGACCACCCAGAGAAAGCACCTGCCTTCTGGGGCTCACTGGATCACCTTGCCCCAGTGACATCACAAAAGCAGTATTGATACTGAGGCCCTCACCATCCCAGTGTGACAGGGTCATCACACAGCACACCGGCATTCCTGGAGATGAAATGATCGGCCCCATGTGACAGGGCTGGTAGGTGACAGAGCTCCCAACCTCAAGCTTTAAGTCCTGTTTCACAGGAAAATTACTTCTACCTGCCCGGGAACCAACCCTTGAGCTCCTTACCTCACCTTCCTCCCAGATGAGGTCTGTCATTATCCCATTTTCCAGGAATGGACAGTGAGGTAGCAAGAGAGTAAATAACCTGTCTGAGGGTGGCAGCCCACACAGACCAACCTTTAGACCTGGACCAAAAGACCTGGCCTCAGCCACCCCTGCCACGGTCCTCCTCTGGATGTGCCCCCTGCTCCATGTCCTCCCCACTTATTCAGAACCCCGTATTCCCTACCCAGGGGTACTGTCAGGGTGATGCTGATCAAAGCACACTGTAAGGAATGGACTCAAGTTTTGCAGAGATTCTTGACGTAGTTGGCTCAGGCTTCCGTAACAACGTACCATGGACTTTGGGCATAAACTAGACTTTTATTTCTCACAGTACCCTGAAGATAATGAGTCCAAGACCAAGGTTCCAAAATGGTCAGTTCTGGTGAAGTTCCTCTTCCTGGCTTGCAGATAATCGCCTTCTTGCTGTGCACACACTTGGTGGTTTTGTTACCAGGTGGTTTTTGTTACCTGTTATCACAGGAGCTCCACCTTCCCTTCCAGCCTGAGTCCTCTCCCTGGTGCTGGAGCAGCTGGGGCAAACCTTCCAGGGACGCAGCTGAGAAGAGCTGAAGCCAGAGTCACAGCACTGCGCGCTGTCATCTCACCAGCCAGGGTGACAAAGATGCTGGTTGGCAGGAGCCAGAGGAGGCACGGGCGAGCGCTGGGGTGGGGTGCACTCTCCACACTTGGTGGAGAGATGGGATGTGTGTGTGAGCTCCCTGGTGCCTTCTTATAAGGACACTAATCCTACAGGATCAGAACCCAACTTTATGATCTCATTTAACCTTCATTCCTTCCGTAAAGGCCCTGTCTCCAAATGCAATCACACTGAAGGTCAGGGGCACAAACACTCAGTCCATAGCACTTGCCAAGAAACACATGGGTGTCTAGGCAGAGAAGGTTTCAGGTTCAACCCCGCTGTGAGCTGGTGGAGGTGGTGACCCCAGAGCCACCAGAGGTGAAGCTGGAAGCACATTGTCTGAACATGAACCAAGTGAGCTGTTATTGGAGCCCAGTCCTGGGACTCACTACTGAAATACACAACAGAGATGCACACAAGCAAGGGCCTCACCTTCTGCAGTGCTGTGGAGAGCTGACATTCAACAGAGATGAGCAGCAAGAGCGATAGAAGGCTGAGGGCTGGTTTTCTTCATCTGCTATTTGCAAAATAGTTCTCAGGTCCCAGAATTTTTGGAAAAGTCAAAAGTGAGGCATTAAACTTTATAATAATAGTGTTTGAGGAAGAGGACACAAGTGATGAATTAGAAACAAGAGATGACAAGCTTCCTACCCCACACTATCAGTATAGGTTTTATTGGTTTCCCATGAAATGAATGCACCTGTGCAGCAGAAATCTCCTCTACAATACTGTAGACGTTTTCCAACTGTTCCAATTGGGTAACCTTGTATTATGTCCACAGTACATACGAGCACAGGCACACCTGAATGTCCATAGGCTGCAGGACCTTAGGGGTCCTTCACTAAGTAAAATGCTTCATAGAAAGACCACTGCTCCTTATCATGTTTGGATTTGTGGGCAGTTTGGGATCTTTTCAAAGGCAAACTAAAAATCTGTAGAAATACTCTTCAAAGAAAGTCATGAAAATGTGAAACAGTCTAGTGTTTTCAGAATTAAGAGCCAGAGCAACGTGTCAGAAGAGGAGACATATTTGTCATGATTCACTATCTCTGTTTTCTGCAATCTGCTATTTTTTAGACGTCTTGTATACAGCATGTCATGTCATCTTCACCTGCAGTTGTAAGAATTGGTGAGCAGAGAGTTTATGTTGGGCCATCTGAGGCCCAGTAGCAAGTGGTAGATCTAGGATTCCAACATGGTTGCCTTTGCACCATCTGCCTGTCTCTGCAAAAGGGCAGGAAGCCCGCAGTGAGCACCAGGGACAGGGACAGGGACAGTGCCACCATCTGCGAGTGAATATCAAATACTTCCTGGAAGGAACTGTCAGGTCCACTTTTCTGGACACTTTTTCTCAATACAGGATTCAAGGGTTTTGCTCATCCCTAAACCTATCTACAGACAACAGCTAGCAAATATTTTCTGGCCAGTTTGAATGGGTGCATGCTCAGGACATGTAATCTTAGCAAGGAACAACCTGAGGCCTGTGCATCTCCAGATAGGTCAAGGACAGAACGACCCAGAATACAGGTTCTCCTGCAGCCTGTGAGCTCTTCTGTGTGGGCGAAAACTCATGATCAGGGCACCACTGACGAAAGATGGTGATGTGAGTCTAACGCATGGAAACCTCCCTTTTGGAACAAACTTCAGGCTTTAGGTGACATCGTCTCTGTTGGCAGAGACTGTGGCACTGGCCATGTTCTCACTGAACCCGGAACATTCTCGGCAAGTGATTTCCATTATCAAAGGGACAGACACTTACATACCAGTAAAGTTTCCTGGGGGTCCAGATGAACTTTGGCGTTGTACATTTTATTAGATGCCAGCCCTGTGCAGTAAAAATAACTTCTGTGATTTCATAGCCAGATCTTATTTTTCCAAATTGCTTTTGCCTTTCATTAAGCAGCCCCACCTAGAAGAATTTTTCCTCCCATCACAGAGTGGAAAAATTCTTGGTGGCCTTGCTCCAGAGCTGGGACCCACTCACACATCCCAAGGGCCCTGTTTGCCCTGACCAGGTCACACTGAGGCATTGGCTGGGAAGGATGTTCTTGAGCACTTCTCTTCAGGAGGTCTGGGCACATGCCTCATAGCTGGCAACTCCTTCCGAAAGAAGAATGAGGAGAGACATTCCCAGCATGGACTATTTTGCTCTGGTTTTATAACTCTTGCCTTTGCTTTAAATAGTCTGCTCAGAGCCAAAGAATGAAAACTTTTCTACCATTGTTTGGGAGATGGATAAATACATTATTTCAAAATCTTCAGCCACGTCCAGGGGGACTAATGATACAGTTGAGACAGCCTGGGCATTTAATTCAAGGAGTGCTATCCTGTATCCTGGGTGAGACTAGTCTCTTAAAAGATATATGATTTGCAAAATTTTTGTCCCATTCTATGCTTTATCTTTTCACTTTCTGTTTCTTCTCCTTAGATGCACAAAAGTCTCATTCTGATGCCTCGTTCATCTATTTTTTATATTGTTGATTGTACTTTGGGTATCATATGTTAAGAAACCACTGTATAATCCAAAGTCACAAACATTTACACCTATATTTTCTTCTAAGAGTTTCATAGCTGTAGCTGCTTCATTCTGAGCTTTGCTATATTTTGAACTAGTCTTTATATATGCTGTGAGGTAGGAGCAACTTCATTCTTTTGCGCATGGATATCCAGCTAACACCATTTGTTGAAAAGTTTATTCTTTCCACATGTCGTTGTCTTAGCAATCTTGTCAAAAATCAATTGAATGTAAATGTAAGGATTTGTTTCTGGAGTCTCAAAATTATTCCATTGATCTGTCCTAAGAAGAGAATCCTTTTATTACAATAGCTTTGTGGTCCAGTTTTTTAAATCAGGAAATTTGAGTTCTCCAACCCTGTTCTTTTTCAGGATTGCTTGAAGTCCTTGAATTTCTATGTGGGTTTTAGGGTTAACTTATCAAATTCTGCAAAAAAACTACTTGAATTTTGATAGATTGTGGTAACTCTGTAGATCAGTTTTGGGAGCATTACCATCTGTGTTAGTGTTTAGGGGCAACCATAAAAAATATGAGAAACTGGGGTGACTTAAACAATGGAACATTATTGTCTGCATTTATGGAGGCCAAAAGTCCCAGGATAGGGAGTTGGTATGGCTGGTTCCTCCCAAGGAGTATGAGGGAGACTCTGTTCTATGCCTTCCTTTTCCTTCTGGCTCTGCTGGCAATCGTTTGATGTTGCTTAGCTTATAGAGCCATCACCACAATCTCAGCCTTCCTCTCACATGGTGTTCTTCCTGTGTGCCCGTCTGTCTCTGTGTCATATCCGTTTCACCAGTCCTGTTGGGTTAGAGCTCATGCTTGTGAGTTCCCTTTCACATAATCATCTACAAAGACCTTACTTCTAATATGATCATATTCACAGGTACTAGAGATTAGGACTTTAACATCCTTTGGAGGAACACAGTTCAATCCATAATCCAATCTTAACAGCATTAACTTTTGAGCTAATGAACATGAGATGAGATGGCTTTCCATTTAAGTTCTCTTTAATTTTATTCATCAATGTTTTGTAGTTTTTCAGACTGTAAGTTTGGTACTTCTTTTGTTATTTTTTCTGAATATCTCATTATTTTTGATGCTATAATTATAAATAGAACTGGCTTCTTAATAACATTTTTGATTTGTTCATTATTGTTCTATCAAAGCACAGTTGATTTTTGTATCTTAATTTTAAATCCTACAAATTTGCTGAGCTGCTTTATTAGTTTTAATTATTTTTAGCAGATTCTTGAGGGTTTTTTTCCAACTGCAATGAGAGAGAGAATGTTCTGCTTCTGTTCCAATCTGGATGCTTTTTCACTCCGTTCTCTTGCTTGTTAATTTCTTTTTGTCTTGAATTCTGTATCAACTCTGTTCATGTAATATATGTTTATGTAAAACAGCTAAATCATTTTTGGAATAACATAAAAGGATTTATCCTAAATCATTTTTGGAACAATGAGGGATCTAAACACATTTAAAAATGAAATTCATGCTGTATTAATGCAATTTTCTCTTTTGTCAATTAACATAGAGATGTTGAATTTTGACAGTGAATTCTCCCAGGATGTCAGAGAGACATCCTGAATCCAATCCCCTATGGATACTGCAGGATGACTGTAACCATTACCAATTTGGTGACTATACTGATCTCACATTAAGGACCCACTGTGTCCCAGGCAAAGACAATTTATGGGAAAAAAATTCCTGATGATTTAGCAATGTAATTATTTATAAAAATATTGCTATCAATCACCCTTTAAAATGCTGCTTTGGACAATCCTGGGCAACAAGAACAAGTCAGGTGGAAT
>NW_004955408.1:26202690-26213410 GCF_000276665.1 Chinchilla lanigera | reverse complement strand
AAAAATATTTTAAATTATTGAGATCATATCAGAATTGTTATAAATACCAAGTACTGAACAGTAATTGCTTATGATATCTAATGTGAGAATTTTTATGAAAAATAACAATGTGGTAGAAAAAAATAAAATGCTGCTTTGGACAAAGGGTGATATATATGTGGATTTCAGCACACTATTCAGAAGAGTGTGCAATTTTAAAACATGTGAATTACTTGTTTTTGGAATTTCTCCTTTAAAATGTCAGACCATAAGTTGACTGCAGATAACTGAAATCTGGGAAAGTGAAATTATGGGTAAGGAACTCGCTGTTCACTACCACCACTGTGATGGAGAGGCCGTGTTTAGGCACTCTGATTGACGGTCCCGAGTGGGCCCAGCTTCCCAGCCAGTCCTCACCACCCCAACCCACCAGACATAAAGTAAAGCTGTCTTGCATTCTCTAGACCAGACCAACCTATCCACAAGTTAATTATCGCTGAATGATCTCAAATGACACCATGCTGAAAAAAGGCATCCACTATCTAATTTTAGCAGATCTGATGAGCAGATTGAATAAAAATTCATGTTGAACTTTTGAGACAAATCTTCCTTTGGTGGGGATGGCCTGGGATATGCAAGGAGGAAAAGAAGTAAGGAAAGAGGTGGGTGGGAAGAAGTGGGTAGTCAAATCTGGACTGTGTAACACCCTGTGGAATCCTAGGGGGAATTTCAGTTGATCATGAGGAAAAAGGGGAAATGCTTAGACATTTGAGATTTGGCTTCCCAGGCAGCTTGGCCAAGGCTGGCTCTGTCTGCCTCCTTAGATCTTCTGGGAGCTGAGGGCGGGTGCACCCATGCTGAATCCCAGGTCCTTACTCATAGACTCCTATTTTTCTCTCAGTCCTAACCCAGGGGCCACAGACTGTCTTCAGGGGACCTGTACAGTTTTGTGTACTCTTCAGCCTCTCTTGTTTCCTCTTTCTCCCTCTGCCCTCCTGTCTTGCTCGTGCCCACAGAAAGAGCAGATGTGGACAAAACCCAGGTCTTTAGGAACATCTGCCGAGACACCAGCTGTCTTCCTCCAGGACTGCAGAACCCCTGACCCTCCAACTATCCTGTTTCATCCAAGGACCTCGGTTTTTTGGCCAGGATATTTGCCCCAAAGTCAGCAAGGCCCTCTGACTGTTAGAATAACTTGCTAAGATCTCTGAGGATTTGCACACATGGAAGGAGAAATGCTATTTTTAAAATATTGGCCACAGTGGGAGTTGGCTTGTCTAGGAAAAGTGCAAAATCACTCAATTATTTAGAAATGCCGGGACACATGGGAGATGTATAGGAAATAAAGTATGGAATTGTTCTGATCAAGAAAAGAGCAATGATTTGGAATTGTGCCAGAAGCTGCACATTGGGGAATGAAGAGGGTTTGTTTCTGGGTTTTGTTTGTTTCTTTCACTGTTTGTGTTTTGGAGGGGACAGGATAGTTGAGCGGGGCAAAACTAAAAAGGAGTTGGAGGAAGAAATGGACCAGGGAGAAATGCCTGAGACCTGGAGCCTCCTCCCACCTGCCCAGGACTTCAGGGCAAAATAATTTACATGGGGGAAGACACCCCAGTTAAGCACAGACCTTCAGGAAACATCTGCTAAGCCTGACAGCTGTGTGCTGCTGGTCACTGAAAGACCATCATTAAGTTGATGTGGACAGAAAGAAAAAGAGAGTCCTGGGGGGAAGACAGGAATGAGATGGAATGCTCAGTGTGAACAGGAAATCAGAGCCGGGTGATGAGTTAAATATAAGCCCCAGGGGAATCTAGAAACATCTTATAAAGGTCCCTAGGCTCCGGAAGGAGGGCCAGCCTACTGAACTCGAGAATATTGCAACCTAAAGGCATCTGGGACACACACAAATGCGTGTGAGCGCACACACACACACACACACACTCAACCGTCTACAGAACCAAATTTCCTACAGTAATGGATTTCAACTGCGGCTGCACATGTGAGTGGCCTGGGGGCTTTTTAAAATGCCAGCCCCTGCCCTCATCCTCAAACTAGTGACATTAGAACCTCTTGGGGTTCGATCCAGGCAGCTGATTTTCACAGCTCTCAGGTTTCGGCAGTTGCTACCATCCTAGAGCAAGGAACCTGCAACTTCCGCTGCACCAGACCAGGTGCCATTCAGGGGCCCCCACAGTCACAGACTCACCTGGACATCACCCCTCTCCACGCTGCACCTCCCCCAGACCACACCTTCCCTCTCCGGACACCTCCCTCCGGCCCCTCACCCCAGCCCTGCTGCTCCCATAGGCAGGACCCCAGGACACAGGACGCCCTGGCAAACTTGAATTTCAGAGAAACTACGAATGCTTTTTAAAATTTATTGATTTATTTGTACTTATTTATTTATTTTACCATAAGTATATTCCATGCATAGTGTGTATTTCACATAACACACTCATACTCAAATTTTGATTTATCTAAAATTCACATATAACTGGGCATCCTATGCTCTTATCATTAAGTCTGGCAATCCTCAGAAGGGACAACATCAATAATAGAGAGGAAGGCACCTTCCCATACACAAAACAGAAATCTGGCACCATCACCAGCATCAGACAGAGTCAAACACGGAGCCCAGCCCCAGGCTTCCGGGCCACTGAATCAGCACAACTTTTTCCTTTTCCCAAATGCGGCTCGAGTAAGGTGTGAGTTACGATCACCAGGGGGCGCGCTCTGAGCTGGCTGAAGGAACCAGCCAGGACGGCAGGGGACTAAACCAACAGGGTTAAGGACAAAGACTGCGCCCCCTCAAAGGACATTAGTGCCCGACCAGGCTCCAGGGACGTTTCTTTATCTTTAAACTAAGTCATCTTGAGGACATCTAAGATTAATGCAGAGAGAAGGCCAAGCCCAGGATAGACTGGGCATATGTTTCTCTCATAGTGGTTTATCGTTTTTATTTTTCATTTGCACAAATGACATAGTCCAAACCTTCACGATTAAATGTGAGCTTCCTTCTTGAATGTTGCCATTCCACTTGCTTTCCTGTAGGAACAAGGATTGCATGCACCCTGTGGGTCTTCCCAGAATCTGTGTGTACACACATATGTGTGTCGGTGTGAATGATTTGGATTTGTTGACAGAATTCTTTACACAAATGCTGTCCCAATATATAGAAAGATAGATGGTTTGGGGAATTTTTTTAATTTAATAAAATTTGGGGATCAGTGTATGATATGTACTAAGTTCCTCTCATTTTCATATACCCTCTGAGGTAAGGATTATTGTCATCTCCCATCCTGCAGAGAGAAAAACCATGACACAGAGACATACAGCAAATTGTCCAAAATCATATAACATGTAAAAGGCAAAGTTGGTGTTTAAATCTAACCCATCTGGCTTTGGAGCACAGATGCTTAATAATTCTTCTGTTACACTGCATTTTAATCACCACATCACAGTCTATAAGAAAGAAAGACCATCGTGACTACCTTAGTTACTTTTCTCTCATTACTGGGACAAAATACCCGACAACCAAAATTAAAGAAAGAAAGGTTTGTTTAGCTCACAGTTTGTGGAGGTTTCAGTCCATACTCAGCTGGCTTCAAGGCAGAGTGGCACATGGCAGAGGACAACAATTCATGGCTGTGGAAAACAGCAAAAGCAGCAAGAGCAAAAAGGGAGGAGCAAGAGTGAGCCTCTTTCCCTCCCTTCCACTGTATGCAGGCTGCCTGCCTGAGGGTGGGTGCAGCACTCACACCCATAATCCCAGCATTGGATCACAAATCAATCACAAACTCTAGAAGCCTGTCCCATGACGGCATGAGGCTTTAGGGGGACATCTCTACACAAACCATAACAGTGACTTTATAACCAGTCCCTTTTTGATGCACATTTGGGCTGCATCCCTGAGGTGGGGACCTTGGTGAAACAGTGAGAGAGGAGCATTCTGAAGGATAGCAACTCAGAGATGGCCATAGGAATAGGCATAAGGTGATGTTTTGACAAATTCTGCAACATTTTGCTGTCAGGCTGTTGAAATATTTCCATTCCAAGCAGCTGTGTGCTAATCCACCGTCCCCCTGGCTGCCCGCGGAGGTGTGCAGAAGTCCGAGCTAGCGGCAGCACAGGGCTGTGACTTGGGGGTGGCTCACCATCCCCTGCAGCAGAAGGGGAGTGTGCTGCAGATTGCAAGCTCATCTGTCCCACTGGGCCGTGCTGCGCTGCTCGCTGCGGTCTGCGTTTGCCTGTTGGAATTCCAGGGAGCACAGGCATCTCTTTGTATGTGTATGAACCCGTGTGGGTCTTTTTCTTCTGTGAACTTTCTGTTTATATTTTCACTCCACTTTTCCCTGAGGGATGTTTATTGTCTTGATTTGTAGGTGCTCTACTATTACGGGATAGGAGGCCTTGGTCAGTTACAGTTGGTACACATATTATCTCCCAGTCTGTTACTCATACAAACACAAACTTTAATGATAGTGACCAGGGTGGTCAGAGCGGACAAGAGGTTTTCTCAGGCGCAGCTGGTGAACAGGAAAAGGGGAGTGATCTCTCTGAAGGCCAGTTTGATAACAGATACCAAATGGGCCTGCTCCTTGCTGCTGTGCTATTTCTGTCCTCAGGAATAAGCATGGGTAGGCTGACAAGAAAGCCATGGGGCTCTGTCAATAATGAATAAGCAAATAATGTAATCACATAAAGATTTAGGCACTTCCAAGTGTCTGGGAATGGGGAATTGGTTACATTATGTCTTAATCACCTCCAGAGCCCAAAGGAAGAGCTGCATCAACCGTTCCGAATCTACCGCGCCCAGTGACCCATGCAGTCAGACGGAGGCCAAGTGGGTCAGCTTCATCACGGTCTCCACAGACCAGGCCTCGAGTACTTTGAGGCACCTGTGCCGATGTTAGATGTGGTGACCTATAATCCCAGCAGCTCAGGAGACTGAGGAAGAATTGCAAGTTTGAGGCCACCCTGAGCAAACTAGCAAGACTTTGTCTCAGAATAAAAAATAAGTCAATAAAAAGAGCTGAGGATGCAGCTCAGTGGTAGAACACTTGCCCAGCATGTGTGAGACCCTGAGTTCCATCACCAGCACCACTAAAGAAGAAGAAGAGGAAGAAGAAGAAGATGCAGAAGGAGAAGAGGACAAAGGAGAGGAAGGGAGAGGAAGAGGAGGAAGAGGAAGAAGAGAAAGGAGAAGGGGAAGAGAAGGAGGGGAAGAATGGAGAGGGTGAGAGGAGGGGCCACTGGGTCTGATGGTGAGACTGATGTACAGGGCTGGAGGGCCTCCTGAAGTCACCTGAGCACATAACGGTGTTCTCCTAACCTCAGGGTACTTCTCTCCTGAAGTGGAATTCAGCTTTACAACAATGAATGTTTCTCTTCTCACTATGTTTGCTCCATGCTAACCTCCAGACATGTAACGGGTGGGGGTGCTGCTGCCTAAAGCACCTGCCATCCTGCCATCCCCTGCCTGAACTCGGGCAGACCCTGCCAGGTCACCATGGACTGCTGTGTCCCTTTGCTACAGACGTCTCCAGGTGGCCACCCTCTCTGGGTTCTGATACCCACATCCTGATCTCCTCTTTGGGGATCTGGAGGAGTCACAGCTTTCCAAAGGGGTAGTGACCCTTATCTCTTACCCTCCTTAGCCCAGCTTCACCTCAGCACGTGTGGGGGTCATCTGACCCCACCCCCTTCACGTACTGCCATTTCCTTTACCAGTGGGGTTGTCTGTGTCATGCGGGGCTGCCGGCTCCTACAGCAACTCTACTCACTTTGGGGACACCCCTCCCTGCAGGCGTAAGCCAGGCTGGGAGGTCTGGCCCTGTCACCCTTCCCTGCCTCTGTGGCCTTGGCCAGTCATGCCGGGCTCTTCCACCTCTCCTGTCTTGTCTGGCTCTCACACGGGAGCAGCCTTACACCTCTCGCCTGCACCCCCAGCCCTCTGCTCTAAGAGGCCGTGGTACGCTAATTGGTGTCCAAGCCAAGAGGGTGTGCTCCGATGCCTGGAACCCAGGAGTGCAACCTTCTAGAATAGAAGGAACTCTGCAAGTGTAGTAAGGGCTCTGGAGATGGAAAAATTACCCTGGGTTATCCGGGTGAGCTCCAAATGTCATCACAAGTGTCCTGAAAGAGGGAGGCTGAGGGCCACGTGACCCTGGAGCAGAAACCCAGGATGATGGAAACAAAATGAAGCCATGCAGTTCGAAGGATGACGAAGGGGCTATGAGCCATGAGACACAGGTGCCCAGGGGACACAGGAAAGGGCAAGGAGCAGGACCCTCCCCGAGGGCCTCCAGAAGGGACACAGCCCAACCCAAACCCTGAATTCAACCAGGGAAGCTGATTTCATACTTCTGACCTCCAAAACTTGAAGAGAGTGAATTTACTTAGCTTTGGGCTATGCATCACTGTATTTTAACTTCTGGAATTATTTTACAACATAACACAATAAACCCAACTTTAATAATTAAATGAGAACCCTTGCCTGTCTGTTTAACAATTATAAATGCCCGTCTTCCCAAGTGCACACACACCTAGGTAGCTTGCAACTCTATTATCGCTAATTGTTGAGTTTTCCTAGCCAAGTTGCGCAAGTCCAGGCAACGACAGCTATGCATGAGTGTCTTCTGGGTTGACCGTGGAGCAGGTGCCTGGGGCAGAGTTAGCAACGTGCTGTCCCCACAACTGAAAACTACTGCTGCAAGTCCCACGCCAAAATTACAAGTTTACAATCTTGTGGGCCCACATTACTAGCTGTCCAGGGCCTCGGGCGGCCTGTGGGCAATGGGCTGAACGGCCCTTCTTTAAGCCATTAAATTCATAGTATTTGCTACGGTAGCCCTAAGAACCTAATCAGAAGCCTTACCCTACCCCAGGCTGGGTAAGGGACCCCCACCTGAATCACGTCTGCCACTGCAGCCCAAATTTACCATGGCACTTGTACTCTGTATTGGACCTGCTGTTTAAGGACACTCGTGATGACATGTGGAGCTCACTCAGATAATCCAGGGTAATTTTTCTATCCCAAGAGCCCTCAGCATACCTGCAGAGTCCCTTCTGTCAGAGGCTGAATTTCCCTTGTTATTACCTAAACAATACAGTATAATAGCGATGGCAAAGCATTTACACCTGTCTTTATGGGGTGTGATTAAAAAAAAAATTGGTGAATGCTGCTGTTGAATGTCATCCAAAGGAAAGGCAAGTCTTGTACAAACATTACAGTGTATTCTTTCCCACCTTATTCACTGAATCTGGCACTTGTAACCTCTGATCTTTCCCAAAGTCAAAATGACCATGGAAGGTAAACATGTTGATATAAATCAGGACACCAGGGCAGCCACGATTGCACAAAGGAAGATGTGAAAAAAGATTTCCATAACTGCTGCAGGAAGGGGCAAGAAAAATAGGATAAGTATTCAAAGGGAGGGGCTATTTTAAGGGGGATGGATGGCACTGCGTCTTTTACTGTAATTTTTTTTGAAATTTATATACTGTGTTTTTATCACACCTTGCATATTGGATGAGGTATTATAACTCCTCTAGCAACATTTAAAGTGTATGGGAGGACCCAGGGGTGGTGGCTTATACCTGTGGCCCACAACCAGCAGCCAGCAGAGGACTTGGTGGGTTGGACTCCATCACTACAGCTGTTGTCACTCCCCCCTGTCTGCAGCACTAGCCCGGGGAGTTTTGGGGGCAGTTACCAGCACCTTTCTCTTTGAGCCCCCAGGGCTAGGAACAGGTCCGGCACCTAATTTTGCTGGATGAGAAAAGCAGTTGTGAGGCATGGGATGGGGAATTTACTGTTCCACTCTTAGCAAGGCAGCTCAGATGACCGGAAGCCACAGGGCAGGATTCACCCTCCAGGTGACACTCAGTTTCCTTCTAGGTAGAACAAGGCTAGCGTCCTCCCGGGCAGGGTTGAAGATCTTGAATTTGTGCACTTTTAAGGCTTATTGCTAACTGGGAGATCTGTTTCCACAGAAGAAACTAAGACAGACTCCTCTGGAAGATACACTATGATGGGGAGAAGGACTTCTGGGCAAAGAGGAGGAAAGACATTCGTATTTTAATATTTTGTAGGACTAATCAACAACTGCGAAAGGATGGCACTGGCAGAAATGTACCTTCCAAAGTTCAGGGTCGGACACACCGTCCACCATGCAACACTCTGAGAAGTGGGGGAGTCAAGAGGTGACAAACGCCATCATCTCAGCAGTGGGTCCATTACCAGGAGAGCGGGTTTGTTCTAAAGCAAGTTTGGCGTGCCCATTTTCTTTCTCCCTGGCGCTTCTGTCCTTCTGTCTGCACCTTTTGTCCTTCTGTCTGCACCTTCTGCCAGGGATTGTGTGGCAAAAAGACCCTTGTCAGATGCCAGATCTTTGACCCTGGATCTCAGCCTCCAGATCTGTAAGAAATCCCTGTTCTTCATAAAGAACGAAGTGTTCTGGGCCGTTCTGTTATAGCAACACAGAATAGACTAAGGTGAGGACATTATTATGAAGGCAACTGGTGAGACCTGAGTGAGGTCTGTAGATGACATGATAATATTCCATCCACATTAGTTCCCCAACTGTGAAAACCATGCTCCCATGTGTCCGAGTGACTGTTCTTACAACGGGCCCACTGGGCTATTTACTGTTAAAGAGGCCTCAGATCGCAAATGACTGATTTTAAAAATAATAGCACATATTTCAAGAGAAAGAATGCAAGGTTGATAAAGCAAATGTGGCAAAATATTCACAATGGATAAAAGCTGCACGGAAGGTCTTTGTTCCATTAAGATATTTCCCTAAGGTTGAAATAATTTCAAAATAAAAGTTGGGCAACAGAGTCACATTTGGGGCACATTCTCTGGTGCCTTGTGAGCGTCGTTCCGTGGGGATGCAGTAATCCGTCACCGAAGTGTGCCGCTTCACTATTAAACAGGGAGTGAAACCGCTAGTGAACTGTGTACTTCATTCTACATATTAATATGATTGCTGCAGTTACTTCTATTGCTAATATTTCGAATGATTCTCGAATTGCAGCCGAGCGGGAGCCTTCGTGGCTCCACACAGTTCATTTTCCCGGCCTTCCATCCTGCATCTGGCCCTAGGGCTGCTCCCGGGAGGAGCCGCGGTCCCCAGCCGTTCGGCTTTCCTCAGTGCCCAACTCCGGCCACTAGAGGGCTCTCGCAACCCCTCCTGTCCGCGCTGCAGTTCGCAGAGCTAGAAGACCCTGGAGTCCAAGGGACTAACCTTCCTTCCTTTAGGCAGCGTAAACCGGCTCAACCCAGTGGAGAGAGCCTGGGGTCTCTAGAATCTAGTGCCCCCTGAATGCCATGCCTATGTGTCATCAGAAACTGTCTGCCCCCTCCTCTTTTAACCCCTTGGCTGTTGGCTCGAGGATGACATTGGTATGCACAAAATTAATAGTTGACTAATTCCGTTGACTGGATCTGGGGAAATACATTTCAATCAAGCAATACATACTGCGGGCTCCGGAAGGACTCAGGCTGACAATGGGCTGGCCTGGCCTGTGCTAACTAGATGTCTTCTGCGCTGACTTCCTTGTGTCTGACAAGCTGAACCGAGAGCGTAAAAACCTAGGGAGTGCTTTAAGATGAGAGGGTTCGCATAAAATCCAGGTTTTTGTCTTTCCTTATGAAATGGGGTGAAAGACCCTCCCCTGCTTTTTGCCGGTACTCCTTGTCGATGGAACGCACCCCCTCCAGCTCCAAATGGCTCCACCGGGGCCTTTTACCTTCCCCAGGGCCACCTCACCGGGTTTTGTCACCTACCTGGCCCAGCAGGCCCCTGGCTTTGCTGCTGAGACCTACAGAAAAGCTCACTTTCACCAGACACCCTGACAGTGAGCCAGCTCCCGTTAATCACATTTTCTGGTCAACTGCCATTTTTTTTTTTTTTTTAAGAAAAACCCTTGAGGTTGTAAGGTTTTCTGGGAACAGATTTTTTTTAAAGTTATGTAAGATGTTGCCATGCCTATGTGTCATCATTACAAGCACTGTGGAAAAAGAGCCCAGCTGCGTGACCGGACCATCACAGAGTGTTTCTGTGCCTTAGCTTCCTTGTTTGGAAAGTGGAGGTAGTGATAGCTTCCTGGAACGCTGGGACAGTGAGGGGCACGTTCCTGTCAGTCAAAACCCCCCGCAGAACACTTGACACACAGTAGGAGCCAGATGACTGCTCGCCGTTCTGATGAGCAGCTGTCACACAGGGAGGCTGCATTCATGGGCTCAAAGAGGCCAGTGGTTTGCAAACTTCAGTGCACATTAGTTTCACCTGAAATCAGGCGTCTCCCCAGACTTTCTGATTCCGAAGGTCTGGGCCATGGCTTGAAAATGTACACTCTTTTGAACAAGTGTGCAGGCAGGGACTGGTCCTGGGACCCTGTTTTGGAAACTGGTCTCTGCATTTAAAGACAAACTTACCAATCTAAAGATGTGCCTGCCCATTGACTTACTTCTCCTGATAAGAGTCATGGTAGATATTGAAAGGTTTAACATGTATGAAATACTTAGAACAGTGCCTAGGGGCTGGGGATTTAGCTCAGCGGCAAAGCGCCTGCCTGGCAAGCGCAAGGTCGTGAGTTCGGTTCCCGGTACCGGAGAAAAACCAAAAATAAAAAAATAAAAAAATAAAGACGTGCCTAGTAAATACTGTATTAGACAACACAGGTTTAGAGAAAATTCAGAGGAAACCCAGGCCAAAATCCTATATCTCCTCCA